>NC_091286.1:17482259-17815592 GCF_032444005.1 Ranitomeya imitator | reverse complement strand
ATCCAGTCATTCTGCACCTGTCCGCTGCTCCAATCACACCCAAAGCTGCAAGAGAAGTTACTCCCTGAAAAGCATTAACATGAGCCCGACAGACGCAATCCTAAAAGATTAGCTAAAAACCATACGGGTGCGGCCCCTACAACGGGTGCGGCCCCTACAGACACGGCAGTGAAGTCCTGAGCCCCACCAGGACTCGGATCAGCTTTGGCTGTGACTGGAGATATTCCAGCAATCCCATGGAGGGTACTTTTCCATCATGTTGTTACCTGCGGCCCCCGCAGCATACAGGGTGACCCTCGGCGCCAGGGACGCAGCGTCCTCCTTCCGACCTTCACGGACGCGTTTCTATTACCTGAAATCCGTGCGGCTAATTAACGACTGATGATTACTGCCATCTTCTCCTGAAGCAGAACGTCTCACACCAGGGACAAGATGTCACCCACGTTACACCCCGCAGGCCGGATGTGGCCCTGCTGACAATGGCCTCCTCAATTCCTCTCCCAGCAGGGGATGTCAAGTGACTGCTGCAGTCAATCAGCGGTCGTGGATTGGCTGCAGCGGTCAAGTTTTTTCTGAGCCAGAACTACGGCCAGGGGGAGAAGATGGAGCTCTGTACCCGGCTATTTCCATCAGTGTCACAGACTTCATTCACTGCACTCTTGACCACTGCTCCAGTTATACTCACTGAGCCACGGTCCTGTAGCTGCGGGAACAGAGGACCAGCGATCGCGGGGGTCCCACCCATCCACCACTTATCCCCCATCCTAATCTTATGCCTGAATAGTCTCCTTTGAGCCTAAATTCAGCCCTGAAAGCCGGAGAGAGAATTAAACTAACACTCCAGAGCGACGGAGAGAACGTTTATTAACCCCTCAAATTATTCCAATATGGCTGCAGCAATTCTCCAAAAACAAGAATCGCCAAACTCCTGCATAGTCCAGAGGACTGATCTCCAGACATCAGAGACATCCAGCGATAAAGTGAACCTGTCATTACCTGAAGCTTCGCTCAAATGTTCAGTAAATGAAGACACAGAAAAAAGTGAGGAGGGGGATGGAGCTGCAGTTTCTCTGCCTGTGACAGTGGAGGGGGATGAAGCTGCAGTGTTTCTACCTGGGACAGTAGAGGGGGATGCGGCTGCAGTCTCTGTGCCTGTGACAGTAGAGGGGGATGCGGCTGCAGTTTCTCTGCCTGTGACAGTGGAGGGGGATGCAGCTGCACTCTCTGTGCCTGTGACAGTGGAGGGGGATGCGGCTGCAGTTTCTCTGCCTGTGACAGTGGAGGGGGATGCAGCTGCAGTCTGTCTCTGCCTGTGACAGTGGAGGGGGATGCAGCTGCAGTTTCTCTGCCTGTGACAGTGGAGGGGGATGCGGCTGCAGTTTCTCTGCCTGTGACAGTGGAGGGGGATGCAGCTGCACTCTCTGTGCCTGTGACAGTGGGGTGGATGCAGCTGCAGTCCCTGTGCCTCTGACAGTTGAGGGGGATGGAGCTGCAGTTTCTCTGCCTGTGACACTGGAGGGGGATGGAGCTGCAGTCTCTGTGACTCTGACAGTGGAGGGGGATGCAGCTGCAGTCTGTGCCTGTGACAGTGGAGGGGGATGGAGCTGCAGTTTCTCTCCTGTGACAGTGGAGGGGGATGTGGCTGCAGTGTTTCTGCCTGTAACAGTGGAGGGGGATGCAGCTGCAGTTTCTCTGCCTGTGACAGTGGAGGAGGATGGAGCTGCAGTCTCTGTGCTTGTGACAGTGGAGGGGGATGCAGCTGCAGTCTCTGTGCCTCTGACAGTGGAGGGGATGCAGCTGCAGTCTGTGCCTGTGACAATGGAGGGGGATGGAGCTGCAGTTTCTCTGCTGTGACAGTGGAGGGGGATGCGGCTGCAGTCTCTGCCTGTGATAGTGGAGGGGGATGCAGCTGCAGTCTCTGTGCCTGTGACAGTGGAGGGGGATGGAGCTGTAGTTTCTCTGCCTGTGACTGTGGAGGGGGATGCGGCTTCACGGTCTCTCTGTGACAGTGGAGGGGGGATGGAGCTGCAGTTTCTCTGCCTGTGACAGTGGAGGAGGATGGAGCTGCAGTCTCTGTGCCTGTGACAGTGGAGGGGGATGCAGCCGCAGTTTCTCTGCCTATGACAGTGGAGGGGGATGCAGCTGCACTCTCTGTGCTTGTGACAGTGGGGTGGATGCAGCTGCACTCTCTGTGCCTCTGACAGTTGAGGGGGATGGAGCTGCAGTTTCTCTGCCTGTGACAGTGGAGGGGGATGCAGCTGCAGTTTCTCTGCCTGTGACAATGGAGGGGGATGCAGCTGCAGTCTCTGTGCCTGTGACAGTGGAAGGGGATGCAGCTGCACTCTCTGTGCTTGTGACAGTGGAGGGGGATGGAGCTGCAGTCTCTGTGCCTGTGACAGTGGAGAGGGATGCAGCTGCAGTCTCTGTGCCTGTGACAGTGGAGGGGGATGGAGCTGCAGTTTCTCTGCTGTGACAGTGGAGGGGGATGCAGCTGCAGTTTCTCTGCCTGTGACAGTAGAGGGGGGATGCGGCTGCAGGGTCTCTGCCTGTGACAGTAGAGGGGGGATGCAGCTGCAGTTTCTCTGCTGTGACAGTGGAGGGGGATGCAGCTGCAGTTTCTCTGCTGTGACAGTGGAGGGGGATGCAGCTGCAGTCTCTGTGCCTGTGACAGTGGAGGGGGATGCAGCTGCAGGGTGTCTGCCTGTGACAGTAGAGGGGGGATGCAGCTGCAGGGTCTCTGCCTGTGACAGTGGGGTGGATGCAGCTGCAGTCCCTGTGCCTCTGACAGTTGAGGGGGATGGAGCTGCAGTTTCTCTGCCTGTGACAGTGGAGGGGGATGTGGCTGCAGTGTTTCTGCCTGTGACAGTGGAGGGGGATGCAGCTGCAGTTTCTCTGCCTGTGACAGTGGAGGGGGATGCAGCTGCAGTTTCTCTGCCTGTGACAATGGAGGGGGATGCAGCTGCACTCTCTGTGCCTCTGACAGTTGAGGGGGATGGAGCTGCAGTTTCTCTGCCTGTGACAGTGGAGGGGGATGTGGCTGCAGTGTTTCTGCCTGTGACAGTGGAGGGGGATGCAGCTGCAGTTTCTCTGCCTGTGACAGTGGAGGGGGATGCAGCTGCACTCTCTGTGCCTGTGACAGTGGAGGGGGATGCAGCTGCACTCTCTGTGCTTGTGACAGTGGAGGGGGATGGAGCTGCAGTCTGTGCCTGTGACAGTGGAGGGGGATGGAGCTGCAGTTTCTCTGCTGTGACAGTGGAGGGGGATGCAGCTGCAGTTTCTCTGCCTGTGACAGTAGAGGGGGGATGCAGCTGCAGTCTCTGTGCCTGTGACAGTGGAGGGGGATGCAGCTGCAGGGTGTCTGCCTGTGACAGTAGAGGGGGGATGCAGCTGCAGGGTCTCTGCCTGTGACAGTGGAGGGGGATGCAGCTGCAGGGTCTCTCTGTGACAGTGGATGTTCAGGGGCAGTAACTTATCTCACATAGGGCTGGTTGGTGTTAGTTTATTGAAGGACACAAGTCATCTGTTATAAAAATCTCTTTTCTTAGTTTAGTTTGGATTTTTCTATTAAATTAATCAATTAAACAGGGAGGCAAATACTTTTCCACAACACGGCAGATAAATAACCGTTTACCTGTCTCGAGAGATAAACTCAGATTCTGCAGATTGCCTAAATGATCGCCTACTGGTTCAATGGGCGAGCCGTCCTCGATGCCTACAGCACCGCATATCACACTGTGAACCCCGAACTATCAGCATACGCACGAAGGTTGGAGCATGCGCACCTCACACGGTCCTGGGGACCACGCGGCTCTGCGCCGTTCACATGAGGAGGAGGTGACAGCTCGATGTGGATGGAGTAGGGAAGATCACCCTCATCATCTGGAGGGATAAGGGGGGGGGGGGGGTTACCTAAAGTTGTGTTGGTAACTTAGGGGCGTTCTGGCTCCACCACAAAACTGCCGGAATTGCCCACTTGTGGCCGGGGTTTATGTTTGGGCTCGGGACGCCACAAATTCCCCACGATTGTGTCTGAGAAATTGGCGCATGTGGTTTAGTGCGGGGACACCCGGCGGCACGCTCCCCAGCCATGTGTGTCCTTTACTTAGGACTTGCTGCAGATTTTCGGTGCGGATTTTACACTTTGCGGATTTTGCTGCAGACTGGGAGCCGGCAGGACCCCTGCAGTCAGTCATCTGCGGAGGCAGGACACAGAGCAGCACTGTCAGTCACAGCAGCACGGAGCGAGTTACTATCAGCCTGGAATTCAGGCAGGAAGTCACCCTGAATCACCCGCGGGCACATGCCATGCAGCACATTCTATACCGAGCTGTTTACAATGAGCAGCGGCGGCCGGGGTGTTTCCAGGTCACTGCGGGGAAGGCTGTGCGCCTCACTGTGCACCATGTCGGGGTTACCAGAGGACAGGACAGGGGAGGGAGACGCTGGGGGCGACACAGGGAGAGTCATTCCTGCAGGAGCTTTATCTGCTTCATTCTTCTAGAGAACAAGCATCAGACTGCAGCCAATCACAAGGAATGTCTGACCACAGGGGGAGCCGGGGCGAGGACAGGGGCATGTGAGGGGTGAGAGAGCAGAGCAAGATGGGTGCCGGACGTGAACCAACCAGTACTGGGGAGGGTATAACAGGGGAGACAGCTGTGACTACTGGGGAGGGTATCACAGGCGAGACAGCTGTGACTACTGGGGAGGGTAGGACAGGGGACACTGCTGTGACTACTGGGGAGGGTAGTACAGGGGTCACTGCTGTGACTACTGAGGAGGGTAGGACAGGGGACACTGCTGTGACTACTGGGGAGGGTATGACAGGGGTCACTGCAGTGACTACTGGGGAGGGTTTGACAGCGGACACTGCTGTGACTACTGGGGAGGGTAGTACAGGGGTCACTGCTGTGACTACTGAGGAGGGTAGGACAGGGGACACTGCTGTGACTACTGGGGAGGGTAGGACAGGGAACACTGCTGTGACTACTGGGGAGGGTAGGACAGGGGTTACTGCTGTGACTACTGGGGAGGGTAGGACAGGGAACACTGCTGTGACTACTGGGGACGGTATGACAGGAGACACTGCTGTGACTACTGGGGACGGTATGACAGGAGACATTGCTGTGACTACTAGGGAGGGTATGACAGGGGACACTGCTGTGACTACTGGGGAGGGTAGTACAGGAGACACTGCTGTGACTACTGGGGAGTGTAGGACAGGGGACACTGCTGTGACTACTGGGGAGGGTAGGACAGGGGACACTGCTGTGACTACTGGGGAGGGTACGACAGGGGACACTGCTGTGACTACTGGGGAGGGTAGGACAGGGGACACTGCTGTGACTACTGGGGAGGGTAGGACAGGGGACACTGCTGTGACTACTGGGGAGGGTAGGACAGGGGTCACTGCAGTGACTACTGGGGAGGGTTTGACAGCGGAC
Organism: Ranitomeya imitator; assembly: GCF_032444005.1. Classification (NCBI taxonomy): domain Eukaryota; kingdom Metazoa; phylum Chordata; class Amphibia; order Anura; family Dendrobatidae; genus Ranitomeya; species Ranitomeya imitator. The sequence continues at coordinate 17,810,148 of NC_091286.1, read as the reverse complement.
ACTGCTGTGACTACTGGGGAGGGTAGTACAGGGGTCACTGCTGTGACTACTGAGGACGGTAGGACAGGGGACACTGCTGTGACTACTGGGGAGGGTAGGACAGGGAACACTGCTGTGACTACTGGGGAGGGTAGGACAGGGGTTACTGCTGTGACTACTGGGGAGGGTAGGACAGGGAACACTGCTGTGACTACTGGGGACGGTATGACAGGAGACACTGCTGTGACTACTGGGGACGGTATGACAGGAGACATTGCTGTGACTACTAGGGAGGGTATGACAGGGGACACTGCTGTGACTACTGGGGAGGGTAGTACAGGATACACTGCTGTGACTACTGGGGAGTGTAGGACAGGGGACACTGCTGTGACTACTGGGGAGGGTAGGACCGGGGACACTGCTGTGACTACTGGGGAGGGTAGGACAGGGGTCACTGCTGTGACTACTGGGGAGGATAGGACAGGGGATACTGCTGTGACTACTGGGGAGGGTAGGACAGAGGACACTGCTGTGACTACTGGGGAGAGTAGGACAAGGAACACTGCTGTGACTACTGGGGAGGGTAGGACAGGGGACACTGCTGTGACTACTGGGGAGGGTAGGACAGGGAACACTGCTGTGACTACTGGGGAGGGTAGGACAGGGAACACTGCTGTGACTACTGGTGACGGTATGACAGGAGACACTGCTGTGACTACTGGGGAGGGTATGACAGGAGACACTGCTGTGACTACTGGGGAGGGTATGACAGGGGACACTGCTGTGACTACTGGGGAGGGTAGGACAGGGGACACTGCTGTGACTACTGGGGAGGGTAGGACAGGGGACACTGCTGTGACTACTGGGAAGGGTAGGACAGGGGACACTGCTGTGACTACTGGGGAGGGTAGGACAGGGGACACTGCTGTGACTACTGGGGAGGGTAGGACAGGGGACACTGCTGCGACTACTGGGGAGGGTAGGACAGGGTACACTGCTGTGACTACTGGGGAGGGTACGACAGGGGACACTGCTGTGACTACTGGGGAGGGTAGGACAGGGGACACTGCTGTGACTACTGGGGAGGGTAGGACAGGGGACACTGCTGTGACTACTGGGGAGGGTAGGACAGGGGACACTGCTGTGACTACTGGGGAGGGTAGGACAGGGGACACTGCTGTGACTACTGGGGAGGGTATGACAGGAGACACTGCTGTGACTACTGGGGAGGGTAGGGCAGGAGACACTGCTGTGACTACTGGGGAGGGTATGACAGGAGACACTGCTGTGACTACTGGGGAGGGTATGACAGGAGACACTGCTGTGACTACTGGGGAGGGTATGACAGGAGACACTGCTGTGACTACTGGGGAGGGTAGGACAGGGGACACTGCTGTGACTACTGGGGAGGGTATGAAGGGACACTGCTGTGACTACTTGGGAGAGTAGGACAGGGAACACTGCTGTAACTACTGGGGAGGGTATGAAGGGACACTGCTGTGACTACTGGGGAGAGTATGACAGAGGTCACTGCTGTGACTACTGGGGAGGGTGGGACAGGGGACACTGCTGTGACTACTGGGGAGGGAAGGACAGGGGACACTGCTGTGACTACTGGGGAGGGAAGGGCAGGGGACACTGCTGTGACTACTGGGGAGGGAAGGGCAGGGGACACTGCTGTGACTACTGGGGAGGGAAGGGCAGGGGACACTGCTGTGACTACTGAGGAGGGTAGGACAGGGGACACTGCTGTGACTACTGGGGAGGGTAGGACAGGGGACACTGCTGTGACTACTGGGGAGGGTAGGACAGGGCACAATGCTGTGACTACTGGGGAGGGTAGGACAGGGGACACTGCTGTGACTACTACTGGTGGGGTGGCTTCTGTGACTACTGAGGAGGTTATGATGGGGGACCTTACTGAGAATATTGGGGGAAGGGGTGGTGAAGGCTAAGAGGAGGGAAGAGGCTGTTGTGAATACTGGGGAGGTTATAATGAGGGAACTGCAATGAGGAGGTTGTAGATGGACCTTGTTTGAGTAATTGGGGGAGAGTAGATTGCGTGACTACTGCAAAGAGCATGATGGGGAACCGCTGCTACTACTGGTGAGATTATCACGGGACCCGCTGTTTATAATGGTGGAAGGGTGGTGAAGGGTCCTGTGACTCCTGGAGAGAGGGGAACCGCTGTGACCATTGGGGCGGGGGAGGGGGGGAAGAAGTGAATGCTGTGACCACTGGAAGGAATAAGTGGCTGCTGTGACCATTGGGGGGGAACAGGTGGCTGTTGTGACCATTGGGGGGAATAAGTGGCTGCTGTGACTATTAGGGGGGAATAAGTGGCTGTTGTGACCATTGGGGGGGGGGGAATAAGTGGCTGTTGTGACCATTGGGGGGGGGAATAAGTGGCTGTTGTGACTATTGGGGGAATAAGTGGCTGCTGTGACTATTGGGGGGGAATAAGTGGCTGCTGTGACTATTGGGGGAATAAGTGGCTGCTGTGACTATTGGGGGGGAATAAGTGGCTGCTGTGACTATTGGGGAGGAATAAGTGGCTGCTGTGACCATTGGGGGGGAATAAGTGGCTGTTGTGACTATTGGGGGAATAAGTGGCTGTTGTGACTATTGGGGGGAATAAGTGGCTGCTGTGACTATTGGGGGGGGGGGGAATAAGTGGCTGCTGTGACTATTGGGGGAATAAGTGGCTGCTGTGGCTTCTACTGGTCCAGTCTGAATTCCCCCGGCTATCGGTGCCCGGCCCTGTAACATGTTGCCGGTGCCCCTGAGCGGAGCCATTTAAGATTTCGTAATTAATGCGGTTAATATCGGCCACCATGACGGAGACCCACCACATGCTATGGTTAATGGGGTCCGTGGAGTAATGATCTGTCCCCGGCTCGTGGTCCGTATTTGGGTGGCAGGGGCTGCTGTCCCCGATCTGTGCGCCATCGGCCACCCTGGGTGGTACTCGCTCCTTTATCTGCACCTGTACAATTCTTGGCAGAGTCTCACGCCACTTTCTATTTAGAAGAAAACCAGTGTAAATAGTAACCGGGCAAAACAGATAAGGAAACCACAAAACACGGGAGAAGCCGAATACGACTCCCCTGGGTGAGGGGCCCCGCCAGGCCGGAGAGCACGGCTGTCACGTACCAGATGAGAATCCAACATGGCCGCCCCGGGGTGGTCACCCAGCTCTGCCTTTTCCTGCAGTGCTATGGGAGAGCTGGGTGATGGCCCCCTGGCAGCAGGACTGACGTCTGGATTGTGAGGGACGATTCCAGGACTCAGGAAACGTGATGAGCTGCAAGGAAATCAACTCATCAGTAGAAATGTGCGGCGTCCACTGCTGGGAACCGGAGCGCTTCCTGCAACTGGATGTGAGCGCCACATCTGGAGCGCACATGACTGACGGACAGAACATCGAAGCCTCTGACAACACAAACGCTGCCTCCCTTACCACCTCTGCCACCAAACAGAAACTGCAGCCGAGCTGGAGTCACCGATTACAGAGACTCCTCTAAAGGAGCAGAGCTGCAGGGTAAAGAATGAGGGCATTCAGCCTCAACCAGAACCTCAGACAGCACAGCTGAGCTGCAGTCACCGATTACAGCAACTCCTCTAAAGGAGCAGAGCTGCAGGGTAAAGAATGAGGGCATTCAGCCTCAACCAGAGCCTCAGACAGCACAGCTGAGCTGCAGTCACCGATTACAGCAACTCCTGTAAAGGAGCAGAGCTGCAGTGTAAAGAATGAGGGCATTCAGCCTCAACCAGAACCTCAGACAGCACAGCTGAGCTGCAGTCACCGATTACAGCAACTCCAGTAAAGGAGCAGAGCTGCAGTGTAAAGAATGAGGGCATTCAGCCTCAACCAGAGCCTCAGACAGCACAGCTGAGCTGCAGTCACCGATTACAGCAACTCCTGTAAAGGAGTAGAGCTGCAATGTAAAGAATGAGGACAGTCAGCCTCAACCAAAACCTCAGACAGCACAGCTGAGCTGCAGTCACCGATTACAGCAACTCCTATAAAGGAGCAGAGCTGCAGTGTAAAGAATGAGGGCATTCAGCCTCAACCAGAACCTCAGACAGCAGAGCTGAGCTGCAGTCACCAATTACAGCAACTCCTGTAAAGGAGCAGAGCTGAAGTATAGAATGAGGGCATTCAGCCTCAACCAGAACCTCAGACAGCAGAGCTGAGCTGCAGTCACCGATTACAGAGACTCCTGTAAAGGAGCAGAGCTGCAATATAAAGAATGAGGGCATTAAGCCTCAACCAGAGCCTCAGACAGCACAGCTGAGCTGCAGTCACCGATTACAGCAACTCCTCTAAAGGAGCAGAGCTGCAGTATAAAGAATGAGGGCATTCAGCCTCAACCAGAGCCTCAGACAGCACAGCTGAGCTGCAGTCACCGATTACAGCAACTCCTGTAAAGAAGCAGAGCTGCAGTGTAAAGAATGAGGGCATTCAGCCTCAACCAGAGTCTCAGACAGCACAGCTGAGCTGCAGTCACCGATTACAGTGACTCCTCTAAAGGAGCAGAGCTGAAGTATAGAATGAGGGCATTCAGCCTCAACCAGAACCTCAGACAGCACAGCTGAGCTGCAGTCACCGATTACAGCAACTCCTGTAAAGGAACAGAGCTGCAGTGTAAAGAATGAGGGCATTCAGCCTCAACCAGAGCCTCAGACAGCACAGCTGACCTGCAGTCACCGATTACAGCAACTCCTGTAAAAGGAGCAGAGCTGAAGTATAGAATGAGGGCATTCAGCCTCAACCAGAACCTCAGACAGCACAGCTGAGCTGCAGTCACCGATTACAGTAACTCCTCTAAAGGAGCAGAGCTGCAGTGTAAAGAATGAGGGCATTCAGCCCAACCAGAGCCTCAGACAGCACAGCTGAGCTGCAGTCACCGATTACAGCAACTCCTGTAAAGGAGCAGAGCTGCAATATAAAGAATGAGGGCATTCAGCTTCAACCAGAGCCTCAGACAGAACAGCTGAGCTGCAGTCACTGATTACAGAAACTCCTCTAAAGGAGCAGAGCTGCAGTGTAAAGAATGAGGGCATTCAGCCTCAACCAGAGGCTCAGACAGCACAGCTGAGCTGCAGTCACCGATTACAGCAACTCCTGTAAAGGAGCAGAGCTGCAATGTAAAGAATGAGGGCATTCAGCCTCAACCAGAGGCTCAGACAGCACAGCTGAGCTGCAGTTACCGATTACAGCAACTCCTGTAAAGGAGCAGAGCTGCAATGTAAAGAATGAGGGCATTCAGCCTCAACCAGAACCTCAGACAGCACAGCTGAGCTGCAGTCACCGATTACAGCAACTCCTGTAAAGGAGCAGAGCTGCAATACAAAGAATGAGGGCATTCAGCCTCAACCAGAGCCTCAGACAGTGCAGCTGAGCTGCAGTCACCGATTACAGAGACTCCTGTAAAGGAGCAGAGCTGCAGTTTAAAGAATGAGGGCATTCAGCCCAACCAGAACCTCAGACAGCAGAGCTGAGCTGCAGTCACCGATTACAGCAACTCCTGTAAAGGAACAGAGCTGCAGTGTAAAGAATGAGGGCATTCAGCCTCAACCAGAGCCTCAGACAGCACAGCTGACCTGCAGTCACCGATTACAGCAACTCCTGTAAAGGAGCAGAGCTGAAGTATAGAATGAGGGCATTCTGCCTCAACCAGAACCTCAGACAGCACAGCTGAGCTGCAGTCACCGATTACAGTAACTCCTCTAAAGGAGCAGAGCTGCAGTTTAAAGAATGAGGGCATTCAGCCCAACCAGAGCCTCAGACAGCACAGCTGAGCTGCAGTCACCGATTACAGCAACTCCTGTAAAGGAGCAGAGCTGCAATACAAAGAATGAGGGCATTCAGCCTCAACCAGAGCCTCAGACAGTGCAGCTGAGCTGCAGTCACCGATTACAGAGACTCCTGTAAAGGAGCAGAGCTGCAATATAAAGAATGAGGGCATTCAGCCTCAACCAGAGCTTCAGACAGCACAGCTGAGCTGCAGTCACCAATTACAGCAACTCCTGTAAAGAAGCAGAGCTGCAATGTAAAGAATGAGGGCATTCAGCCTCAACCAGAGTCTCAGACAGCACAGCTGAGCTGCAGTCACCGATTACAGTGACTCCTCTAAAGGAGCAGAGCTGAAGTATAGAATGAGGGCATTCAGCCTCAACCAGAACCTCAGACAGCACAGCTGACCTGCAGTCACCGATTACAGCAACTCCTGTAAAAGGAGCAGAGCTGAAGTATAGAATGAGGGCATTCAGCCTCAACCAGAACCTCAGACAGCACAGCTGAGCTGCAGTCACCGATTACAGTAACTCCTCTAAAGGAGCAGAGCTGCAGTGTAAAGAATGAGGGCATTCAGCCCAACCAGAGCCTCAGACAGCACAGCTGAGCTGCAGTCACCGATTACAGCAACTCCTGTAAAGGAGCAGAGCTGCAATATAAAGAATGAGGGCATTCAGCTTCAACCAGAGCCTCAGACAGCACAGCTGAGCTGCAGTCACCGATTACAGAAACTCCTCTAAAGGAGCAGAGCTGCAGTGTAAAGAATGAGGGCATTCAGCCTCAACCAGAGGCTCAGACAGCACAGCTGAGCTGCAGTCACCGATTACAGCAACTCCTGTAAAGGAGCAGAGCTGCAATGTAAAGAATGAGGGCATTCAGCCTCAACCAGAACCTCAGACAGCACAGCTGAGCTGCAGTCACCGATTACAGCAACTCCTGTAAAGGAGCAGAGCTGAAGTATAGAATGAGGGCATTCAGCCCAACCAGAGGCTCAGACAGCACAGCTGAGCTGCAGTTACCGATTACAGCAACTCCTGTAAAGGAGCAGAGCTGCAATGTAAAGAATGAGGGCATTCAGCCTTAACCAGAACCTCAGACAGCACAGCTGAGCTGCAGTCACCGATTACAGCAACTCCTGTAAAGGAGCAGAGCTGAAGTATAGAATGAGGGCATTCAGCCCAACCAGAGCCTCAGACAGCACAGCTGAGCTGCAGTCACCGATTACAGCAACTCCTGTAAAGGAGCAGAGCTGCAATACAAAGAATGAGGGCATTCAGCCTCAACCAGAGCCTCAGACAGTGCAGCTGAGCCGCAGTCACCGATTACAGTGACTCCTCTAAAGGAGCAGAGCTGAAGTATAGAATGAGGGCATTCAGCCTCAACCAGAACCTCAGACAGTAGAGCTGAGCTGCAGTCACCGATTACAGCAACTCCTGTAAAGGAACAGAGCTGCAGTGTAAAGAATGAGGGCATTCAGCCTCAACCAGAGCCTCAGACAGCACAGCTGACCTGCAGTCACCGATTACAGCAACTCCTGTAAAAGGAGCAGAGCTGAAGTATAGAATGAGGGCATTCAGCCTCAACCAGAACCTCAGACAGCACAGCTGAGCTGCAGTCACCGATTACAGTAACTCCTCTAAAGGAGCAGAGCTGCAGTGTAAAGAATGAGGGCATTCAGCCCAACCAGAGCCTCAGACAGCACAGCTGAGCTGCAGTCACCGATTACAGCAACTCCTGTAAAGGAGCAGAGCTGCAGTGTAAAGAATGAGGGCATTCAGCCTCAACCAGAGGCTCAGACAGCACAGCTGAGCTGCAGTCACCGATTACAGCAACTCCTGTAAAGGAGCAGAGCTGCAATGTAAAGAATGAGGGCATTCAGCCTCAACCAGAGGCTCAGACAGCACAGCTGAGCTGCAGTCACCGATTACAGCAACTCCTGTAAAGGAGCAGAGCTGCAATGTAAAGAATGAGGGCATTCAGCCTCAACCAGAACCTCAGACAGCACAGCTGAGCTGCAGTCACCGATTACAGTGACTCCTTTAAAGGAGCAGAGCTGCAGTGTAAAGAATGAGGGCATTCAGCCTCAACCAGAGCTTCAGACAGCACAGCTGAGCTGCAGTCACCGATTACAGCAACTTCTGTAAAGGAGCAGAGCTGCAATGTAAAGAATGAGGGCATTCAGCCTCAACCAGAACCTCAGACAGCACAGCTGAGCTGCAGTCACCGATTACAGCAACTCCTGTAAAGGAGGAGAGCTGCAGTGTAAAGAATGAGGGCATTCAGCCTCAACCAGAGCTTCAGACAGCACAGCTGAGCTGCAGTCACCGATTACAGCAACTCCTGTAAAGGAGGAGAGCTGCAGTGTAAAGAATGAGGGCATTCAGCCTCAACCAGAGCTTCAGACAGCGCAGCTGAGCTGCAGTCACCGATTACAGCAACTCCAGACAAAGCAGCAGGGCTGGAATCGTACAAAATGGAAATCTACAGGAAACTGCTTCAGCGTAAAAAGCAGGAGCCCAATACAGGGCGGCAGGAGCCCAATACAGGGCGGCAGGAGCCCAATACAGGGCGGCAGGAGCCCAATACAGGGCGGCAGGAGACCAATACAGGGTGGCAGGAGACCAGTACAGGGCAGGAGACCAATACAGGGCAAGAGCCAAGGAGGCAGCACAGAATAACCACATAATATATTCATGATTGCAAAAAAAGGAACTGCAGTGTGCCATCACCAAAGAGGAGACCTGTAGTCCCAGCAGATAATGCAGCTCGTCTGGAGTCGCTTTTGGGGTAAATTTGACTGCAGCTTGTAGAAATCTGCTGTGTGTGAATCCACCTGGAATCTCCAGAGCTGCACTCACCCAGCTTCAGAGCTGAAATCATTCAGCTACGGTAGTTCAGATTCAGCACATAGCATGTTCCCTTCTATCCACCTGTTAATAAACAGCAGTGCAAACTGTTGGAGAAAAAAAAAAGGAGTATTGTTATAGAAAGGAAGGTAAGGCCAGAGGTCCAGGATTATTTATGTTAAAAAAACAGCACCCTTTCTGTTCACAGGTTGTGTCTGGTACTGCAGGTCAGCTCTATTAAAGTGAAATAGGAAAGGCCGCAATACCGCATGCGGCCTGTGGAGAGGTGTGGCGCTGTTTTCTCCAATCCTGGAGCTAGCTGGGGGCAGCACAGTGCACGGCCGGACTTGTTTCATCACCTCGCTGACTCACGGCTGTCTATAGACAATGACTGATGTCTGAACAGGAGGGAAAGTGGCATCAGAGCCCGCTGCTTACTCATGCCCTGCCGCTGCTTACTCATGCCCTGCCGCTGCTTACTCATGCCCTGCCGCTGCTTCTGGAGCGATTACAATGCTTTTATCTGAGCTGCGGCTTTTTATGGCAGCACACGACACTTCGGGGCCTAATAATAGCCCAGCTGTAGTGGTGATTCACCCGCTATCAGGAGCCGGTGGCGCGGCGTAGCGTGTTTATATAACCGTCATGTGAACTGTCACATCATATAGTAAGAGGATAGGTGAGCGACACACGAGAGCTGCCGCAACACCGAGGCGATCCGAGAAGATCCGCGCCGGCCAAGAATTCTAGGATAAACTCTTCCACTTCATAGGCTCCAAAAACGGACGCTTTGTCTCACATGGACGCTGGGAAATATTGAATTCCTCCCGTCTTGGACTTTTCTGACAAATTGCTCATATTTCGTTACTACAAGACGCAATCAAGTTTACATAACAGAAGATGCAAAAATCGCCAGTTTCCATTATCTCAACTTGATTGAGTGGTCCCTGGTGGCCTAGGGTAGTCGAGGTTTTAGTCTTGGTTTCTTTCTTAATGCCAGCATCCCTGGTGGTGTTATGTAGTTTAGTTAGGATAGCCTAATTCAACGTTAGCTTCATTGGTGGTCTATGGTGGTAATGCAGGCATCCCTGGTGGTCTAGAGTAGTGGAGGGTTTGTTGTCTTTTTTATAAGGAAGCTTCCTGGGTGATCCAGGGCAGTGGAGACTTATCTGTTAGCTTCCATGGTGGCTTCAGATGGTAAATAGTTGATGCCAGCATCTCTGGTGGTCTAGGATAGTGGGGAATTTATTGTTGACTTCTTTGGCGGTCTGGGTGATAGCGTTAATGCCAGAATCCCTGGTGGTCCAGGGTAGAGGATGGTATATTGCTGGCACAATAGTAAACAGTCTATGCCAGCATCCCTGGCAGTCTAGGGTAGTGGGACATTTAGGACTGGCTTCCTTGGTGGCTTAGTGTGCTAAGAGTTTATGCCAGAATCTAATAGTTTGGAGTAGTGGAGGTTTTATTGATGGCTTCTTGGGTGATCCAGTGTTAAAAGGGTTTAATGACGTCTGCCCTGGTGGTCTAGTGTAGTGGAAAGTTTTCTCTAAGCCGCTCTATTAGTCTTGGGTGGTGTGGTCTGGTGCAGAGTGGTGAGAAAGTCAACACCAGCTTTAGGGTGGTCTAGGGTCCTTAATACCCTGGCGGTCTAGGGTCCGGGCTTCCCCGGCGGTCTAGGGTACAGGCTTCCCCGGCGGTCTAGGGTCCTTAATACCCTGGCGGTCTAGGGTCCGGGCTTCCCCGGCGGTCTAGGGTACGGGCTTCCCCGGCGGTCTAGGGTACGGGCTTCCCCGGCGGTCTAGGGTACGGGCTTCCCCGGCGGTCTAGGGTACAGGCTTCCCTGGCGGTCTAGGGTACAGGCTTCCCCGGCGGTCTAGGGTACAGGCTTCCCTGGTGGCCTCCTGATGCTCTTTCTTTTGTGACAGTTTTTGTGGGTAAAATTATCTTTGTGACATTTTCCTGGAGGATATTATATTCACACCAATAATTGAAGTTTTGCAGGTAAAAGTGACAAAGCGGACTAACGGTCTCAGGAATCCCAGTCAGTGGACCGGATGTAGAAATTGGAAAAAAAAATTAAAACAGAAAAAGTTCAGGGCAGATTTGGAGACTTTCTGCAGACCGGCCCTGGGTGAGCGGAGCCGAGAAGCACAGCTGTGGAAAGTTACAGCGACACCGCAGGACAACGAAGGGTTAACCCTGCTGTAAAGCAAAAATGTAAAGTGTGTGTGATAAGGAACAGCAGCAAGAAAGGCACAGAAATAAGGGGCGAGAGGGCGATATGAGGGGCCAGAGGACGATATGAGGGGCGAGAGGACGATATAAGGGGCGAGAGGACGCTATAAGGGGCGAGAGGACGCTATAAGGGGCGAGAGGGCGATATGAGGGGCCAGAGGACGATATGAGGGGCGAGAGGACGATATAAGGGGCGAGAGGACGCTATAAGGGGCGAGAGGACGCTATAAGGGGCGAGAGGACGATATGAGGGGCGAGAGGACGATATGAGGGGCGAGAGGACGATATAAGGGGCGAGAGGACGCTATAAGGGGCGAGAGGACGCTATAAGGGGCGAGAGGACGATATAAGGGGCTATATAAGGGGCGAGAGGACGCTATAAGGGGCGAGAGGACGCTATAAGGGGCGAGAGGGCGATATAAGGGGCTATATAAGGGGCGAAAGGACGATATAAGGGGCGAAAGGGCGATATAAGGGGCGAAAGGGCGATATAAGGGGCGAGAGGAAGAGATAAGGGGCGAGAGGAAGAGATAAGGGGCGAGAGGAAGAGATAAGGGGCGAGAGGAAGAGATAAGGGGCGATATAAGGGGCGAGAGGACGATATAAGGGGCGAGAGGATGATATAAGGGGACGAGAGGACGATATAAGGGGCGAGAGGACGATATAAGGGGCGAGAGGACGATATAAGGGGCTATATAAGGGGCGAAAGGACGATATAAGGGGCGAAAGGGCGATATAAGGGGCGAAAGGGCGATATAAGGGGCGAGAGGAAGAGATAAGGGGCGAGAGGAAGAGATAAGGGGCGAGAGGAAGAGATAAGGGGCGATATAAGGGGCGAGAGGATGATATAAGGGGACGAGAGGACGATATAAGGGGCGAGAGGACGATATAAGGGGCGAGAGGACGATATAAGGGGCTATATAAGGGGCGAGAGGACGATATAGGGGGGAGAGGACGATATAAGGGGCTATATAAGGGGCGAGAGGACGATATAAGGGGCGAGAGGACGATATAAGGGGCGAGAGGACTATATAAGAGGCTATATAAGGGGGCAAGAGGACGATATAAGGGGCGAGAGGACGATATAAGGGGCTATATAAGGGGCGAGAGGACGATATAAGGGGGGAGAGGACGATATAAGGGGCGAGAGGACTATATAAGGGGCGAGAGGACTATATAAGGGGCTATATAAGGGGCAAGAGGACGATATAAGGGGCGAGAGGACGATATAAGGGGCTATATAAGGGGCGAGAGGACGATATAAGGGGCGAGAGGACGATATAAGGGGCGAGAGGACGATATAAGGGGCGAGAGGACGATATAAGGGGCGAGAGGACGATATAAGGGGCGAGAGGACGATATAAGGGGCGAGAGGACGATATAAGGGGCGAGAGGACGATATAAGGGGGGAGAGGACGATATAAGGGGGGAGAGGACGATATAAGGGGCGAGAGGACGATATAAGGGGCGAGAGGACGCTATAAGGGGCGAGAGGACGATATAAGGGGCTATATAAGGGGCGAGAGGACGATATAAGGGGCAAGAGGACGATATAAGGGGCGAGAGGACGATATAAGGGGTGAGAGGACGATATAAGGGGCTATATAAGGGGCGAGAGGACGATATAGGGGGGAGAGGACGATATAAGGGGCGAGAGGACTATATAAGAGGCTATATAAGGGGGCGAGAGGACGATATAAGGGGCGAGAGGACGATATAAGGGGCTATATAAGGGGCGAGAGGACGATATAAGGGGCGAGAGGACGATATAAGGGGCTATATAAGGGGCGAGAGGACGATATAAGGGGCGAGAGGACTATATAAGAGGCTATATAAGGGGGCGAGAGGACGATATAAGGGGCGAGAGGACGATATAAGGGGCTATATAAGGGGCGAGAGGACGATATAAGGGGGGAGAGGACGATATAAGGGGCGAGAGGACTATATAAGGGGCGAGAGGACTATATAAGGGGCGAGAGGACTATATAAGGGGCTATATAAGGGGCAAGAGGACGATATAAGGGGCGAGAGGACGATATAAGGGGCTATATAAGGGGCGAGAGGACGATATAAGGGGCGAGAGGACGATATAAGGGGCGAGAGGACGATATAAGGGGCGAGAGGACGATATAAGGGGCGAGAGGACGATATAAGGGGCGAGAGGACGATATAAGGGGCGAGAGGACGATATAAGGGGCTATATAAGGGGCGAGAGGACGATATAAGGGGGGAGAGGATGATATAAGGGGCGAAAGGACGATATAAGGGGCGAGAGGACGATATAAGGGGCGAGAGGACGATATAAGGGGTGAGAGGACGATATAAGGGGCTATATAAGGGGCGAGAGGACGATATAAGGGGGGAGAGGACGATATAAGGGGCGAGAGGACTATATAATGGGTGAGAGGACTATATAAGGGGCGAGAGGACGATATAAGGGGCTATATAAGGGGCAAGAGGACGATATAAGGGGCGAGAGGACGATATAAGGGGCTATATAAGGGGCGAGAGGACGATATAAGGGGCGAGAGGACGATATAAGGGGCGAGAGGACGATATAAGGGGCGAGAGGACGATATAAGGGGCGAGAGGACGATATAAGGGGCTATATAAGGGGGCGAGAGGACGATATAAGGGGTGAGAGGACGATATAAGGGGCTATATAAGGGGCGAGAGGACGATATAGGGGGGAGAGGACGATATAAGGGGCTATATAAGGGGCGAGAGGACGATATAAGGGGCGAGAGGACGATATAAGGGGGGAGAGGACGATATAAGGGGTGAGAGGACGATATAAGGGGCGAGAGGACGATATAAGGGGCGAGAGGACGATATAAGGGGCGAGAGGACGCTATAAGGGGCGAGAGGACGCTATAAGGGGCGAGAGGACGCTATAAGGGGCGAGAGGACGATATAAGGGGCGAGAGGACGCTATAAGGGGCGAGAGGACGATATAAGGGGCGAGAGGACGATATAAGGGGCTATATAAGGGGCGAGAGGACGATATAAGGGGCTATATAAGGGGCGAGAGGACGATATAGGGGGGAGAGGACGATATAAGGGGCGATATAGGGGGGAGAGGACGATATAAGGGGCTATATAAGGGGCGAGAGGACGATATAGGGGGGAGAGGACGATATAAGGGGCGATATAAGGGGCGAGAGGGCGATATAAGGGGCGAGAGGACGCTATAAGGGGCGAGAGCACAATATAAGGGGCGAGAGGACGATATAAGGGGCGAGAGGACGATATAAGGGGCGATATAAGGGGCGAGAGGACGATATAAGGGGCGATATAAGGGGCGAGAGGACGATATAAGGGGCGATATAAGGGGCGAGAGGACGCTATAAGGGGCGAGAGCACAATATAAGGGGCGAGAGGACGCTATAAGGGGCGAGAGGAAGAGATAAGGGGTGAGAGGACGATATAAGGGGCGAGAGGACGATATAAGGGGCGAGAGGGCGATATAAGGGGCGAGAGGGCGATATAAGGAACAAGTGTACGATTGTGGGGGGGCACAGGGACGAGAGTACGATTGTGGGGAGTGCAGGGGTGAGAATACAATTGTGGGGGAGCGTAGGGGTGAGTGTACGATTGGGGGCACGGGGCGAGAGTACAATTGTGGGGCGGCACAAGGGTCAGGGTATGATTGTGGGATAGTGCAGGTGTCAGGGTACAATTGTGCGGGGGTCAGTGTGCGATTGTGGGGAGTGAAGGGGCGAGTGTTCGCTTGTGGGGGGCACAGTGGTCAGAGGCTGATTGTGGGAGAATGCAGAAAACAGTCTACGATTGTGGGGTGCAGAAATAATTGAATGATTATGGGGGTGCAGGAATCAGTGTATGATTCTGGGGGAGGTGCAGGTATCGGTGTACAACTAGGGGGGGGGTGCAGGGGTCAGTAGACAATTGTTGGGGCTGTACAGGACTATAGAGTGCAGGGGTCAGAGTATAAGAATTTGGGGTACTGGGTTCAGTGCACAAGATTGCCAGGAGCTGTGTATAAGATTGAGGGGAGGTGAAGGAGAGCAGAGGACTGAGGGGTGCTGTTGATTGAAAGGTGCTGCTCCTGTGCTGGCTCTGTGTAGTACATTGGGGGGTGCTGGCTCTGTGTAGTACATTGGGGGGTGCTGGCTCTGTGCAGTAGGTTGGGGGGCGCTGGCACTGTGCAGTAGGTGGGGGGGTGCTGGCACTGTGCAGTAAGTTGGGGGGTGCTGGCTCTGTGTAGTAGGTTGGGGGGTGCTGTCTCTGTGTAGTACATTGGGGGGTGCTGGCTCTGTGCAGTTGGTTGGGTGGTGCTGGCACTGTGCAGAAAGTTGGGGGGTGCTGGCTCTGTGCGGTACATTGGGGGGGCCGGCTCTGTGCAGTATGTGGGGGGGGGGGAGGGGGATGGCACTGTGCAGTAGGTGGGGGGGTGCTGGCACTGTGCAGAAAGTTGGGGGGAGCTGGCTCTGTGCGGTGCACCAGGGGGTGCCAGCTCTGTGCAGTAGGTTGGGGGGTGCTGGCTCTGTGCAGTAGGTTGGGGGTGCTGGCACTGTGCAGTAGGTTGGGGGGTGCTGGCACTGTGCAGTAGGTTGGGGGGTGCTGGCTCTGTGCAGTAGGTTGGGGGTGCTGGCACTGTGCAGTAGGTTGGGGGGTGCCGGCTCTGTGCGGTACATCAGGGGGTGCCAGCTCTGTGCAGTAGGTTGGGGGGTGCTGGCACTGTGCAGTAGGTGGGGGGGTGCTGGCACTGTGCAGTAGGTTGGGGGGTGCCGGCTCTGTGCAGTAAGTGGGGGGGTGCTGGCACTGTGCAGTAGGTGGGGGGGTGCTGGCACTGTGCAGTAGGTTGGGGGGTGCTGGCACTGTGCGGTACATCAGGGGGTGCCAGCTCTGTGCAGTAGGTTGGGGGGTGCTGGCAGTGTGCAGTAGATTCTCTGGGATTTGTGGGTGCGGGGGCAGCAGCCTTCGGCCTCATGTTCACCTCTTCAGGCATTATAGGATCCAAGTCTCCATGACAATGAAAACAAGTCGCACAACACGAGCTCCTTGCGACTCCCTGGGTGTGGGAATGGAAAGATGTAGATCATCCCCCCCACGTCTGCGGTATATGGGGGGGCGCTGTGCGGGTGCGAGGGTCTGGGTGGAGCAGTGTGCACGTCTCCTCTCTGCACCCACAGGGTAGTGGGGTCCCTGTTGTAAGGGGGATATGCAGTGTGCAGTCCATGGAGCGCACGTTCATACAGATATCAATAGGGTGGGAAGACATGGGAGGATGGGGGTCTGCGCTGCTCCCCTCAGACACAGCAGGCCAGGGATGGAGGGGCGGCGGGCGTTATACTCACTGTGCACCAGGAAGCAGAAGTCTTTCCATGTCAGTAACAGGGTGAGCTTTGTGAAGCCCTCGGCATCGTACTCCACCACCCCCCTGCGGACACAGGACAACAAGCAGTTAGTACTGCAGGACAGCTGCCCCCGCCGGACCCCCAGATAACGGATGATCTGCCATGTTCCTGCACTGCGGAATGCTGTGGGAAATCTGATATTCAGGAGTCTAGGAAAGCTGAGAAACACATATACTCATGTATACCAGGACATAGGCACAGATAGTACTGCATACCTGTCTCTCTATATAATGATGTCAGCACAAATAGTACTGCCTTCCTGTCTCTTTACATAATGATGTAAGCATGTAGGAACAGATAGTAATGCATCCCTGTCTCCCTACATGACCATGAAAGCACATATAGTACTGCCTCCCTATCTCTCTATATAATGATGTAGGCACAGGTAGTACTGCCTCCTTGTCTCTTTATACACTGCTCAAAAAATTAAAGGGAACACTTTAACAATAGAATATAACGCCAAATAAATCAAGCGTCTGTGAAATCAAACTGTCCACTTAGGAAGCAGCACTGATTGACAATCAATGTCACATGCTGTTGTGTAAATGGAATAGACAACAGATGGAAATTATTGGCAATTATCAAGACACACTCAATAAAGGAGTGGTTCTGCAGGTGGGGACCACAGACCACATCTCAGTACCAATGCTTTCTGGCTGATGTTTTGGTCACTTTTGAATGTTGGTTGTGCTTTTACACTCGTGGTAGCATGAGACGGACTCTACAACCCACACAAGTGGCTCAGGTAGTGCAGCTCATCCAGGATGGCACATCAATCCGAGCTGTTTCAAGAAGTTTTGCGGTGTCTGTCAGCGTAGTGTCCAGAGGCTGGAGGCGCTACCAGGAGACAGGCCAGTACACCAGGAGACGTGGAGGGGTCCGTAGGAGGGCAACAACCCAGCAGCAGGACCGCTACCTCAGCCTTTGTGCAAGGAGGAACAGGAGGAGCACTGCCAGAGCCCTGCAAAATGACCTCCAGCAGGCCACAAATGTGCATGTGTCTGCACAAACGGTTAGAAACCGACTCCATGAGGATGGTCTGAGGGCCTGACGTCCACAGATGGGGGTTGTGCTCACAGCCCCACACCGTGCAGGACGCTTGGCATTTGCCACAGAACACCAGGATTGGCAAATTCCCCACTGGCGCTCTGTGCTCTTCACAGATGAAAGCAGGTTCACACTGAGCACATGTGACAGACGTGACAGAGACTGGAGATGCTGTGGAGAGCGATCTGCTGCCTGCAACATCCTTCAGCATGACCGGTTTGGCAGTGGATCAGTAATGGTGTGGGGTGGCATTTTTTGGAGGGCCGCACAGGCCTCCATGTGCTCGCCAGAGGTAGCCTGACTGCCATTAGGTACCAAGATGAGATCCTCAGGCCACCTGTGAGACCATATGCTGGTGCGGTTGGCCCTGGGCTCCTCCTAATGCAGGACAATGCCAGACCTCATGTGGCTGGAGTGTGTCAGCAGTTCCTGCAAGATGAAGGCATTGAAGCTATGGACTGGCCCGCCCGTTCCCCAGACATGAATCCGATTGAACACATCTGGGACATCATGTCTCGCACCATCCACCAACGTCACATTGCACCACAGATTGTCCAGTAGTTGGCGGATGCTTTAGTCCAGGTCTGGGAGGAGATCCCTCAGGAGACAATCCGCCGCCTCATCAGGAGCATGCCCAGGCGTTGTAGGGAGATCATACAGGCACGTGGAGGCCACACACACTACTGAGCATCATTTCCTTGTCTTGAGGCATTTGCACTGAAGTTGGATCAGCCTGCGTGGGATATTAGTTGTGATTTACATTGATAATTTTTTAGGTTTCATTGTTCTGTACACATTCCACTATGTAATGAGTAAAGATTTACACCTGGAATATTTCATTCAGTGATATCTAGGGTGTGGGATTTTGGTGTTATTTTTATTTTTTTGAGCAGTGTATAATGATGTAAGCACAGATAGTACTGCCTTCATGTCTATTAACATAATGATATAGGCACAGATAGTACTGCCTCCCTATCTCTCTATATGAATTATGTAGGCGTAAATAGGAATGTCTCGCTGTCTCTCTGTAGAAATGATGGAGGCACTGACAGTACTGCCTCCCGGCTTCTCCCTATAAATGTTGTGGTTACAGAATGTAATTATTCCTTGAAAATTATAACAGATTGTACTTTCTTCTTGTTTCCTTTGTAAATGATGTCGAAACAGATTGTACTGCCTTAGATACAGTTACTACTGCCTCTCAATCTCTCTGGGTATATGCAGCAGGCACAGATAGTACAGTCTCCCTGTTTCTTACAGTATATTCTGTACATTAAAAATATATATATGTTTATACCATATTAGCCAGTAGATAGAAAAATATTAAAATTTGAGAGTTCTCATTGGTTGATACCATTAAAATGTAACAAATTGTAAGCTTTCAGAACTATTTATCAATGCCTGATGAAG
Source organism: Ranitomeya imitator (assembly GCF_032444005.1). Lineage (NCBI taxonomy): Eukaryota > Metazoa > Chordata > Amphibia > Anura > Dendrobatidae > Ranitomeya > Ranitomeya imitator. Next base: position 17,791,453 of record NC_091286.1, on the reverse strand, counting down.
AGCGCCGAGTATTCTCGAGAGCTTGTCATTTATTACAGTCTTTTAAGGTCACCATTAATAGGTATCAATCAATGAGAACTCTCACATTTTACTATATTCTGTAGGCACAGACAGTGCCTGTACATGCCCGCACAGATAGTACTGCCTCGCTGGCTCTCTATTGAAATGGTGTAAGCACAGATAGTACTGCTCTCCTGTATCTCTTTGTAAATGATAGAGACACAGAGAGAAATTCAACTAGCAGAACTATGAAGGAGTTTTCTATAATAAAATGTGGATTTCAAGCTGCGAAGAAAATGCACTGCAGAGAATGAAGAACGAACATGCACTCACGTTCCAAAATGGCTGAGAAAAGCAGCGATGTACTCGCGTCTCTTGTGGTACCCCTGGATCACGTACTGCACCTACGGAGCGGATCAGAAGACACATGAAGGCCACCTTCTTATCAGGAGTCTGGATAAAGCTATGAAGCGGTGGCATAAGAGTTCACAAACCACCCAGGGACATCCAAAGGAGAGGGAATTGCTCTTTAAGCAACTGTCCAAGCTTCATATACCGAGGGTACAGGCTCCTGGCGGTGCGCCCCCCGCAGGTGGCTCGTTGTTGGTGAGGACGGCAGCCATGTCAACTTTGTGGGTCGGAAACACCTGCGACATTGTCCCAAGGAACAGTAAATCTCAGGGACTTCACGGCTCGGTTTTCCATTTCTCGGCCGCAGTCTGACCCAGATTTTTCTTGAGACGTTCTCTGTGAACTTGGCAGGCGGCAGGGAAGACCATGTCATGTGTTGTTTCTGGCAGCGGAGCGCTGGATTTCCTCTGCTGCGCGGACACTTTACAGAATAAATGAGAACCGTGGAGGGGAACGTCTGAGGAGCGCTGCCAGCGTCTGACCACGGCGTACAAAAGTACAAGACGCGGCTCACTGAGAAGACGCTACTGGCCACGTCCAACGCAACACCCTCCATTATTTCCCAAAGCAACTCGTAGGAGGAAGACAGCAAAGCTTCAACTGCACAGATCCTTACGCAAATCTATGTGTCTCCATGGTAACAGACTACACAAGTCCCAGAGCGGTCGGATCCCACGGTTACTCTTGTCATCAGCTCATGTAATGGGGTACATCACAAAGAAGAGGCGGAGCTGACTACACAGTGATTCTATGTAGTCTGTCACCATGGACACAGTTTCCATAGGAGCTGAAGACAAAGTGATAGACTCAGTCTGGAATCACAAATATATGCACACAGTGATTGCACCAGCAGAATAGTGAGTGCAGCTCTGGAGTATAATACAGGGTGTAACTCAGGATCAGTAATGTAATGTATGTACACAGTGACTGCACCAGCAGAATAGTGAGTGCAGCTCTGGAGTATAATACAGGATGTAACTCAGGATCAGTAATGTAATGTATGTACACAGTGACTGCGCCAGCAGAATAGTGAGTGCAGCTCTGGGGTATAATACAGGATGTAACTCAGGATCAGTAATGTAATGTATGTACACGGTGACTACACCAGCAGAATAGTGAGTGCAGCTCTGGGGTATAATACAGGATGTAACTCAGGATCAGTAATGTAATGTATGCACACAGTGATTGCACCAGCAGAATAGTGAGTGCAGCTCTGGAGTATAATACAGGGTGTAACTCAGGATCAGTAATGTAATGTATGTACACAGTGACTGCACCAGCAGAATAGTGAGTGCAGCTCTGGAGTATAATACAGGATGTAACTCAGGATCAGTAATGTAATGTATGTACACAGCGACTGCACCAGCAGAATAGCGAGTGCAGCTCTGGGGTATAATACAGGATGTAACTCAGGATCAGTAATGTAATGTATGTACACAGTGACTGCACCAGCAGAATAGTGAGTGCAGCTCTGGAGTATAATACAGGGTGTAACTCAGGATCAGTAATGTAATGTATGTACACAGTGACTGCACCAGCAGAATAGTGAGTGCAGCTCTGGAGTATAATACAGGATGTAACTCAGGATCAGTAATGTAATGTATGTACACAGTGACTGCACCAGCAGAATAGTGAGTGCAGTTCTGGAGTATAATACAGGATGTAACTCAGGATCAGTAATGTAATGTATGTACACAGTGACTGCACCAGCAGAATAGTGAGTGCAGCTCTGGGGTATAATACAGGATGTAACTCAGGATCAGTAATGTAATGTATGTACACAGTGACTGCACCAGCAGAATAGTGAGTGCAGCTCTGGAGTATAATACAGGATGTAACTCAGGATCAGTAATGTAATGTATGTACACAGTGACTGCACCAGCAGAATAGTGAATGCAGCTCTGTGGTATAATACAGGATGTAACTCAGGATCAGTAATGTAATGTATGTACACAGCGATTGCACCAGCAGAATAGTGAGTGCAGCTCTGGAGTATAATACAGGGTGTAACTCAGGATCAGTAATGTAATGTATGTACACAGTGATTGCACCAGCAGAATAGTGAGTGCAGCTCTGGAGTATAATACAGGAGGTAACTCAGGATCAGTAATGTAATGTATGTACACAGTGAGTGCGCCAGCAGAATAGCGAGTGCAGCTCTGGAGTATAATACAGGATGTAACTCAGGATCAGTAATGTAATGTATGTACACAGTGACTGCACCAGCAGAATAGTGAGTGCAGCTCTGGGGTATAATACAGGATGTAACTCAGGATCAGTAATGTAATGTATGTACACAGTGACTGCACCAGCAGAATAGTGAGTGCAGCTCTGGGGTATAATACAGGATGTAACTCAGGATCAGTAATGTAATGTATGTACACAGTGACTGCACCAGCAGAATAGTGAGTGCAGCTCTGGAGTATAATACAGGATGTAACTCAGGATCAGTATTGTAATGTATGTACACAGTGATTTCACCAGCAGAATAGTGAGTGCAGCTCTGGGGTATAATACAGGATGTAACTCAGGATCAGTAATGTAATGTATGTACACAGTGACTGCACCAGCAGAATAGTGAGTGCAGCTCTGGGGTATAATACAGGAAGTAACTCAGGATCAGTAATGTAATGTATGTACACAGTGACTGCACCAGCAGAATAGTGAGTGCAGCTCTGGGGTATAATACAGGATGTAACTCAGGATCAGTAATGTAATGTATGTACACAGTAACTGAACCAGCAGAATAGTGAGTGCAGCTCTGGGGTATAATACAGGATGTAACTCAGGATCAGTAATGTAATGTATGTACACAGTGATTTCACCAGCAGAATAGTGAGTGCAGCTCTGGGGTATAATACAGGATATAACTCAGGATCAGTAATGTAATGTATGTCCACAGTGACTGCACCAGCAGAATAGTGAGTGCAGCTCTGGAGTATAATACAGGATGTAACTCAGGATCAGTAATGTAATGTATGTACACAGTGACTGCACCAGCAGAATAGTGAGTGCAGCTCTGGGGTATAATACAGGATGCAACTCAGGATCAGTAATGTAATGTATGTACACAGTGACTGCGCCAGCAGAATAGTGAGTGCAGCTCTGGGGTATAATACAGGAGGTAACTCAGGATCAGTAATGTAATGTATGTACACAGTGACTGCACCAGCAGAATAGTGAGTGCAGCTCTGGAGTATAATACAGGATGTAACTCAGGATCAGTAATGTAATGTATGTACACAGTGACTGCATCAGCAGAATAGTGAGTGCAGCTCTGGAGTATAATACAGGATGTAACTCAGGATCAGTAATGTAATGTATGTACACAGTGACTGCACCAGCAGAATAGTGAGTGCAGCTCTGGAGGATAATACAGGATGTAACTCAGGATCAGTAATGTAATGTATGTACACAGTGACTGCATCAGCAGAATAGTGAGTGCAGCTCTGGAGTATAATACAGGATGTAACTCAGGATCAGTAATGTAATGTATGTACACAGTGACTGCACCAGCAGAATAGTGAGTGCAGCTCTGGGGTATAATACAGGATGTAACTCAGGATCAGTAATGTATGCACACAGTGATTGCACCAGCAGAATAGTGAGTGCAGCTCTCGAGTATAATACAGGGTGTAACTCAGGATCAGTAATGTAATGTATGTACACAGTGATTGCACCAGCAGAATAGTGAGTGCAGCTCTGGAGTATAAAACAGGATGTAACTCAGGATCAGTAATGTAATGTATGTACCCAGTGATTGCACCAGCAGAATAGTGAGTGCAACTCTGGGGTATAATACAGGATGTAACTCAGGATCAGTAATGTAATGTATGTACACAGTAACTGCACCAGCAGAATAGTGAGTGCAGCTCTGGAGTATAATACAGGATGTAACTCAGGATCAGTAATGTAATGTATGTACACAGTGACTGCACCAGCAGAATAGTGAGTGCAGCTCTGGGGTATAATACAGGATGTAACTCAGGATCAGTAATGTATGCACACAGTGATTTCACCAGCAGAATAGTGAGTGCAGCTCTGGGGTATAATACAGGATATAACTCAGGATCAGTAATGTAATGTATGTACACAGTGACTGCACCAGCAGAATAGTGAGTGCAGGTCTGGAGTATAATACAGGATGTAACTCAGGATCAGTAATGTATGTACAGTGACTGCACCAGCAGAATAGTGAGTGCAGCTCTGGGGTATAATACAGGATGTAACTCAGGATCAGTAATGTAATGTATGTACACAGTGACTGCACCAGCAGAATAGTGAGTGAAGCTCTGGGGTATAATACAGGAGGTAACTCAGGATCAGTAGTGTAATGTATGTACACAGTGACTGCACCAGCAGAATAGTAAGTGCAGCTCTGGAATATAATACAGGATGTAACTCAGGATCAGTAATGTAATGTATGTACACAGTGACTGCACCAGCAGAATAGTGAGTGCAGCTCTGGAGTATAATACGGGATGTAACTCAGGATCAGTAATGTAATGTATGTACACAGTGACTGCACCAGCAGAATAGTGAGTGCAGCTCTGGAGTATAATACAGGGTGTAACTCAGGATCAGTAATGTAATGTATGTAAGCAGTGTCTGCACCAGCAGAATAGTGAATGCAGCTCTGGACAGAGCTATGTTGGGGATATCTTATAGAGGACCTTTCACCTGTTTGAGCACGTTAAACAGGCTACAAAATTGAATATTGTCTGCAGAGCTGAATAAACATAGTTTTTATTATCTAATTTCGCTCCATTGCAGGGAAATTAGCTCATCCTTGGGGGCGTGTACATCTTCCCCTTCATGACGTTATCCAATCATAAGCAGGAAGCAACATACAGGGGATAAAAAGGAAAAGCCCACACAGTAACTTAGAGAAGGTTCCTCAGTGTGAGACATATAATGACAGACAGTCTGTGTAATTGCACACTGTCAGGAGGGGTGGAGCCCAGCTTTGCTTTACATCTTGTGATTTGGGGAATACTTGCTGCTTTTCTACTATACTGGGATTTTAGGTAAATGGTTTCTAGTGTTTTTTACCCTCATAAATGATCCTCATCATCCACAGCTTACCTTATTGGTCAGTAACTGACAGATCTGGGGCACGTAATCGATCAGGCACCCGCCGCTTGGGAACGCTGGGATGTGAAGAGCGGAGGACCCCCCGAGAGCGCTGCAGAGACAACACACGTACCCCGTTATAGCACAGGAGACATCGACCTGACAATCGCATTTTCTATTGGACTTTGCTTTAATTTCTCGAGATCTCTGCTTGCTGTTAATGAACAGAAACCTTCATTGCCGACACCTGTCCTGAATGACGTATGCCCGCAGCTGACGGCAATCACAGTAGCAGCAAAAATTCTGCCGTGGTATCAAGGAGGGTACCCAACTGTACACTGCAGCAAACCTCCAGCTGTACACTGCAGCAAACCTCCAGCTGTACACTGCAGCAAACCTCCAGCTGCACACTGCAGCAAACCGCCAGCTGCACACTGCAGCAAACCGCCAGCTGCACACTGCAGCAAACCGCCAGCTGCACACTGCAGCAAACCTCCAGCTGTACACTGCAGCAAACCGCCAGCTGTACACTGCAGCAAACCGCCAGCTGTACACTGCAGCAAACCGCCAGCTGTACACTGCAGCAAACCGCCAGCTGTACACTGCAGCAAACCGCCAGCTGTACACTGCAGCAAACTTCCAGCTGTACACTGCAGCAAACCGCCAGCTGTACACTGCAGCAAACCGCCAGCTGTACACTGCAGCAAACCGCCAGCTGTACACTGCAGCAAACCGCCAGCTGTACACTGCAGCAAACCGCCAGCTGTACACTGCAGCAAACCGCCAGCTGTACACTGCAGCCAACCGCCAGCTGTACACTGCAGCAAACCGCCAGCTGTACACTGCAGCAAACTTCCAGCTGTACACTGCAGCAAACCTCCAGCTGTCAGGGCACTACTGTGTCATCGGCCATGCAGCTGATAACCAAGACTGAATCTGGGTTTCCTGTCCCTTTAAGTAGTGAGGAGAGGACGCACGGCGTGTTTAGACAGAATAAGTGTCCGTGTTAGCGGTGCAGGAGCAGGCACAGCGTGGATTAGTCAGTGTATACAAACATGGCTGACTCATCGGCGTGACCTGCACCGGGTGATGTCACGTTACACCTGCTCTGCGTCTCATGCTGTCACAGTATACATATCCTCCCAGGGCTCTAATACAGACAAGATAAGTGGCAGCGGTACTGAGCAGTGTAGCTGTGAATCCATAACTGGAGCGAGATAAATCTACGACCTGCATATGCAGCAATGATCTAGGTTACTAGGACCAGTCCAGGTGGAATCCGTGGGCTGAACCCATCCGGGATAATATTTGGAGGCACAATGCGAGGCTGTTCCTACGCGCTCATTATAAAGCGGGCGTCCGCTTATCTGCATTTACACATACATTTATAGTGCGGGGTGTGGACGGGCGCTGACTCAGCCGGCAAGTATGCTTTTTAGAAGGGCGTGGAACGACATATGGATGAGGTCAGGATTCTTGTCAAATTGCAGGTTACATCTCACATCATCAGGATAGGATGTAGAGGGGGATATTACATGGGGGGACGGCTCAGGCCCTGTGCGGGGTACTGCCCTGGCATAGGATATCAGCCGCTCCACTTAGATACAGATGTGCAGACATTCCCAGGTTCTCTTGGTTTCCTCCCCAAAACACTGGTGACACCACCATCAGTAATAATGTGTCTCAATGTCTCAGATGCTACAACTCTGACCGAGTCTGTCCCGATTGTAGTTCAAGCATTCTTATTATGTATCAGGAGGTCCAGGATGAACAGACCTCCAGTTTAAACTGCACCATGGAGGACACAATTCTGTAGTACTGAGCAGCCTAGCTGTGAATCCAGCTTGGGGCATAGATAAAACACTTACTATAAACTACAGCAGCATGGAGGATATTGAAGGATAGAACTGAGCTATGCAGCTGTGAATCTAACACTACGGTGAGAATATTTTAGTATTTTATTTTTGTACTGAAAACTTTAAACATTTTATAAAAACACAAAAAATACAAAAATATAAAACATTAAAACATTTACTCGAGTACAACAAACTTGAAGACATAAACAACGATGTCACTGGAAATCCAGCACTGGGGTAAGATAAAACACTTACTAGAAGCAAAAGCAACATGAATAACTATCTACAGAAGAACTAAGCAGTCTAGCTGTGAATCCAGAAGTGGAGTGAGAACACTTACTATAAAGCAGCAGCACAATGGTGAACATTATATAGCAGTAGTAAGCATTGGGAATCCAATTCCCGCCTCAGGTGAGAAAACATTTACTAGAACACAGCAGAAATATGGAGGACATTAAACAGCAGTACTGAGCAGTGCAGCTGTGATTTCAGCACTGAGGTAAGATAAAACACTCACTAGGAAGTGTAGAAAACATTATGCAGCATTACTGAGCAATGTTTAGATTAACACGTAGCAGAAAGTGTGGAGGACAGTATATAGCAGTAGTGAGCATTGTAGCTGTGAATCCTGCTCTTGTGTGAAATGAAACACTTGCTGGAGCTCAACAGCCACATAGAGGACATTATATAGCAATATTGAGCAGTGCAGCTGTGAGTCAGCTTTGAGGTGAAATAAACCACTTATACAGCAATACTTAGAAATGTAGCGGAGAATCCAGCACAGAGTCAACACTTAGTAAAAAGTAATGAGGACATTATACAGTATTAGTAAGCATTGCCTCTGTGAATCATGCTCTCAGATGAGATAAAACACTTACTAAAGCTCAGCAGCAACATAAAGGACATTATACAGTAGTACTGATCAGTGCAGCTGTCATTCAGCACTGTGGTGAGGAATAACACAAGGAAGTGTTAGAAAACATTATACAGCAGTACTGTGCAGAGTTGCTGACACTTCAGCACTGGTGTAAAATAAAACACTAGTGTGCTGCGGCATAAAAGACATTGCCTAAAAGTACTCAGTATTGTTGCTGTGAATCCAGGTACAAACAGAAGCAGTGATTACATTATTTGGTCATCCTGAGCAGTGTAGCTGTTAATCCAGCTATAAGTTCCTTTCCCTCTATACATGTTTAACAGGAAGCTGTAATGTGATCTCTCAGTGAGCCGACAGTCCGTCTCATGTTAAGCAGGACTGATTTTAGCAGTAAATTATTTGCAGTGTAATGTATGTACATAGTCACAACGCTTTAATATTGAAATATTATATTTAGATATAAGCAGTGTATAAAGTGGAAATGTCCTCTAAGGACACCGGCGTGCCGCTGTGCACCCTGCCGCGTGTGAGGAGCGCCCTCCACACAGGTTACACAGGTATGTGCTGACGCCAGCTCCTCGCACATAATGATATCCTTCACAGCTAATTATAGGTCACGGAATGGGAAGATTATCATCATTAGATCCAAGCAGAGATCCTTGAAGACCCTGGGCAGGATCCAGGAAGGACGAGGCCTCGTACCAGACGACATGGGCTGATGGGGGGAGTTATTTCCCAGCTTATTAAACATTGTAGCACAGTAATGGCTAATAAATGTCAGTCCTTGAGTTGTCCTTGGCTGCGGTCACGTCGCCCCCGCACAGTCCTGTGCCTCCTGCTCTGTGGAGCACTAGGTAATGTCGCTTTAAGGTGAAACGTTCTGCAGCGTTTTCCGCTCCCTTTCGGCTCGGAGTGTGTCAGCGCTGGGCCGTATGTTCTGTAATCTGCAGCTATTTTTCTCCCACTAACTGGAGATGATCGACTTAATCAGGAACATGAAAATACGCCCACAGCCCAAGCCGCGCAGCGAGGATGCCTCCATTACGGGCGCTCGGCTATTGAAGCTCGCACTAAGCTGGCAGGAGAACGTGCCGCCTTGGCACTCGCTGGGGAAAAAAAACCTGAAAAAAACAAATCTGTAGTCAGATGTTCTGAATGTCGGAACGACGGAGCATCAGTAATGACTAGTAATGTGCGCTAAGCGCTCGCACGGAAAGGACGGGTGTAAAGGGCGACTGCGCTCCATGCCTACAGGACAGGCACGGTGTCATCTCCTGGGTGATCGCACGGACCGGACATGGATGGAGGTTACCGTCTAAGGCTCAGTACACACGCAGCGTTTATACTGCAGCCAAAACCTTCCCCCGGGCAGAAAAAAAAAACCGCTGCTGACGATCTCTTTTCACAGATATCAAGCCCGTGTGATTCCTGCATGGACGGCAGGTCTTATAGGGCTGCAGTTTAAAGCCCCCCATACACAGACTAAAGGATGGTGAACCTGGCGATATTGATGGGCTCGCAGACGGAACCTGGCGATATTGATGGGCTCACTCACGGAACCTGGCGATATTGATGGGCTCGCAGACGGAACCTGGCGATATTGATGGGCTCGCAGACGGAACCTGGCGATATTGATGGGCTCGCAGACGGAACCTGGCGATATTGATGGGCTCGCCGACAGAACCGGGCAATATTGATGGGCTCACTGACGGAACCTGGCGATATTGATGAGCTCGCAGACGGAACCTGGCGATATTGATGGGCTCGCCGACAGAACCTGGCGATATTGATGGGCTCGCAGACGGAACCTGGCGATATTGATGGGCTCGCAGACGGAACCTGGCGATATTGATGGGCTCGCAGACGGAACCTGGCGATATTGATGGACTCGCAGACGGAACCTGGCGATATTGATGGACTCGCAGACGGAACCTGGCGATATTGATGGACTCGCAGACGGAACCTGGCAATATTGATGGGCTCGCAGACGGAACCTGGCGATATTGATGGGCTCGCAGACGGAACCTGGCGATATTGATGGACTCGCAGACGGAACCTGGCGATATTGATGGGCTCGCAGACGGAACCTGGCGATATTGATGGACTCACCGACGGAACCTGGCGATATTGATGGGCTCACCGACGGAACCTGGCGATATTGATGGGCTCGCAGACGGAACCTGGCGATACTGATGGGCTCGCAGACGGAACCTGGCGAGATTGATGGGCTCACCGACGGAACCTGGCGATATTGATGGGCTCGCAGACGGAACCTGGCGATATTGATGGGCTCGCAGACTGAATCTGGCGATATTGATGGGCTCGCAGACGGAACCTGGCGATATTGATGGGCTCACTGACGGAACCTGGCGATATTGATGGGCTCCCAGACAGAACCTGGCGATTTTGATGGGCTCGCAGATGGAACCTGGCGATATTGATGGGCTCGCAGACGGAACCTGGCGATATTGATGGACTCACCGACGGAACCTGGCGATATTGATGGGCTCACCGACGGAACCTGGCGATATTGATGGGCTCACCGACGGAACCTGGCGATATTGATGGGCTCGCAGACGGAACCTGGCGATATTGATGGGCTCGCAGACGGAACCTGGCGATATTGATGGACTCACCGACGGAACCTGGCGATATTGATGGACTCACCGACGGAACCTGGCGATATTGATGGACTCACCGACGGAACCTGGCGATATTGATGGGCTCGCAGACGGAACCTGGCGATATTGATGGGCTCGCAGACGGAACCTGGCGATATTGATGGGCTCGCAGACGGAACCTGGCGATATTGATGGGCTCGCAGACGGAACCTGGCGATATTGATGGGCTCGCAGACGGAACCTGGCGATATTGATGGACTCACCGACGGAACCTGGCGATATTGATGGACTCACCGACGGAACCTGGCGATATTGATGGGCTCGCAGACGGAACCTGGCGATATTGATGGGCTCGCAGACGGAACCTGGCGATATTGATGGGCTCGCAGACGGAACCTGGCGATATTGATGGACTCACCGACGGAACCTGGCGATATTGATGGACTCACCGACGGAACCTGGCGATATTGATGGGCTCGCAGACGGAACCTGGCGATATTGATGGGCTCGCAGATGGAACCTGGCGATATTGATGGGCTCGCAGACGGAACCTGGCGATATTGATGGGCTCGCAGATGGAACCTGGCGATATTGATGGGCTCGCAGATGGAACCTGGCGATATTGATGGGCTCGCCGATGGAACTTGTCGATACTGATGGGCTCGCAGACGGAACCTGGCGATATTGATGGGCTCGCAGACGGAACCTGGCGATATTGATGGGCTCGCAGACGGAACCTGGCGATATTGATGGGCTCGCAGACGGAACCTGGCGATATTGATGGGCTCACTCACGGAACCTGGCGATATTGATGGGCTCGCAGATGGAACCTGGCGATACTGATGGGCTCGCAGACGGAACCTGGTGATATTAATGGGCTCGCCGACAGAACCTGGCGATATTGATGGGCTCGCAGACGGAACCTGGCGATATTGATGGGCTCACAGACGGAACCTGGCGATATTGATGGGCTCACCAACGGAACCTGGCGATATTGATGGGCTCGCAGACGGAACCTGGCGATACTGATGGGCTCGCCGACGGAACCTGGCGATATTAATGGGCTCGCAGACGGAACCTGGCGATATTGATGTGCTCACAGACGGAACCTGGCGATATTGATGGGCTCACCGACGGAACCTGGCGATATTGATGGGCTCGCAGACGGAACCTGGCGATATTGATGGGCTCGCTGACGGAACCTGGCGATATTGATGGGCTCTCTGACAGAACCTGTCGATATTGATGGGCTCGCCGACAGAACCTGGTGATATTAATGGCCTCGCCAACGGGATATTAAGCATGTGGTCCCCACCTGTGTATGGGGGGGGGGGGTGCTCGATATAACAGCTAGCCGAAGGATCACTGAACCATGGTTCAGCCGACAGCTGGGGGCTTCTCCTTTGCCAGTCTGTGTAAGTACACCAGAATGTACTTGATGAGGCTGCAGCGAGTACAAAGCCTCCTGATCTCCTTTCTCAAGTTTCACGGAAATGATCCCATCTACATGGACCCGTTCGGTGAGCATAGGCTGCCATCGTTCTTGGCTGGGGCGAATCCTGTATACAGAGGATGTGCTACCGATAAAGGTGATCTTTTGTGTAGCACCAGAGATCGTTTCACCCGATGAACGAGCGTTTTGCTCATTCATCAGGTGGTTGGCAGTCTGTTCACACTGCACAATTATAGGGAAAGCGCTCAATCACAATACAAAGGGACTGATCAGTTTAGCTGTGAATCCAGCTCTGATGTGAGACAAAACACTACAATGCAGCAGAAACATGAAGTTAAATATATAGTCGTAATAAGCAGTGTAGCTGTGAATACAGCTATGGGTGAGATAAAACAGATAACTAGGGAGCGGCAGCACTTAGGACATTATACAGCAGTGGTTTTCAGTGTAGTTGAGAATCCAACTCCAAGTGAGATAAAACACTGAGAAGCAGCAGCATGGGAGGACAATATACAGCAGTAGTGAGCAATGCAGCTGTGAATCCAGTACTGGCTTGAGGTAAAACACCCACTAGAAAACAACAGCACAATATGTTTGTGCACCTCTCTTTCATAGTCAGCTTTTCCCCTCACTACAAGCAAATGTAATTTCGTTCATCAGGAGATTGGCAGTCTGTTCACACTGCACAAATACTGGGAAAGTTCTCAATCACAATAATCATGACGTATATGGGCTTTTAGATTGCAAGCCTATGTGATTACATCTAAATGGACTTCAGCGGTCCGCATCCGAGGTCTCCAGGACTTCAGACCCCAGATTAAAAGCCTCTGTAAATCCCAAGGAGATGTCTTCAATATCTCCCGGTCTCCTTTGCAAGCTTACACTCCTGTGTAATAATACCTACAAGGGCTCGATATCTCATGGGGCTGCAGTCTCGGGCTCCCGGGCTCCTCTCCCAGATTACAAACTGACATGGGCTTGATATTTCAAGGGGCTGCAGCCGGGGTCTCCTGGTCTTTTTACATCTGCACGTTCCAGGTTTCTGCTCCTTCCTCCTCTCCGATCAAGGTCGATCATTCGAAGAGTCCATCCCACTGGGAGCAGCAAGTAGTGTACAAGGCGGATGAATGGTCACACCCAGGAGGAACACAAAATCATGGCCGGACCGTACCTAGATACTTCTACATTATCCGGGGGGGATCACTATGGCGCAGAGTATTAGGGTGGGACGTCCAGCCTCCGGATGTAAGTGGGAAGGTTTCCATTCACAGACAGTAAGCAGAGATCATAAACTTGGTGTCGAATATGAACACAAAGGTCTCGATTCCTCCTCGCTTTTGTGGCCTTTCTTTCTGGAGTAAACTTACTTCTGTTGGTGACTTTTAGCTTTTCGCCTTGTTCATTATTTCATTTGTTCCTTTTTACGATAACGTTACTTGTCTTTGTCTGTTTTTTGCCCCTTTCTACAGCTTTATATTGCATCTTTCGGAATCCAAATGTTTTAGCCAAATTCATCATTAGAAACTTTTTGAAAAGTCACATTTTTTTTTTGGCCTTGTGCTACAATGTGCAGGTGAAGAATAACAAATATTTGCTACAAAAAAAAAGGGCAAAATTCTTGAACTTGGGTGCACCATGAAGAATTTGACTGAAAATAGGCAACGAATACCAAAAGACAAAAGGCGAAAAGACACCTAGAAAGCAGAAGATGAATCGGAGCCAAAGAAGGCAACAAAGCTGCGGAACTCTTCTCCATTGTACCACGATTATAGCCTACTAACACCCTGGGGATGGGGTCGGCGGGACCCTGTATGATGGAGCGGACGTGCGCGCTGCAGCGGATTCCTGCGCTCGGGGAGGATTGCTTGGCGCAGGCCTGACCTGGAATGACTCTGCCCGTGTTTGCTCTGGACTCAGATAACAGACACAGTTCTCGATTTGCTGCTACATCTAAAGCAAACAATCCACGGCTGCGGGATCTAAAAACAGCACAAGAGCTGCACACGTCAGAGGGGAGTAAGTCAGCGGTGACGGAGGGCATTAGTGGAGAATGCTGGGCACAGGCACCTGGGGAGAGGGGGCAGGGCTGGGCATGCCAGGCTGCCAAGAAGCGGGCACCACCCTGGACCGAGTCCACCCAACCGTGTCAACAGCTCTGCTGTATTGTAAGACTGGAGAGGGGAGACATGCTGTGATCTACAATGAGGCACCACCATAAAGGAGACCCCCACTGACGCCTGGTACCTAGCGGTGATGGCGCCCAAGCCTGCATATTTGATGGCAGACCAAACTGTATAACACAATAGTCTGTCCTGTGCACTCTGCCCGTTACATGGCGCTTATCCTGCAGCTTTACGGTTGTCTCTGAGCTGGTGGGTAGAGACTACCTATCATGTCTCCCTTACAGCACACACAGGTATCAGTGATTACTGAACTTTTGTCTGTGTAGCTCATAGGCAGAAGCAACAGCATGGAGAAAAACTACAGCGAGACTGAGCAGTGTAGCTGTGAATCCAGCTCTGGGCGAGACAAAACACTGCACAGCCCAGGGAAGAGGGGAGTAGTAGTGTACCGTAATACAACAACCAGACTAACAAGGTAATAAGAACAGGGATAAAGGAAAAGACAAAACATACAAATATACTCACACATATAACAGAGGAATGCACCGGAGGATGGGGCTAAACCAAAGTTGGATAAGAAAGGGAATTATCACACACTCAAAACCTAGAGACAGTCACAGATAAATCCACCGAATGCCTTCTCCTATAACAACCTCCTCCAGTCATGCAGCACCAGCTAGTTCTGACAATGAGAGCTAGCCAGGGCCTAAATTATATAGGAGATAGGAGTGGCTAACAGTGAACAGCTGAGAGCCTTAATGCAGGAAAGCTTCCAGGAGCTCTCAACTGTGCAGATTAACCCCTCCATTGCTAAACCAAATTTACACAGTTTAATATGAAGGTGAAGTGCTCCTAATCAGTGCAGGAGAAATCAGACCCTGCAGTCTTCTGACTCCTCTCTGTCGTGGTAACCCCGTGACAATATGTTAAATAGTCGCAAGTCAATTTCTTTGTATGAGATCGCCAAGATCACTGTCTGTAAAATGATTGTCGTCTCGCGGTCGAAGCAGTTGTGTATAGAAAGATATGGAGCCAGAAAGTCAGAAGTTAAAAAAATTGTTACCCTTTTGGTCATTGGTGATATAGAAAATGCTGGTATAACCTGGGCATCTCCTGTATATAATTATATATGAACAGCCGGTATAACCTGGGCATCTCCTGTATATAATTATATATGTAAAGCTGGTATAACCTGGGCATCTCCTGTATATAATTATATATGTACAGCTGGTATAACCTGGGCATCTCCTGTATATAATTATATATGTAGAACTGGTATAACCTGGGCATCTCCTGTATATAATTATATATGAACAGCCGGTATAACCTGGGCATCTCCTGTATATAATTATATATGAACAGCCGGTATAACCTGGGCAACTCCTGTATATAATTATATATGTACAGCTGGTATAACCTGAGCATCTCCTGTATATAATTATATATGTACAGCTGGTATAACCTGGGCATCTCCTGTATATAATTATATATGTAGAACTGGTATAACCTGGGCATCTCCTGTATATAATTATATATGTACAGCTGGTATAACCTGGGTATCTGCTGTATACAATTATATATGTACAGCTGGTATCACCTGGGCATCTCCTGTATATAATTATATATGTACAGCCGGTATAACCTGGGCATCTCCTGTATATAATTATATATGTACAGCTGGTATAACCTGGGCATCTCCTGTATATAATTATATATGTACAGCTGGTATAACCTGGGCATCTCCTGTATATAATTATACATGTACAGCTGGTATAACCTGGGTATCTCCTGTATATAATTATATATGTACAGCTGGTATAACCTGGGTATCTCCTGCATATAGCTCTATATGTACAGTCGGTATAACCTGGGTATTCCCTAGCACAGTCCTTACTCTCACCAGGTCTCTGCTGAGTCTCCACTTGCTGACATCATGCAGGTGAGGATGGTGAAGGCGTTAATCCTCAGGTTACGGTGATGCGGGCAGGGACCAAGCTCCAATTAAGGGCTTTACGTTGGGTTGGGCCGAGCTCCTCGTGTCCCCTCCCCGCGTGTTGGTGGATAAAGCTGCATTTTCTGAAATCGTAGGAGGATGGGAGATTGCAAAATAAACACATTATACCTGGGAAGTGACCTCACGGGGGTGAGCCGTGGCCCCAACCCTAATGTGAGGGTCAAAGAGTTCCCCCCAGTGCACATTACACAGCGGCGCTCGTTAACAAACGGTCGTTAGCAAATGGTAATAAACACAATCCAAGCAGCCACAAATGCTCCAAACACAGGCAGCGTGGCCATAGTGCCACCTACTCACAGGCACCGTGGCCATAGTGTCACCTACACACAGGCACCGTGGCCATAGTGTCACCTACACACAGGCAGCGTGGCCATAGTGCCACCTACACACAGGCACCGTGGCCATAGTGTCACCTACACACAGGCACCGTGGCCATAGTGTCACCTACACACAGGCACCGTGGCCATAGTGTCACCTACACACAGGCACCGTGGCCATAGTGTCACCTACACACAGGCACCGTGGCCATAGTGTCACCTACACACAGGCACCGTGGCCATAGTGCCACCTACTCACAGGCACCGTGGCCATAGTGCCACCTACACAGGCACCGTGGCCATAGTGTCACCTACACACAGGCACCGTGGCCATAGTGTCACCTACACACAGGCACCGTGGCCATAGTGTCACCTACACACAGGCACCGTGGCCATAGTGCCACCTACACACAGGCACCGTGGCCATAGTGTCACCTACACACAGGCACCGTGGCCATAGTGTCACCTACACACAGGCACCGTGGCCATAGTGTCACCTACACACAGGCACCGTGGCCATAGTGTCACCTACACACAGGCACCGTGGCCATAGTGTCACCTACACACAGGCACCGTGGCCATAGTGTCACCTACACACAGGCACCGTGGCCATAGTGTCACCTACACACAGGCACCGTGGCCATAGTGCCACCTACTCACAGGCACCATGGCCATAGTGCCACCTACTCACAGGCACCGTGGCCATAGTGTCACCTACACACAGGCACCGTGGCCATAGTGTCACCTACTCACAGGCACCGTGGCCATAGTGTCACCTACACACAGGCACCGTGGCCATAGTGCCACTTACTCACAGGCACAGTGGCCATAGTGTCACATACACACAGGCACCGTGGCCATAGTGCCACCTACACACAGGCATCGTGGCCATAGTGTCACCTACACACAGGCACCGTGGCCATAGTGTCACCTACTCACAGGCACCGTGGCCATAGTGTCACCTACACACAGGCACCGTGGCCATAGTGCCACCTACTCACAGGCACCGTGGCCATAGTGCCACCTACTCACAGGCACCGTGGCCATAGTGCCACCTACTCACAGGCACCGTGGCCATAGTGCCACCTACTCACAGGCAGCGTGGCCATAGTGCCACCTACTCACAGGCACCGTGGCCATAGTGCCACCTACTCACAGGCACCGTGGCCATAGTGCCACCTACACACAGGCACCGTGGCCATAGTGCCACCTACTCACAGGCAGCGTGGACATAGTGCCACCTACTCACAGGCACCAGGGATATAATTATTACCCACGAGACGCCAGGGATAAAATTATTACCCACAAGACACCAGGGATATAATTATTACCCACAAGACACCAGGGATATAATTATTACCCACGAGACGCCAGGGATATAATTATTACCCACAAGACGCCAGGGATATAATTATTACCCACAAGACACCAGGGATATAATTATTACCCAGTAGATACCAAGGATATAATTATTACCCACAAGACACCAGGGATATAATTATTACCCACAAGACACCAGGGATATAATTATTACCCAGTAGATACCAAGGATATAATTATTACCCACAAGACACCAGGGATATAATTATTACCCACAAGACACCAGGGATATAATTATTACCCACAAGACACCAGGGATATAATTATTACCCAGAAGACACCAGGGATATAATTATTACCCACAAGACACCAGGGATATAATTATTATCCTCAAGACACCAGGGATATAATTATTACCCACAAGACACCAGGGATATAATTATTACCCACAAGACACCAGGGATATAATTATTATCCTCAAGACACCAGGGATATAATTATTACCCACAAGACACCAGGGATATAATTATTATCCTCAAGACACCAGGGATATAATTATTACCCACAAGACACCAGGGATATAATTATTACCCACAAGACACCAGGGATATTCTTATTACCCCCTAGATACCAGAGATATAATTATTACCCACAATACACCAGGGATATAATTATTACCCACCAGGGATATAATTACCCACAAGACACCAGGGATATTCTTATTACCCACTAGACACCAGGGATATTCTTATTACCCACCAGATACCAGAGATATAATTATTACCCACAAGACACCAGGGATATAATTATTACCCACAAGACACCAGGGATATAATTATTACCCACAAGACACCAGGGATATAATTATTACCCACAAGACACCAGGGATATAATTATTACCCACAAGACACCAGGGATATTCTTATTACCCACCAGATACCAGAGATATAATTATTACCCACAAGACACCAGGGATATAATTATTACCCACAAGACACCAGGGATATAATTATTACCCACAAGACACCAGGGATATAATTATTACCCACAAGACACCAGGGATATAATTATTATCCTTAAGACACCAGGGATATTCTTATTACCCCCTAGATACCAGAGATATAATTATTACCCACAATACACCAGGGATATAATTATTACCCACAAGACACCAGGGATATAATTATTACCCACAAGACACCAGGGATATAATTATTACCCACAAGACACCAGGGATATAATTATTACCCACAAGACACCAGGGATATTCTTATTACCCACCAGATACCAGAGATATAATTATTACCCACAAGACACCAGGGATATAATTATTACCCACAAGACACCAGGGATATAATTATTACCCACAAGACACCAGGGATATAATTATTATCCTCAAGACACCAGGGATATTCTTATTACCCACAAGACACCAGGGATATAATTATTATCCTCAAGACACCAGGGATATAATTACCCACTAGACACCAGGGATATAATTACCCACAAGACACCAGGGATATAATTATTACCCACCAGGGATATAATTACCCACAAGACACCAGGGATATTCTTATTACCCACCAGACACCAGAGATATACTTACTGCCTACTAGACACCAGGGAAGTAGTAATCACCCACTAGCCACTAGGGATAAGCTAGATGCCAAGGGTAGGATTGTAAGCCCACTCGGCATTTATTTACCATTAGTATGATGATCCTCATCTCCTGGAAAACAAGGTCTGATTATTAACCCACAAGACACCAGGGACTACACAACATAGATAAAAATTATTCAGGCAAACCCTCCTTCCCCTGGAAGGCCAGGACTCACTTAGGCCTCTTTCACACTAGCGTTGTGCGACGTACGTCGAAATGCGTCGTTTTGCAGAAAAAAACGCACCCTGCAAAAGTTGTCTGCAGGATGGGTTTTTTCTCCATAGGCTTGTATTAGCGACGCATTGCCACACGTCGCAACCGTCGGGCGACGGTTGCTTCGTGTTGTGGCTCACCGTCGGCACCAAAAAACGTTGCATGTAACGCTTTTTGGTGCATCGTGTCCGCCATTTCCGACCGCGCATGCGCAGCCGGAACTCCGCCCCCTCCTCCCCGCAACTCACAATGGGGCAGCGGATGCATTGAAAAACTGCATCCGCTGCCCCCGTTGTGCGGCGCTTTCCCAGCATGCGTCGGTACGTCGCAACGGCGCATTGCGACGTGCGTCATACGACGCTAGTGTGAAAGTAGCCTAACCCCTGCCCCGGATGTAATAGTAGAGTATGCCAACAGTAAAGGTGGTCATGAGCGTCACTGATGACGGGTGCAGGGACCATGAGCTCACAGCTAGATTTACACTGCTCCTAAAGAAGCATAAAATGTCAGCAGCTCCTGGTTACTGTGCTGGGGCCACGGGGGCCGGTGGGGAGCGAGGTGTATGATATCTGAACATAACAATGACTGGGGGAGGAGGGGGATGAAGCTTCAGTTTGGGGTGGTTGTCTGCTTATCTGTGCATTTGGCGCAGCTCTTACAATGACACCAGGGAGAGCGCACAGGAATAGCAGAGACTCTAGTGCGGCTCACTATATAGCGGTTGTGCACGACGTCACCTGGCGCAGCTCTTACAATCACACCAGGGAGAGCGCACAGGAACAACAGAGTCTCTAGTGCGGCTCACTGTACAGCGGTTGTGCACGTCACCTGGCGCAGCTCTTACAATCACACCAGGGAGAGCGCACAGGAATAGCAGAGACTCTATCAAACCAATCTAATCAGTTTTTATGAAGAGGTAAGCTATAGGCTGGACCACGGTGAGTCATTGGACGTGGTATATCTCGATTTTTCCAAAGCGTTTGATACCGTGCCGCACAAGAGGTTGGTACACAAAATGAGAATGCTTGGTCTGGGGGAAAATGTGTGTAAATGGGTTAGTAACTGGCTTAGTGATAGAAAGCAGAGGGTGGTTATAAATGGTATAGTCTCTAACTGGGTCGCTGTGACCAGTGGGGTACCGCAGGGGTCAGTATTGGGACCTGTTCTCTTCAACATATTCATTAATGATCTGGTAGAAGGTTTACACAGTAAAATATCGATATTTGCAGATGATACAAAACTATGTAAAGCAGTTAATACAAGAGAAGATAGTATTCTGCTACAGATGGATCTGGATAAGTTGGAAACTTGGGCTGAAAGGTGGCAGATGAGGTTTAACAATGATAAATGTAAGGTTATACACATGGGAAGAAGGAATCAATATCACCATTACACACTGAACGGGAAACCACTGGGTAAATCTGACAGGGAGAAGGACTTGGGGATCCTAGTTAATGATAAACTTACCTGGAGCAGCCAGTGCCAGGCAGCAGCTGCCAAGGCAAACAGGATCATGGGGTGCATTAAAAGAGGTCTGGATACACATGATGAGAGCATTATACTGCCTCTGTACAAATCCCTAGTTAGACCGCACATGGAGTACTGTGTCCAGTTTTGGGCACCGGTGCTCAGGAAGGATATAATGGAACTAGAGAGAGTACAAAGGAGGGCAACAAAATTAATAAAGGGGATGGGAGAACTACAATACCCAGATAGATTAGCGAAATTAGGATTATTTAGTCTAGAAAAAAGACGACTGAGGGGCGATCTAATAACCATGTATAAGTATATAAGGGGACAATACAAATATCTCGCTGAGGATCTGTTTATACCAAGGAAGGTGACGGGCACAAGGGGGCATTCTTTGCGTCTGGAGGAGAGAAGGTTTTTCCACCAACATAGAAGAGGATTCTTTACTGTTAGGGCAGTGAGAATCTGGAATTGCTTGCCTGAGGAGGTGGTGATGGCGAACTCAGTCGGGGGGTTCAAGAGAGGCCTGGATGTCTTCCTGGAGCAGAACAATATTGTATCATACAATTAGGTTCTGTAGAAGGACGTAGATCTGGGGATTTATTATGATGGAATATAGGCTGAACTGGATGGACAAATGTCTTTTTTTGGCCTTACTAACTATGTTACTATATGTTACTCTAGTGCGGCTCACTGTACAGCGGTTGTGCACGACGTCACCTGGCGCAGCTCTTACAATCACACCAGGGAGAGCGCACAGGAATAGCAGAGACTCTAGTGCGGCTCACTGTACAGCGGTTGTGCACGTCACAGGCCATGGCATAACGGCAGAGCCAACATGACCGGCGGAGCACGGGCGGCGGCTGCTCACAGCACAAATGGAACCTCGGTCCCCTCTATGGCAACACAGCCAAAACTTGGGAAAATAAAACTGGCTGAGATGCAGTGAGACCTTGCTTGATAACCTTAAAGCGGAGGTCTGGAAATTATTGATAGTCTATCTTTAGGATAGGTCATCGATATCAGATTGATTGATGGTCGGGGGGGGGGTCTCCTACTATTCTCCTGATGGTAAATGTTGGGGGAGGAAAGGATAGGGCTGTTAGTTTTCAATATGCCTCATCAGCTGGCGCCAGAGATGTCAGGCAGATGTTTATTCCCTCAATTACAGAACACATGGACGCTCAGCTGAACTGAGCATGCACGAGCACGCGGGGATCGCAAGGGATGGCAGCGGAGAGGATGGGCAGCCATACTCTAATCCTAGGACTACATAGGTATAACATGCAGCCTGATGGCACGGGAAGTGGGATATACAGCCTCAGCTGCTGCAGAACTTCTACAATATGGGGGCTTCATCACTGGGAACATCTAGTGACTGACCCCCATGGAGCTCATATACAGTAGGTCTGTATTATGTGGGATGTAGCGCCCCCTGCTTACCGTTCTGACAGTTTACAGCGAGTGGCTATGTCATTCCGTGGGTAGTCGCATCTGAGCGGACCCCAAAAGCCCCTCCGACACATAAGCCCCCCAATATAGTGCTAGAGTCAGTGCACACTAGGACATGTAGCAGTGGCACCATCCTGTGGCTCTCTGGGGATGCTGGGGCTAGTAGTTTTCAAGAATTGGAGAGCCACAGGTTGGGAGCCCCTGATATAAGGGCAGACAGTCCGGAGACCGAGCAGAAGCCGGCCGGCCGGTCAGCGGTGGACCAGGCTCTAAACAAAGACACTCCCAGATCTACCAGTAGAGAAGGAGCTCTTTCCAGTAAGGGGCTGCACTGGTTCCAGCAGACACCAGTTGTGTACACAGCCTGCGCTTTGTCTGGGATTTCCCAGCAACTAAACACCAGTGAAAATATCCAGAGAGGGAGCACATTACTGATTAACTCATTCTATGCTGAGGATCCGAGAGATGGACTGGGACTTCATGGCTAGCACTGGGACACTGGGGTCAGCACATGAAGCCCATCCTGTGCACATACCGGAGCTGGGCAGCCGCCATATTGCCCTGCCATTAGCCAGTAACACTATGGACCCTGCCAGCCGTCTTCTGCCATAGGAGGGACCCCCGGCTGGAGATCCGCAGGGGGCGTCCTCCCACAGCCACACATAAGCCAGTGCGGTCCGTCCAGGCTGGGGCTTGTAGGGATCATTAGTGCAATCTGTCAGGGTCTGTTCACACGCACAGGTCTGATCGGGATTACTGCGGGAGTTTCAGGTCTCAGCTGAATGTGGTGGAAAAAACCTCCAAGGACTTTGGTTCATACAATGCAAAAAAACAACAACCCAAAACCGCAAGAACGAGCGCACGTAATGTCCTTGTGGAGTCTGTAAGGAGAAGCTGCCGATTCAGACCAATAGATGGTCGTACACCTGAGCTGTCGGCAGAAGGACGTCAAAAAATACATGAAGGCCGAGTTCTGCATGGGGAGAGGGGAAAAGGCCGCAGTGCAGACTCCTCCATCCTCCCACAGACTCCTGTGTCTTATCCAAAACTTTCTGACCTCCTGTAGACGTCTTTGTCACCTCAAGGCTCCTCACTGTCTTCCACCTGGTTCCTCTGTCCCCTTCACAACACGCCATCTTCCTCAGGGCTCCTCACGGTCTCCCACCAGTTGCTCCGCCGTCCTCCTCCAGGCCCTCCGCCTTCCTCCAGGAGCCCCTCCGCCTTCCCCCAGGTGCCACTCCCCCTTCCTCCAGGTGCCACTCCCCTTCCTCCAGGAGCCCCTCCGCCTTCCTCCAGGAGCCACTCCCCCTTCCTCCAGGAGCCCCTCCGCCTTCCTCCAGGAGCCACTCCGCCTTCCTTCAGGTGCCACTCCGCCTTCCTCCAGGTGCCACTCCGCCCTCCTCCAGGTGCCACTCCGCCTTCCTCCAGGTGCCACTCCGCCTTCCTCCAGGTGCCACTCCGCCTTCCTCCAGATGCCACTTCGCCTTCCTCCAGGTCCCCCTCAGTCTTCCTCCAGGAGACCCTCAGTCTTCCTCCAGGTCCCCCTCAGTCTTCCTCCAGGTGCCACTCCGCCTTCCTCCAGGTGCCACTCCGCCTTCCTCCAGGTGCCACTCCGCCTTCCTCCAGGTGCCACTCCGCCTTCCTCCAGGTGCCACTCCCCCTTTCTCCAGGTGCCACTCCCCCTTCCTCCAGGTGCCCCTCAGTCTTCCTCCAGGTGCCCCTCAGTCTTCCTCCAGGAGACTCAGCGACTTCCTCCAGGTGCCCCTCAGTCTTCCTCCAGGTGCCCCTCAGTCTTCCTCCAGGTGCCCCTCAGTCTTCCTCCAGGTGCCCCTCAGTCTTCCTCCAGGTGCCCCTCAGTCTTCCTCCAGGACACCCTCAGTCTTCCTCCAGGGGCTCCTCAGTCTTCCTCCAGGTGCTCCTCAGTCTTCCTCTGTCCCCTTCACAACACGCCATCTTCCTCAGGGCTCCTCACGGTCTCCCACCAGTTGCTCCGCCGTCCTCCTCCAGGCCCTCCGCCTTCCTCCAGGAGCCCCTCCGCCTTCCCCCAGGTGCCACTCCCCCTTCCTCCAGGTGCCACTCCCCCTTCCTCCAGGAGCCCCTCCGCCTTCCTCCAGGAGCCACTCCCCCTTCCTCCAGGAGCCCCTCCGCCTTCCTCCAGGAGCCCCTCAGTCTTCCTCCAGGTGCCACTCCGCCTTCCTCCAGGTGCCACTCCGCCTTCCTCCAGGTGCCACTCCGCCTTCCTCCAGGTGCCACTTCGCCTTCCTCCAGGTGCCACTCCGCCTTCCTCCAGGTGCCACTCCGCCTTCCTCCAGGTCCCCCTCAGTCTTCCTCCAGGAGACCCTCAGTCTTCCTCCAGGTCCCCCTCAGTCTTCCTCCAGGTCCCCCTCAGTCTTCCTCCAGGTGCCACTCCGCCTTCCTCCAGGTGCCACTCCGCCTTCCTCCAGGTGCCACTCCGCCTTCCTCCAGGTGCCACTCCGCCTTCCTCCAGGTGCCAGGTGCCACTCCGCCTTCCTCCAGGTGCCACTCCGCCTTCCTCCAGGTGCCACTCCGCCTTCCTCCAGGTGCCACTCCGCCTTCCTCCAGGTGCCCCTCAGTCTTCCTCCAGGTGCCCCTCAGTCTTCCTCCAGGAGACTCAGCGACTTCCTCCAGGTGCCCCTCAGTCTTCCTCCAGGTGCCCATCAGTCTTCCTCCAGGTGCCCCTCAGTCTTCCTCCAGGTGCCCCTCAGTCTTCCTCCAGGACACCCTCAGTCTTCCTCCAGGTGCTCCTCAGTCTTCCTCCAGGTGCTCCTCAGTCTTCCTCCAGGTGCTCCTCAGTCTTCCTCCAGGTGCTCCTCAGTCTTCCTCCAGGTGCCCCTCAGTCTTCCTCCAGGAGACTCTCCGCCTTCCTCCAGGTGCCCCTCAGTCTTCCTCCAGGTGCTCTTCAGTCTTCTTCCAGGTGCTCTTCAGTCTTCCTCCTCACTTCTCTGTCCCATCCAGGCCCCGCTGTCTATGATTTCAGTACGTTTGATCCTTGTCAGCCAGACATGCCCGATCTGTGTTTCCCTGACCTCTGCTATCAGGGGAGATGTGAGACCCCAATACCCATTACTAGTTATGCTCTTGTCAACAATGTTAGGTCTGGACACAGTTCTCATATTTATGGGAGTCTTCAGAATTTCCATGGAGTTTCCTTTTAATCTGGAAACATTCTCAGATGTGGACCCCGCAGAAGCCACCACTGCAGCACAGAGTATTTGAGTAGCGATCCGTCCATGGCGGTACGGTGTCGTCTATAGGACAGTTTCATATAAACCCTTATAACTGGGGGGATCCCGGCATGAAATGCGTCTGCTGACGGGCAGCCATGAAGCCGCGTGTCGGGGTCACAGCCTCCATGTTGGTGTCCCACACCGTCCTGCTGACATCTTGGGTGAAACGTCGCTCATTCCCATCACAGACAGGGGAGGGGTGGGAGCGCTTCGGCTTTTCGCCGCTGGCTTGTTCTCCGGGGTTGAACATTTTAAGGTGTGGTGTTTTGTGTTTCCCAGCTTGTAGGACAGGGAAGAAAAGTGCTGAGTCTACGCTCTGAAAACCACTTCTGGAAGGCGTCCCAGACTGGAGCACGGCACGTCCCGCACCCCCAGGCCGACCTGACAGCCCGGATCTCGAAAACTGGCCCCCCATCCTTTACCAGATGCGCCTGTATATCATCCCCCACTAAATATCCCTCGACCATGACAATATTTATTATACAGTTATCTCCCCAAATCCCATAAAGAGGAAGACGGGGCGGCAGCGGCTGCCAGATCCCCAATTCCCAGGCGCTGTGATCTCGCTGAATGATTTCGGTTTACTCGTCCTTGTGATGGATGGAAGGAATGCAGCTCTTGTGGTTTCACTTTGATCTCAGCATAAAAGTGCAAAGCGTAAAGTGCTGGTTGGTGCCAGGAGAAGTCACGAGTCTCAGGCTTGGGTTATGTGACCTTAAAGGGGTTGTCCAGAAGTAAGATAAGGATGACCAGGCCTCAGGGTAGGTCCTCAACATCAGACCTGTGGGGGTCCAATACCCAGGACCCCCATTATCAGCTGTCGCCACCGTGAGTGCACAGCAGAAACACTGCACCACGTAGTGGCCGTTCTCGGTACTGCAGCTCAGATCACAGTCACTTAAATAGGAGCTGAGCTGTAGTACCGAGAATGGTCACTAAGCGGTGTATAGAGCGGTGCTATTCCCACACCGTACGCAAACAGCTGATTGGTGGGAGAGAGGAGTCCCCAATGACCTGATACTGATGACCTATTCCTCAAAGACTCCTCCTGTGCTGCAGCTACACTCTGGAACGCTTTATCCCTTCTATCTAGGCTTCTGGAGACACACGTCTGCTCCAATCAAACCACAGCTCCCACCCTGACGGTGAGGGTCACCTACAGTCAGCTACCTGACAACTTCCACCCGGTGTGGATGTATCCATCCTGAACCAGGCAAAGGTGGGAAATGCTTCCAGATGAGCCCACCCTGCACTGATAACGACAGGTACTACACCTTATCCAGATGTGCCCACCCTGCACTGATATCGACAGGTACTACACCTTATCCGGATGTGCCCACCCTGCGCTGATGACGACAGGTACTACACCTTATCCGGATGTGCCCACCCTGCGCTGATAACGACAGGTACTACACCTTATCCGGATGTGCCCACCCTGCGCTGATATCGACAGGTACTACACCTTATCCGGATGTGCCCACCCTGCGCTGATAACGACAGGTACTACACCTTATCCGGATGTGCCCACCCTGCGCTGATAACGACAGGTACTACACCTTATCCAGATGTGCCCACCCTGCGCTGATAACGACAGGTACTACACCTTATCCGGATGTGCCCACCCTGCGCTGATAACGACAGGTACTACACCTTATCCGGATGTGCCCACCCTGCGCTGATATCGACAGGTACTACACCTTATCCGGATGTGCCCACCCTGCGCTGATAACGACAGGTACTACACCTTATCCGGATGTGCCCACCCTGCGCTGATGACGACAGGTACTACACCTTATCCGGATGTGCCCACCCTGCACTGATATCGACAGGTACTACACCTTATCCGGATGTGCCCACCCTGCACTGATATCGACAGGTACTACACCTTATCCGGATGTGCCCACCCTGCGCTGATAACGACAGGTACTACACCTTATCCGGATGTGCCCACCCTGCGCTGATAACGACAGGTACTACACCTTATCCGGATGTGCCCACCCTGCGCTGATAACGACAGGTACTACACCTTATCCGGATGTGCCCACCCTGCACTGATATCGACAGGTACTACACCTTATCCGGATGTGCCCACCCTGCGCTGATATCGACAGGTACTACACCTTATCCGGATGTGCCCACCCTGCGCTGATAACGACAGGTACTACACCTTATCCGGATGTGCCCACCCTGCACTGATAACGACAGGTACTACACCTTATCCAGATGTGCCCACCCTGCACTGATATCGACAGGTACTACACCTTATCCGGATGTGCCCACCCTGCGCTGATATCGACAGGTACTACACCTTATCCGGATGTGCCCACCCTGCGCTGATAACGACAGGTACTACACCTTATCCGGATGTGCCCACCCTGCACTGATATCGACAGGTACTACACCTTATCCGGATGTGCCCACCCTGCGCTGATAACGACAGGTACTACACCTTATCCGGATGTGCCCACCCTGCGCTGATAACGACAGGTACTACACCTTATCCGGATGTGCCCACCCTGCACTGATAACGACAGGTACTACACCTTATCCGGATGTGCCCACCCTGCACTGATATCGACAGGTACTACACCTTATCCGGATGTGCCCACCCTGCACTGATAACGACAGGTACTACACCTTATCCGGATGTGCCCACCCTGCGCTGATAACGACAGGTACTACACCTTATCCGGATGTGCCCACCCTGCACTGATATCGACAGGTACTACACCTTATCCAGATGTGCCCACCCTACACTGATATCGACAGGTACTACACCTTATCCGGATGTGCCCACCCTGCGCTGATAACGACAGGTACTACACCTTATCCAGATGTGCCCACCCTGCGCTGATAACGACAGGTACTACACCTTATCCAGATGTGCCCACCCTACACTGATATCGACAGGTACTACACCTTATCCGGATGTGCCCACCCTGCGCTGATAACGACAGGTACTACACCTTATCCGGATGTGCCCACCCTGCACTGATAACGACAGGTACTACACCTTATCCAGATGTGCCCACCCTGCACTGATATCGACAGGTACTACACCTTATCCGGATGTGCCCACCCTGCGCTGATAACGACAGGTACTACACCTTATCCAGATGTGCCCACCCTGCACTGATAACGACAGGTACTACACCTTATCCGGATGTGCCCACCCTGCACTGATATCGACAGGTACTACACCTTATCCGGATGTGCCCACCCTGCACTGATATTGACAGGTACTACACCTTATCCGGATGTGCCCACCCTGCACTGATATTGACAGGTACTACACCTTATCCGGATGTGCCCACCCTGCGCTGATAACGACAGGTACTACACCTTATCCGGATGTGCCCACCCTGCACTGATATCGACAGGTACTACACCTTATCCGGATGTGCCCACCCTGCACGGATATTGACAGGTACTACACCTTATCCGGATGTGCCCACCCTGCACTGATAACGACAGGTACTACACCTTATCCAGATGTGCCCACCCTGCACTGATAACGACAGGTACTACACCTTATCCGGATGTGCCCACCCTGCGCTGATAACGACAGGTACTACACCTTATCCGGATGTGCCCACCCTGCACTGATATTGACAGGTACTACACCTTATCCGGATGTGCCCACCCTGCGCTGATAACGACAGGTACTACACCTTATCCGGATGTGCCCACCCTGCACTGATATCGACAGGTACTACACCTTATCCAGATGTGCCCACCCTGCACTGATATCGACAGGTACTACACCTTTTTTTTTTTTTAATTCAAATAAATTTTTATTTAGAGTAACAAGGCAATTAACATGTTACATTTACATTTTCAATATAGAGTATTTCCCCCCCCCCTCCCCCTTCAAACAGCCCCCTTCGATCCCAAAGCCCCCCACCCCCACCCCACAAAGCAGCTCATCTTGTTAATTACTACCATCATTAAAACAATAGAGTATCTAATCCCTCAACCATTCGTATAAGCCACACTTCACATTACTATCCCATAGCAATCCATGGAGACCACATTTTATTGAACGTTTCAGTTTTCCCTTTCTTCTTATAAATCCCTTTTTCTAGTGTCCGGCCCTGCTTCACATACTGGAGGAACTCTCCTCTTGAAGGCGGCTCTTCCCTAATCCAGTTTCTAGCTATCACCTTCCTAGCCATATACAACAATCTGGCTATAGCTATCTTTAGGTGTTTATCCACTCCAATCTCATCCACGCATCCCAACAAACAGACAACTGGATCCCTTGGCACCGTGCATCCATACGCACCTTCCATACGACTCAAAACTACCACCCAGAAGGCAGCCAACCTCGGACATGTCCACATCATATGGAAAATGTCTGCATCCGTAGACTTACACCTCGGACATTCAGAGTCATTACGCAATCCTGCCTTATATAGCACCATCGGAGACCTATAAACTCTGTGTATCACATAGAGCTGTGACAGTCTATACGGTTCACTCAGCGACAGTCTTGGGATCCATTCCAACACCGACTCCCAAGTCTCGTTATCCATTGGGCCCAAATCCCTTTCCCATTTAGCTCTCGCCATTATTGGAAACCCCAATAGAAAAGTGTGCAACAGATCCCTGTACAGAGTGGATATGACTCCTCCAGTCGTCCCATCATTACACACATACTCCAGTACTATATCCCTTTGAATCCTAATACCTCCGTTCCTACTCTGAGCTCCAAAGGCATGCCTCATCCGCAAATATTGATACTCCCCTGCAGACCCAAGACCAAATTCCGCCTGCAATTGGGAAAATGATTTCAGTTCACCTTGTTCAATTATTTGATACACATACTGAATCCCTTTGCCCAACCACTCTCTCAGTACCCCCAGTGCCTCAAATTCTTTCAGATTGTTATTATGCCATAGCGGCGAGTATCTAGTCAAGTCCATGATCCCACGTATGAGCCTCAATCTACTCCACAGCTTGCGTATCAACAGCAAAGTCGGATATAGCTTCCCCAAACTCTCCAAGGATCCATCCTCCAAACATTGCACCACTGGCCTTCTTTTTGTCACCACCTCCATCAACTGCTGTACTGCCCCAGATGACCCTTCATGCGCCCAGCCCCTTAAATGCTGACTCTGGGCTGCAAGAAAGTACAACTCAGGGTTAGGCAATGCCAGACCCCCATCATCCTTGGGTCGCTGAAGTGTCTCCAGTCTGATACGCGGATGCTGCCTCCCCAAATCAGATTCCTAAACAGAGCGTTGATCTGTCTAAATTTCCCACGTGGTATCCAAACCGGCGCATTGTGAAGAATATACAATATTTTCGGCATCAGAATCATTTTGATAAGATTCACCCTGCCTACCACAGACAAATGTAGCTTAAGCCATGCATCCGCCTTTGCCTTGAGGGCACCCAAGATTGGAGTCAGATTCTCATGTATATAGTCAGTGACCGGCATAGATACCCATATTCCCAGGTACTTAAATTTACTCGTCACCTCCAGTCGCCCGTCCTCCAATGGCTCCCCATCCACATCGTCCACCTTAAACAAGATAGACTTACTCCAATTTATCCTAAGTCCCGACACTGATCCGAATCGTTCAATAATCCCAATGGCTCCCTCCAAGGATGCAACCGGGTCAGCCAGAAATAGCAGAATGTCATCCGCATACAACGCCACCCTTTCTTCAATTACCCCATATTTAAACCCCGTCATCTCATCAGACTGTCGAAGCGTAGCGGCCAGTGGTTCCACCGCCAGAGCAAACAAAAGGGGGGAAAGCGGACACCCCTGTCTCGTCCCTCTAGCCAATTGTATGGTGCGTGACAACTCCCCGTTTACCCTAACCCTGGCCATCGGCATCGAGTACATTAATTGAATCCATGATATGAACTGCGGTCCAAACCCCATTCTTCGCAACACCTGCCAGAGATACCCCCACTCCACACTATCGAACGCCTTGTGAGCGTCTAAAGATGCAATAACTCTCTGGCCACAGTTATCGGCTTTGAGTTGCAAGTTCATATACAGCCTTCGTAGATTAATCGCAGTTGACCTATCAGGCATAAAGCCAGACTGGTCTGAGTGTATCAGGCCAGAAATAACACTTGTCAACCTCATCGCCAACACCTTAGCCAGGAGTTTAACGTCGATAGTAAGCAAAGAAATTGGCCGATATGAATCCGGCTGTGTCGGGTCCTTCCCCTCCTTTGGAATCACCACTATTGTGGCCTCCCGCATAGATGCCGGTAGCCTTCCACCATTCGTAGCCTCTTCCAAGACCGCCTTCAATTTAGGGATCAACACTTCCCCCAAGCTTTTATAAATTTCGGCAGGAAATCCGTCTACGCCAGGCGCCTTCCCATTAGCCATCGACTGCAATGCCCGTCCCAGTTCCTCCTCCGTAATGGGAGCCTCTAAATCCTCCCTAGCTGTGTCACTCAGCCTCGGGAGCTCCAACTCCTCAAGGAACGCCACCGTGTCCTCCATTGACCCATCTACCCGAGAGGAGTATAAGTCTGCGTAAAAATCTGCAAAAGTCTCCAAAATCTCTGAAGTCTCAGAAACAGCAACACCACTCCCAGTCACCAAAGAGTGAACAAAGGAAGTATTTCTCTGGGCAGATGCCACCAGCGACAGCAAATGACCCACTGATTCACCCTCCTGGTAATAGGCCAAATTCATGAATTCCCTCTTCCTTTCAGCCTTACTCAGCAAGACCGCCTCTAGCTGGCTTTGAGCTGCCTTTAACCTCCTCCCAGCCTCCAAAGTACCCATTATTACCATCTCATCTTCAGCCACCCTCAGCCCATCTATCGCCAACCTCTCTGCCTCTCTCGATTTCCGCTTACACCTGCTAATATCCCTAAACAACAGCCCTCTCAAGTACGCTTTCATGGCTTCCCACACAGTAAGCACATCTACGCTACCCTCATTTATCTCAAAAAATTCCACCAATTCCTTCTTAATCTTCTCCAAGTCTATACTGTGTAGCCAATTAGGGTGAATTTTCCACTCCCTTCTGCTCCCGTTCCGTGTCCCCACTGATCGAAATTCCACTTCAACTGGACTATGGTCAGAGAGCCCTAGGTAAATATCTCACGTCCCTTACCATCGTGTCCAGTAATCGGTTACCCAGTGCCAGATCAATCCTAGACAGCGTACCATGAGCTGGTGAGTAGCATGAATACGCCCTTTCCCCGATATGCCTAACTCTCCATAAATCAACCATGCCCACTTCCCCGACATAAGTCCCAAACGTAGTGGTATGTCCCGCCGTCCTATTCTGGGGGTTTTTGTTCTTATCCCAAAAGTCATCACATATATTATTAAGGTCGCCGATAATTAGTAATGGTAATGGTCCCCAGCGCTCTACCCTCAGGTACTACACCTTATCCGGATGTGCCCACCCTGCGCGGATAACGACAGGTACTACACCTTATCCGGATGTGCCCACCCTGCGCTGATAACGACAGGTACTACACCTTATCCGGATGTGCCCACCCTGCGCGGATAACGACAGGTACTACACCTTATCCGGATGTGCCCACCCTGCGCGGATAACGACAGGTACTACACCTTATCCGGATGTGCCCACCCTGCGCTGATAACGACAGGTACTACACCTTATCCGGATGTGCCCACCCTGCGCTGATGGCGACAGGTACTACACCTTATCCGGATGTGCCCACCCTGCACTGATGGCGACAGGTACTACACCTTATCCGGATGTGCCCACCCTGCGCTGATAACGACAGGTACTACACCTTATCCGGATGTGCCCACCCTGCGCGGATAACGACAGGTACTACACCTTATCCGGATGTGCCCACCCTGCGCGGATAACGACAGGTACTACACCTTATCCGGATGTGCCCACCCTGCGCTGATAACGACAGGTACTACACCTTATCCGGATGTGCCCACCCTGCGCGGATAACGACAGGTACTACACCTTATCCGGATGTGCCCACCCTGCGCTGATAACGACAGGTACTACACCTTATCCGGATGTGCCCACCCTGCGCGGATAACGACAGGTACTACACCTTATCCGGATGTGCCCACCCTGCGCGGATAACGACAGGTACTACACCTTATCCGGATGTGCCCACCCTGCGCTGATAACGACAGGTACTACACCTTATCCGGATGTGCCCACCCTGCGCTGATGGCGACAGGTACTACACCTTATCCGGATGTGCCCACCCTGCACTGATGGCGACAGGTACTACACCTTATCCGGATGTGCCCACCCTGCGCTGATAACGACAGGTACTACACCTTATCCGGATGTGCCCACCCTGCGCTGATAACGACAGGTACTACACCATATCCAGATGTGCCCACCCTGCGCTGATGACGACAGGTACTACACCTTATCCGGATGTGCCCACTCTGCGCTGATGACGACAGGTACTACACCTTATCCGGATGTGCCCACCCTGCACTGATGGCGACAGGTACTACACCTTATCCGGATGTGCCCACCCTGCGCTGATAACGACAGGTACTACACCTTATCCGGATGTGCCCACCCTGCGCTGATAACGACAGATACTACACCTTATCCGGATGTGCCCACCCTGCGCTGATAACGACAGATACTACACCTTATCCGGATGTGCCCACCCTGCGCTGATGACGACAGGTACTACACCTTATCCGGATGTGCCCACCCTGCGCTGATGGCGACAGGTACTACACCTTATCTGGATGTGCCCACCCTGCGCTGATAACGACAGGTACTACACCTTATCCGGATGTGCCCACCCTGCCATGATAACGACAGGTACTACACCTTATCCGGATGTGCCCACCCTGCCCTGATAACGACAGGTACTACACCTTATCCGGATGTGCCCACCCTGCCATGATAACGACAGGTACTACACCTTATCCGGTGTGCCCACCCTGCCCTGATAACGACAGGTACTACACCATATCCGGTGTGCCCACCCTGCCCTGATAACGACAGGTACTACACCTTATCCGGATGTGCCCACCCTGCACTGATATTGACAGGTACTACACCTTATCCGGATGTGCCCACCCTGCACTGATATTGACAGGTACTACACCTTATCCGGATGTGCCCACCCTGCGCTGATAACGACAGGTACTACACCTTATCCGGATGTGCCCACTCTGCGCTGATAACGACAGGTACTACACCTTATCCGGATGTGCCCACCCTGCGCTGATAACGACAGGTACTACACCTTATCCGGATGTGCCCACCCTGCACTGATATTGACAGGTACTACACCTTATCCGGATGTGCCCACCCTGCGCTGATAACGACAGGTACTACACCTTATCCGGATGT
This sequence comes from Ranitomeya imitator, assembly GCF_032444005.1. Lineage (NCBI taxonomy): Eukaryota > Metazoa > Chordata > Amphibia > Anura > Dendrobatidae > Ranitomeya > Ranitomeya imitator. Next base: position 17,756,031 of record NC_091286.1, on the reverse strand, counting down.
GCCCACTCTGCCCTGATAACGACAGGTACTACACCTTATCCGGATGTGCCCACCCTGCACTGATAACGACAGGTACTACACCTTATCCGGATGTGCCCACCCTACACTGATAACGACAGGTACTACACCTTATCCGGATGTGCCCACCCTGCACTGATGGCGACAGGTACTACACCTTATCCGGATGTGCCCACCCTGCGCTGATAACGACAGGTACTACACCTTATCCGGATGTGCCCACTCTGCCCTGATAACGACAGGTACTACACCTTATCCGGATGTGCCCACCCTGCACTGATGGCGACAGGTACTACACCTTATCCGGTGTGCCCACCCTGCGCTGATAACGACAGGTACTACACCATATCCGGTGTGCCCACCCTGCCCTGATAACGACAGGTACTACACCTTAACTGAGCCAATATGCTGAGAAGTGATTGGACGGCCTGGAAGCTGTTATGGGCCGGCTCCTTTCTGCCATTATTTCACCATTATGGTATTTTCTATGTGGCAATGCATCCTGGGAAATAAGTATGCAGATAGGGTCTCCTCCAGTGTATCACTTGTGCCACCTACAGGTAGCTGCCATGCAAGTGCAGGTCCTTTCTCTGGTGGATACATAGTGGGCAGAGCGGAAACACTCAGCAGCAGCACAGAGTATGTCAGGAGAGGAGTGTGCTGAATTTGTGGGAGGAAGAGACTGAGAACCTCATTGTGAAAGCAGCAGGATCCCCAGCAGCACAGAGGATTTCAGGAGATTCTTGTGCTGATCTTGATACCTGTGCAGTATATACACCTGCAGGCGGCCGCCGCTCCACGGGGAATCACAGGAGTCACCATGAAGTATTTCTCTCCATCTTCTCTATGTACAGTGCACTCACCAACTCTGGAAGACACAGACGTGCTCACTGCTCCAGGTCACCCCAGCACATGTGACTACTGATCCGCCTCATGGCAGGAAGAAGCGGAGACCCCCATGCCTTAAAGGGCACTGACCACTAGACCACAAATCTGATCAATATCATTTATTTTCCTTCCCCTTTACGGCTGCATTAGAAGGGTTTTGTATTCAACTGACACAGCTGCCCTGATACACTGTCACGAGCTGAGCACCTCTGTGAGCAGCACCTGATGGGGACAGATTAACAGTCACTGACCGCAAGCAGCGTTCCCAGTCACTGACCGCAAGCAGCGGTCCCAGTCACTGACCGCAAGCAGCGTTCCCAGTCACTGACCGCAAGCAGCGTTCCCAGTCACTGACCGCAAGCAGCGTTCACAGTCACTGACCGCAAGCAGCGTTCACAGTCACTGACCGCAAGCAGCGTTCACAGTCACTGACCGCAAGCAGCGATCCCAGTCACTGACCGCAAGCAGCGTTCCCAGTCACTGACCGCAAGCAGCGTTCCCAGTCACTGACCGCAAGCAGCGTTCACAGTCACTGACCGCAAGCAGCGTTCCCAGTCACTGACCGCAAGCAGCGTTCCCAGTCACTGACCGCAAGCAGCGGTCCCAGTCACTGACCGCAAGCAGCGTTCACAATCACTGACCGCAAGCAGCGTTCCCAGTCACTGACCGCAAGCAGCGGTCCCAGTCACTGACCGCAAGCAGCGGTCCCAGTCACTGACCGCAAGCAGCGTTCCCAGTCACTGACCGCAAGCAGCGTTCACAATCACTGACCGCAAGCAGCGTTCCCAGTCACTGACCGCAAGCAGCGTTCACAATCACTGACCGCAAGCAGCGTTCACAGTCACTGACCGCAAGCAGCGGTCCCAGTCACTGACCACAAGCAGCGTTCCCAGTCACTGACCGCAAGCAGCGTTCCCAGTCACTGACCGCAAGCAGCGGTCCCAGTCACTGACCGCAAGCAGCGGTCCCAGTCACTGACCGCAAGCAGCGGTCCCAGTCACTGACCGCAAGCAGCGTTCCCAGTCACTGACCGCAAGCAGCGGTCCCAGTCACTGACCGCAAGCAGCGGTCCCAGTCACTGACCGCAAGCAGCGGTCCCAGTCACTGACCGCAAGCAGTGTTCCCAGTCACTGACCGCAAGCAGTGTTCCCAGTCACTGACCGCAAGCAGTGTTCCCAGTCACTGACCGCAAGCAGTGTTCCCAGTCACTGACCGCAAGCAGCGGTCCCAGTCACTGACCGCAAGCAGCGGTCCCAGTCACTGACTGCAAGCAGCGTTCACAGTCACTGACCGCAAGCAGCGTTCCCAGTCACTGATCGCAAGCAGCGGTCCCAGTCACTGACTGCAAGCAGCGTTCACAGTCACTAATGGATCATTAGGAAGCTGCAGACATTTCCATTCCCCTGACTGCTCGGCGGAGCTGCTAGGACTTGTAGTTCTCTCAGCACATAGTTTGCAGATCATCATCTTTTTCGAAGGTTTTGCAGAATCGGTTTATTGCCAGGGACAGGGCTGGTGCCCCCCACTCAGCTGCCGCCCCCCACTCAGCTGCTGCCCCCGCTGCGCTCGGTGACGTCACTAGTCCCTAGTAAAGCAGCAGTCTGATGACATTGATGCAGCCCACCAATGCCGCCAGCGACAGCCGCCCCTGGGTATCGCCAACCTCTGCAAGATCCCTGCTTGCCATCAGAATACATACACCCTTCCCACTGCTGAGGGTCTGTGACAATTGCATCCAGTCCAGACAATCCTCTGAGTGAAATCCCACAGCTTTCCTGAGTGTTTGCTACAATGTATCGGTGCGGTTGACAATTACCAGGCGAATGACTAACGAATGAGTCGCAGCTGAGGGTCTGTTCCAATAGTATCCAGTCTAAACAATCCTCTGAGCAAAAATCCACAGCTTTCCCGATGTGGATCGTTACAGTGTATCAGTGCAGGTTGTTTCATCTGGAAATTGGTTACAAATGCGAGTAGGTGAATGGAACAGGGGCCAAAGAAAGAAGAGAAAACCCCCAGATGTCTCCGAAGATGTAGACACCGCAGCAAACTATCAGGATGCAACTGTAACAGACCCTCAGCTGCAACCAATGGGCTGATAAAGGTCACCGGCTCCGATACATTGTAGCAAACTATCAGGAGGTAAATGTAACAGACCCTCAGCTGCAACCAATGGGCTGATAAAGGACACCGGCACCGATACATTGTAGCAAACTATCAGGACATATGTCACAGAGGATTGTCTGGACTGGATACAATGGTAGCGGACCCTCAGGCTCGGGGTGTCAGTGCGAAGGAGCCGGCACAAGTAGGGTTAATGGGGGACGCGAGGAGCCGGTGGAGCTGGCGGGGGACCAGGATCATTTCCCCCGAACATGTGACCCCGGGTCTGAGACGAGGGCACAGGAGCCGCACACAACACCGGCCTTTGTTCTCCGCGGTTGGAGCAGGATTTATTGCAACCTTCATAAAATCCCTGGATGTTCCTGAAATTCCAGAGTCACCGTACAACGGGCAGAACCAGAAGAGCCGGGTCCTGGGGGCCCGAAGAGGAGCCAAGTCACCTCCTGGGGGCCACAGCCATCAAGCCGGGGGCCGGGTCCAATCAGACACAGCTGGGGTCTGCCCTCCACCGGTTATCGGGGTCTGAGGTTGTGTGAGGTCCTCCTCCTGCTCATCAATAAGTCTGTCCGTCCCCCATGCTCTACACTGCAGCTACGTACCATGTGGATACTGCTATAACATAGGACTCCAGCAATGCTACACTGGATATTGGGGTGTGAGGTCCTCCTCCTCCTCATCAATAAGTCTGTCCGTCCCCCATACTTTACACTGCAGCCATGTACCATGTAGATACTGCTATAACATAGGACTCCAGTACACTGGATATTGGGGTGTGAGGTCCTCCTCCTCCTCATCAATAAGTCTGTCCGTCCCCCATGCTCTACACTGCAGCTACGTACCATGTGGATACTGCTATAACATAGGACTCCAGCAATGCTACACTGGATATTGGGGTGTGAGGTCCTCCTCCTCCTCATCAATAAGTCTGTCCGTCCCCCATACTTTACACTGCAGCCATGTACCATGTAGATACTGCTATAACATAGGACTCCAGTACACTGGATATTGGGGTGTGAGGTCCTCCTCCTCCTCATCAATAAGTCTGTCCGTCCCCCATGCTTTACACTGCAGCCATGTACCATGTGGATACTGCTATAACATAGGACTCCAGTACACTGGATATTGGGGTGTGAGGTCCTCCTCCTCCTCATCAATAAGTCTGTCCGTCCCCCATACTTTACACTGCAGCCATGTACCATGTAGATACTGCTATAACATAGGACTCCAGTACACTGGATATTGGGGTGTGAGGTCCTCCTCCTCCTCATCAATAAGTCTGTCCGTCCCCCATGCTTTACACTGCAGCCATGTACCATGTAGATACTGCTATAACATAGGACTCCAGTACACTGGATATTGGGGTGTGAGGTCCTCCTCCTCCTCATCAATAAGTCTGTCCGTCCCCCATGCTTTACACTGCAGCCATGTACCATGTGGATACTGCTATAACATAGGACTCCAGTACACTGGATATTGGGGTGTGAGGTCCTCCTCCTCCTCATCAATAAGTCTGTCCGTCCCCCATACTTTACACTGCAGCCATGTACCATGTAGATACTGCTATAACATAGGACTCCAGTACACTGGATATTGGGGTGTGAGGTCCTCCTCCTCCTCATCAATAAGTCTGTCCGTCCCCCATACTTTACACTGCAGCCATGTACCATGTGGATACTGCTATAACATAGGACTCCAGTAATGCTACACTGGATATTGGGGTGTGAGGTCCTCCTCCTGCTCATCAATAAGTCTGTCCGTCCCCCATGCTCTACACTGCAGCTACGTACCATGTGGATACTGCTATAACATAGGACTCCAGCAATGCTACACTGGATATTGGGGTGTGAGGTCCTCCTCCTCCTCATCAATAAGTCTGTCCGTCCCCCATACTTTACACTGCAGCCATGTACCATGTAGATACTGCTATAACATAGGACTCAAGTACACTGGATATTGGGGTGTGAGGTCCTCCTCCTCCTCATCAATAAGTCTGTCCGTCCCCCATGCTTTACACTGCAGCCATGTACCATGTGGATACTGCTATAACATAGGACTCCATTAATGCTACACTGGATATTGGGGTCTGAGGTCCTCGTCCTGCTCATCAATAAGTCTGCCCGTCCCCCATGCTTTACACTGCAGCTACGTACCATGTGGATACTGCTATAACATAGGACTCCAGTACACTGGATATTGGGGTGTGAGATCCTCCTCCTCCTCATCAATAAGTCTGTCCGTCCCCCATGCTTTACACTGCAGCCATGTACCATGTAGATACTGCTATAACATAGGACTCCAGTACACTGGATATTGGGGTGTGAGATCCTCCTCCTCCTCATCAATAAGTCTGCCGGTCCCCCATGCTTTACACTGCAGCTACGTACCATGTGGATACTGCTATAACATAGGACTCCAGTACACTGGATATTGGGGTGTGAGATCCTCCTCCTCCTCATCAATAAGTCTGTCCGTCCCCCATGCTTTACACTGCAGCCATGTACCATGTAGATACTGCTATAACATAGGACTCCAGTACACTGGATATTGGGGTGTGAGATCCTCCTCCTCCTCATCAATAAGTCTGCCGGTCCCCCATGCTTTACACTGCAGCTACGTACCATGTGGATACTGCTATAACATAGGACTCCAGTACACTGGATATTGGGGTGTGAGATCCTCCTCCTCCTCATCAATAAGTCTGTCCGTCCCCCATGCTTTACACTGCAGCCATGTACCATGTAGATACTGCTATAACATAGGACTCCAGTACACTGGATATTGGGGTGTGAGATCCTCCTCCTCCTCATCAATAAGTCTGCCGGTCCCCCATGCTTTACACTGCAGCTACGTACCATGTGGATACTGCTATAACATAGGACTCCAGTACACTGGATATTGGGGTGTGAGATCCTCCTCCTCCTCATCAATAAGTCTGTCCGTCCCCCATGCTTTACACTGCAGCCATGTACCATGTAGATACTGCTATAACATAGGACTCCAGTACACTGGATATTGGGGTGTGAGATCCTCCTCCTCCTCATCAATAAGTCTGTCCGTCCCCCATGCTTTACACTGCAGCCATGTACCATGTGGATACTGCTATAACATAGGACTCCAGTAATGCTACACTGGATATTGGGGTGTGAGGTCCTCCTCCTGCTCATCAATAAGTCTGTCCGTCCCCCATGCTCTACACTGCAGCTACGTACCATGTGGATACTGCTATAACATAGGACTCCAGCAATGCTACACTGGATATTGGGGTGTGAGGTCCTCCTCCTCCTCATCAATAAGTCTGTCCGTCCCCCATACTTTACACTGCAGCCATGTACCATGTAGATACTGCTATAACATAGGACTCAAGTACACTGGATATTGGGGTGTGAGGTCCTCCTCCTCCTCATCAATAAGTCTGTCCGTCCCCCATGCTTTACACTGCAGCCATGTACCATGTGGATACTGCTATAACATAGGACTCCATTAATGCTACACTGGATATTGGGGTCTGAGGTCCTCGTCCTGCTCATCAATAAGTCTGCCCGTCCCCCATGCTTTACACTGCAGCTACGTACCATGTGGATACTGCTATAACATAGGACTCCAGTACACTGGATATTGGGGTGTGAGATCCTCCTCCTCCTCATCAATAAGTCTGTCCGTCCCCCATGCTTTACACTGCAGCCATGTACCATGTAGATACTGCTATAACATAGGACTCCAGTACACTGGATATTGGGGTGTGAGATCCTCCTCCTCCTCATCAATAAGTCTGCCGGTCCCCCATGCTTTACACTGCAGCTACGTACCATGTGGATACTGCTATAACATAGGACTCCAGTACACTGGATATTGGGGTGTGAGATCCTCCTCCTCCTCATCAATAAGTCTGTCCGTCCCCCATGCTTTACACTGCAGCCATGTACCATGTAGATACTGCTATAACATAGGACTCCAGTACACTGGATATTGGGGTGTGAGATCCTCCTCCTCCTCATCAATAAGTCTGTCCGTCCCCCATGCTTTACACTGCAGCTACGTACCATGTGGATACTGCTATAACATAGGACTCCAGTACACTGGATATTGGGGTGTGAGATCCTCCTCCTCCTCATCAATAAGTCTGTCCGTCCCCCATGCTTTACACTGCAGCCATGTACCATGTGGATACTGCTATAACATAGGACTCCAGTACACTGGATATTGGGGTGTGAGATCCTCCTCCTCCTCATCAATAAGTCTGTCCGCCCCCCATGCTTTACACTGCAGCCATGTACCATGTGGATACTGCTATAACATAGGACTCCAGTACACTGGATATTGGGGTGTGAGATCCTCCTCCTCCTCATCAATAAGTCTGTCCGTCCCCCATGCTTTACACTGCAGCTACGTACCATGTGGATACTGCTATAACATAGGACTCCAGTACACTGGATATTGGGGTGTGAGATCCTCCTCCTCCTCATCAATAAGTCTGTCCGTCCCCCATGCTTTACACTGCAGCTACGTACCATGTGGATACTGCTATAACATAGGACTCCAGTACACTGGATATTGGGGTGTGAGATCCTCCTCCTCCTCATCAATAAGTCTGTCCGCCCCCCATGCTTTACACTGCAGCCATGTACCATGTAGATACTGCTATAACATAGGACTCCAGTACACTGGATATTGGGGTGTGAGATCCTCCTCCTCCTCATCAATAAGTCTGTCCGCCCCCCATGCTTTACACTGCAGCCATGTACCATGTAGATACTGCTATAACATAGGACTCTAGTAATGCTACACTGGATATTGGGGTGTGAGGTCCTCCTCCTGCTCATCAATAAGTCTGTCCGCCCCCCATGCTTTACACTGCAGCCATGTACCATGTGGATACTGCTATAACATAGGACTCCAGTACACTGGATATTGGGGTGTGAGATCCTCCTCCTCCTCATCAATAAGTCTGCCGGTCCCCCATGCTTTACACTGCAGCCATGTACCATGTGGATACTGCTATAACATAGGACTCCATTAATGCTACACTGGATATTGGGGTCTGAGGTCATCTGAAACCCACCTGCTGCTCCTCCCAGGCTGCTCTGTGCTCCCCCGATGCTTTACACTGCAACCACCTGATGTTTAACACACTTTGGCCGTATTACTGATTTCCAACCCTTTAAGATATTTCCCAGAGCCCCTCACCGCGGCACTGCTACCATTAGATAAAGCTTAGGCAGCGTCCTTCTCCATCCCCCATGCTTTACACTGCTGCCCAGATCAGACACTCCCACTTGGCTGCATTGATCTTTGGAGACTGTGGTGGTCTGAGGACCCTCAGAAGCGCAGGCTGCTGCTCAGTCCACCCCCCATGCTCTACACTGCGGCTCTGACTGTTTAGTCTGCTGCGTATAACACTAATCCCCCTATGTTACACCCACTCTTAAAGGAGAAGTCACTCTAAAACCATACATGAGAGCAGACACAAGACGGAAATATCAAGTATGTAAAGTTGTCCAGGCTTCGAAAAACATGGTTGTTTCTAAACACTGCGCCACTTCTGACTACAGGCTGGTTGTGGTATTGCAGCTCATCTTCCCTATCACTGGCGAGCTGTAATAGCCGACACAACCCACGGGCAGCCATGATTTTCTCGTTCTGGACAATCCCTTTAACTGTACTGGTTCCACTTACTGCTCAACTCGGGGGGACAGGAAGAGTTTGGGGAACACTTGTGTAGCTTCTGCGTCTTCAAAGCTGACCGAGAGCAGAGCGACATCTTCTCCTGGGTCCTCGTTAGCGTCCTAAAGGGTTAAAAAAAAAAAAAAAAAAGGTCGTCACCCGGCGCCAAAATAATTATTAATCACATCATTATAGATCTTAAAGGGAACATGTCATGTAAAATATCAGCCCCAAACTGCTGCCATAGTCTTATACTGGATGGAGAAGGAAAATTACTTGTAACTTAAAGGGACACTGTCACCTGAATATGGAGGGAACAATCTTCAGCCATGGAGGCGGGGTTTTTGGGTGTTTGATTCACCCTTTCCTTACCCGCTGGCTGCATGCTGGCTGCAATATTGGATTGAAGTTGATTCTCTGTCCTCTGTAGTACACGCCTGCACAAGGCAATCTCCATGGCTGAAGATTGTTCCCTCCAAATTCAGGTGACAGTGTCCCTTTAAGCATGTTACCTTGAAGAGTCAAGGGGGCGGAGCCTGTCTCCTGTAGTCCTGGCATCCAGCATCATCTGTGCAGTGCGCATGTATCAGATGTTATTAGAAACGACTCCAAAGGAGGCCGGGACCGCCCACTTGACTCCTGCAGAGACAAGCAGTCCTATAGGAGTCATGCGAGGTGTACTTGCCCCAGGACGATCTGTGCAGATCATATGTGCTAGATGAATCTGGAGCTGGACTGCAATGCCAGGACAGCAGGGCTCCAGGATCCTGGGACCGCCCACTGGACTCCCCCAGAGCCATGAGCAGCCTCTCTCGCCCGCGCAGTTTGCAGGTAGTGCTGGAGGAGCGCCTCGCTCTGCTGTGCAGGATGTCACTGTGGCAGCATTATAAATCACACGGCCGCATGACTCCCCGAGACCCCGACCGCCCCCTTGACTCTTCACTGGAACGGTTTCTTAATTATTGATTCCCCAGGCCAATTGTAGAGCGAGGCCACCGTCTGGTATCACAGTATGGCGGTGGTTTAGGGATGATCATGTTCCCCATCGTTGACCCATATCTTCTATCATACCATGAGGCGGCATTCCTGGTTCGCAATAGATATAAATTTGCTTCATTATGTTCGTGAGCACCAAAGGGTTAAAAAAAAACCTGAGTTACACCAGTAATAGACCCCAGACCTGATCCTACCCGACCACCTGGCATAAATTCTGGAAAATCGGCCGCCTCCTACAGGGCAGGATGAGCGCCTCCTACAGGGCAGGGAGAGCCTCCTACAGGGCAGGGAGAGCCTCCTACAGGGCAGGATGAGCCTCCTATAGGGCAGGGAGCGCCTCCTACAGGGCAGGGAGCGCCTCCTACAGGGCAGGGAGCGCCTCCTACAGGGCAGGATGAACCTCCTACAGGGCAGGGAGCGCCTCCTACAGGGCAGGATGAGCCTCCTACAGGGCAGGGAGCGCCTCCTACAGGGCAGGGAGAGCCTCCTACAGGGCAGGGAGAGCCTCCTACAGGGCAGGATGAACCTCCTATAGGGCAGGATGAGCCTCCTACAGGGCAGGGAGCGCCTCCTACAGGGCAGGATGAGCCTCCTACAGGGCAGGGAGAGCCTCCTACAGGGCAGGGAGAGCCTCCTACAGGGCAGGGAGCGCCTCCTACAGGGCAGGATGAGCCTCCTACAGGGCAGGGAGCGCCTCCTACAGGGCAGGGAGCGCCTCCTACAGGGCAGGGAGCGCCTCCTACAGGGCTGGGAGAGCCTCCTACAGGGCAGGGAGCGCCTCCTACAGGGCAGGGAGAGCCTCCTACAGGGCAGGGAGCGCCTCCTACAGGGCAGGGAGCGCCTCCTACAGGGCAGAGAGCGCCTCCTACAGGGCAGGATGAGCCTCCTACAGGGCAGGATGAGCCTCCTACAGGGCAGGGAGCGCCTCCTACAGGGCAGGGAGAGCCTCCTACAGGGCAGGATGAGCCTCCTACAGGGCAGGGAGCGCCTCCTACAGGGCAGGGAGCGCCTCCTACAGGGCAGGGAGCGCCTCCTACAGGGCTGGGAGAGCCTCCTACAGGGCAGGAAGAGCCTCCTACAGGGCAGGGAGAGCCTCCTACAGGGCAGGGAGCGCCTCCTACAGGGCAGGGAGAGCCTCCTACAGGGCAGGGAGCGCCTCCTACAGGGCAGAGAGCGCCTCCTACAGGGCAGGATGAGCCTCCTACAGGGCAGGATGAGCCTCCTACAGGGCAGGGAGCGCCTCCTACAGTGCAGGGAGAGCCTCCTACAGGGCAGGATGAGCCTCCTACAGGGCAGGATGAGCCTCCTACAGGGCAGGGAGAGCCTCCTACAGGGCAGGGAGAGCCTCCTACAGGGCAGGGAGCGCCTCCTACAGGGCAGGATGAGCCTCCTACAGGGCAGGGAGAGCCTCCTACAGGGCAGGATGAGCCTCCTACAGGGCAGGGAGAGCCTCCTACAGGGCAGGGAGAGCCTCCTACAGGGCAGGGAGCGCCTCCTACAGGGCAGGATGAGCCTCCTACAGGGCAGGATGAGCCTCCTACAGGGCAGGGAGCGCCTCCTACAGGGCAGGGAGAGCCTCCTACAGGGCAGGGAGCGCCTTCTACAGGGCAGGATGAGCCTCCTACAGGGCAGGGAGAGCCTCCTACAGGGCAGGATGAACCTCCTATAGGGCAGGGAGCGCCTCCTACAGGGCAGGGAGCGCCTCCTACAGGGCAGGATGAGCCTCCTACAGGGCAGGGAGCGCCTCCTACAGGGCAGGGAGCGCCTCCTACAGGGCAGGATGAGCCTCCTACAGGGCAGGATGAGCCTCCTACAGGGCAGGATGAGCCTCCTACAGGGCAGGGAGAGCCTCCTACAGGGCAGGGAGAGCCTCCTACAGGGCAGGATGAACCTCCTAAAGGGCAGGGAGCGCCTCCTACAGGGCAGGGAGCGCCTCCTACAGGGCAGGATGCGCCTCCTACAGGGCAGGGAGCGCCTCCTACAGGGCAGGGAGCGCCTCCTACAGGGCAGGGAGCGCCTCCTACAGGGCAGGGAGCGCCTCCTACAGGGCAGGGAGCGCCTCCTACAGGGCAGGATGAGCCTCCTACAGGGCAGGGAGCGCCTCCTACAGGGCAGGGAGCGCCTCCTACAGGGCAGGAAGAGCCTCCTACAGGGCAGGGAGAGCCTCCTACAGGGCAGGATGAGCCTCCTACAGGGCAGGGAGAGCCTCCTACAGGGCAGGGAGCGCCTCCTACAGGGCAGGATGAGCCTCCTACAGGGCAGGGAGCGCCTCCTACAGGGCAGGGAGCGCCTCCTACAGGGCAGGGAGCGCCTCCTACAGGGCAGGAAGAGCCTCCTACAGGGCAGGATGAGCCTCCTACAGGGCAGGGAGCGCCTCCTACAGGGCAGGATGAGCCTCCTACAGGGCAGGGAGAGCCTCCTACAGGGCAGGGGGCTTCTCCAGGGCAGGGGGCGCCTTCTCTACGATGGTCCATCACAAAAAATAAAAAAAATATATACTCTAGACACATCCAAAGCTTTTCTTAAGGTAAAAGTTCTCTCATCTGTATGTGGAGGCGCTGCACAGTGTTACATACCCCAGGGTGCCCGGTAATCACAGACATGGGCACTGTAACCACAGGACCTAATCCCACCTACTGGAAGTGGGGATTACTGACAGCCGGAGTCCACAGGAGTGTGACCGGCACTGGGATTAGGCCCCTGACCGTCTGATGTGAATGGCAGCAGTTTGAACACTCCTTTCTTTTTGCAAACAGCCATTTTCTCTGGCCACTTTGGATAAAACGATGGAAGATCCCTCCTGGGGCAGTGGTGGAGCCAGAAATGTGCAAAACCTGAAGATGTGTTGTCATTCCTTTCCAAGCACACGCAGTGGTGTGCAGCTGAAGAGCTGCCTCCCCTCTCGCAGCATGCAGTCTCACACTCTGCAGCTGCATCTCCCTCCTCCCCCTCTGTCTTCAGTTATTTAGCCATTCTTCTTCTTCTCTATCATGGTCGATGTTAGTAAATACATGGGCATTGAAGGGAGCAGCCAGCCAGATCCCTGTTCACACAAAACTAATTCTGAGCCCCCACAGGACACCCTCCAGCGTATCAACCCCAAGCGGGCAGCTGCTGGGATCGGCACCGGTGTCTGGGCCTCGCTGGACGACCCCTTTAAGAAATGAGGTCTCAGATCTAGGATTACACACGGCAGGATATTAACCGAGTGGTAAAGTCAAATAAATCGGGGAAGGTTCGTATTAAAAATAAAGCTGAAACAGCAAATAAATGGGAGATGTCGACATTCTAAGCAATAAAAGGCCAGCGAGCGGCCAACGCGAGCCAAGAGCTTATTGACTCACTGAGGTCTGACACGTTTCCCACCTTCGCGCCTCTATATTTAGACCTGGCAGGACCGTGAGGGTTACGTAGAGTGACACCGCCGGACAGACGGGCGCGGCCTAGATCAGGGAGGCTTCCCAGCTCCGGGGGCTTCCCAGCTCCGGGGGCTTCTCAGCTCCGGGTTACGTTTTCACCGTCTCCTTCGTATTGCACCAGTCGTCTGAGACCCCAGGATCGTGACTTTTACAGCGATCTCTCAAGACCGGAGTTTAATGCGGTTTCCATCTTTCGACCATCCTGACATTTACTTGTTTGGCCCCATTAGGGCACAGCTCTGACCCACGGCGGCTCCAGCTCAGCTGCATTGTCTATTGGGGCCTTAGGGGGTCTGAAATGTCCCCCATTACGGCATGTGCAGACGACCGCAATTTCCATCCGACCATACACCAGATTGGATAAATGTTATTCTATGGGGCCGTGCACAGGTCTGATTTTTTTCCTTGGACAATGCAGCTTGCAATCTCCCCACGTCTGAGTATGATCAGAAATTCGGATCGCACGCAGGCGTCAGACCCGGCCATTAATCCCAGCTGAAAACGAGCGTCCTCTGGGCCAGTGTTAGAAGGGAGCCATCACTATGGAGCGCTGTAGGCATAACTATGGCCCACCCTTTCTGAGTCTAGACTCCCCCTCTTTACAGACCAGACCACCCCCATTTCATACCACACAATGACTACTTCAACTATGTCAGACCATGGCCCCCATATTCAAACCATGTCTCCCTTTTCAGACAGCACATAATTTTTGGACCACCTCTTCAGATCATGTCCCCCTTTTTCAGACGTCATCCTTAAATCATACCACGTCCCCCTTTTTCAGACCATGTCCCCCTTTTACAAACCACGTCCCCTTAAATCATACCACGTCCCCCTTTTTCAGACCAAGTCCCCCTTTTTCAGACCACATCCCTTTTCAGACCACACCCCTTTTGGACCACACCCCTTTCAGACCACACCCCCATTTCAGACCACACCCCCTTTTCAGACCACATCCCCTTTTTCAGACCACGTCCCCCTAAAATCAAGCCATGTCCAGCTTATTCAGAGCACATCCCCCTTTTTCAGACCATTTTCCCATTTTTTCAGACCACATCCCCCTTAAATCAGGCCATGTCCCTCTTTTTCAGACCACACCCCCTTTTCAGACCACACCCCCTTTTCAGACCACACCCCCTTTTTCGGACCTTGCACCCTTATTGCTTTGTTCCTGCTAATTTAAAGTTACGCCCCGGTGAAAAATATAGTTCTTACCGATAACGGTATTTCTCTGAGCCCATGACGGCACCACGGAGAGAGGGGATCCGCCCACCAAGGACAGGAAACCTACGGATAAAAAGGCGGTACCACTCTCCTGCATCAGTTGTTTTACATAGAGAACGATGGGAGACTACTAAACATTTGTTAAATTTTAACTGTTTATCATAACTAGATACCGCGTGACTTTTAACACTATGAGTAGACTATGGCACTATTTTGATGTGAGCACCCACAAGTGAAGGGAGGGAATGTACGGGTGCCGTCATGGGCTCAGAGAAATACCGTTATCGGTAAGAACTATATTTTTTTCTGATCGCCCATGACGGCACCACGGAGAGAATTGCATAGATAGTACATTCAGGGAGGGACCACCGCCTCCAGAACCCCTTTACCAAAAGTAAGGTCTGAAGAGGAGATTAGGTCCAATCTATAGTGCCTATAGAATGTGGATGGTGAGGACCAGGTAGCAGCTCTACATATCTGGTCAATGGAAGCTCCAGCCTTCTCCGCCCAGGAAGTCGCTACTGCCCTCGTTGAGTGAGCCTTAACCTCCCCGGGGACGGACATCCCACTTGCCTAGTATGAGAGACTGATGGCGTCCGTGATCCATCTTGCTATGGTGGCTTTAGATGCTTTTTTTCCCCTTCCGGGGACCCTGGAAACACACAAACAGAGAGGGATCCTCCCTACTCTCTCTAGTGACTTCTAGGTAGTGTAAGAGACATCTTCTTACATCTAGTGTATGTAGTGTTTGTTCCTCCTTGTTCTTAGGATTAGGACAGAAGGAGGGGAGAGATATCTCTTGAGACCTGTGAAATTTTGAAGCCACTTTCGGGAGATATGCTGGGTCTGTTTTTAAAATGACCCTATCCTCTAGGAATTGTGTGTAGGGAGGGTTAGCTGAGAGAGCCTGTAAATCGCTAACCCTACGGGCAGAAGTGAGGGCGACTAATAGAGCTGTTTTGAGAGATAGATTTTTTATTGTAGATTCGTGTAATGGTTCAAATGGAGGATTAGTCAGGGCTTTAAGGACCAAGTTTAAGTCCCATTGAGGAACAACTTTTACTGGCAGAGGCCTTGATCTTCCTGCCGCCCTGATGAATCTAGAGACCCACCTATTTGAGGCTAAATCAAAATTGAATAGGGCTCCCAAAGCCGCCACGTGAACTTTTAGGGTGTTAGTGGCTAACCCCATCTCCAACCCGTTTTGTAGGAACTCTAATATGGAATTAAGGGGAATTTCTTTCCCTATTTTTGCACCGGATGATGACAGAAACGTTTTCCATACTTTGCCATATTGTTTTGTTGTAACAGGCTTCCTACTTTGTAATAGAGTTGAGATTAAGCCCGGAGAGAACCCCCTGCTTTCTAGTAATTTCCTTTCAAGAGCCAGGCTGTCAAGTGCAAGTTCTTGACCTGCGGATGACAGACTGGGCCCTGTGACAACAGATCTTGGAGGTCTGGTAATACCCAAGGGTCGGATATTGATAACTTTCTCATCCATGAGAACCAAGGTCTCTTCGGCCAGAACGGGGCAATTAAGATGACTAGCGCCCTGTCCTCCCGAATCTTCCTCAGCACTGCTGGAATCAGAATAAGAGGAGGAAAGGCATAGACCAGATGGTGACCCCAAGATATCAGGAAGGCGTCCACAGCTACTGGGTTCCCCAGGAAAGATAGGGAGCAAAAGGAGGTTACTTTTTTGTTTAGATGACTCGCAAAGAGATCTATTTTGGGAACACCCCATCTTTCTGTGATCTGGGTGAATATCGCCTGATTTAGTTCCCATTCCCCCTGTTTTAGACTGGACCGGCTGAGGAAGTCTGCTTTGTAGTTGTCTACTCCCCTTATGTGTAGGCTTGTTAGGGATAAGAGGTTGCTCTCGGCTATTTGCAGGATTGAATTGGTCACTTCCATTAGATTTTTGGAACGGGTACCCCCCTGGTGATTTAGGTAAGATACTACCACCCGATTGTCCGACATTACTCTTACATGGTGAGAGTGAAGGACCCCCTAGAATTCCTGAAGGGCAAATTTTACTGCAAGGAGCTCCTTCATATTGGAGGATTTGTTCACTGTAGACGGAGACCAAGTGCCCTGGGTTACTAGGTCGCCCAGATGAGCCCCCCACCCTGAAGGGCTTGCGTCCGTAGTCAGGACTTTCGAGATCTGAATTACCCACGGGACTCCCTGGGAAAGATTTTCCTGCGATTTCCACCATGTCAGAGAGTGATTGGTGCGAGGAGATAGAGTTAACTGCCCGTCTAAATGCCCTCCTAGATGGATTTGCTCCGACAATATCTGCCATTGAAGTTCTCTTGAATGTAATTGGGCCCACTGGACTGCGGGGATGCAAGAGGTCATAGAGCCTAAGAGGGACATGGCCTGACGGAGTGTTATGGAGGGGAGAGATTGGGTTCTCGATACTAAACTTGTTAGTTTTTATATCTTGTTCTCCGGGAGCCGACATTCCATCTTTTTGGAGTCTAGAGTGAGACCCAGGTACTCCTGGACCTGAGAAGGCATTAGTCTGGATTTTCCTATGTTTATTAGCCAGCCCAATTAGCTGGGGTCCCTCTGCCTCGGCTGGGGTGGTGACCCGAAGCACCACCGCTGGGGGCTAGTGGGCCTCTAGGGTGAGTGGGGGAGGTGATAAGGAGTTCGCGGTCACCTCCCCAGGTAAGATGCAGCAGCGGCAACATCCAGGGGGGTCCCTCTGTGGTTGCGGGAGGTGCGGCGCGGCCCTCCCCTAGCACGCGTCAGCCTGCACACTGCACGCCATCGGGCATGCAGAGCCGCGCGGTAGGGTCTGCATAGGACCGGGGGTGCCGGTCAGCAGCGCCATATCTGCACTCCGGGCGGCCATCTTGAGAGTACGGCAACTCCGGGCATGCGCCGTACTCTCAAGATGGCCGCCCGGAGTGTAGATATGGCGCTGCTGACCGGCACCCCCGGTCCTATGCAGACCCTACCGCGCGGCTCTGCATGCCCGATGGCGTGCAGTGTGCAGGCTGACGCGTGCTAGGGGAGGGCCGCGCCGCACCTCCCGCAACCACAGAGGGACCCCCCTGGATGTTGCCGCTGCTGCATCTTACCTGGGGAGGTGACCGCGAACTCCTTATCACCTCCCCCACTCACCCTGTAGGCCCACTAGCCCCCAGCGGTGGTGCTTCGGGTCACCACCCCAGCCGAGGCAGAGGGACCCCAGCTGCCTGAGTCGGACTGGTTGGCCCCGGAATTCCAACGTTGAACTGGTAAGTCCGTAGGTCTCCCATCAAGGACAGGAAACCAACTGATGCAGGAGAGTGGTACCGCCTTTTTATCCGTAGGTTTCCTGTCCTTGGTGGGCGGATCCCCTCTCTCCGTGGTGCCGTCATGGGCGATCAGAGAAAAAACCGTTATGGGGGCACTTACTTGAGACATGTGATCGATACCCTACCTAACTTGTCACCCCTTCCAGGAGTCTGGGAGGTCTCCTTTTATTCTGGGAGCCTCCCGGATGTTCCTGGACAGCTGAAAGGAATCCGCTATAAAGGAAGGTAATGGCCCCACTTTCGGGTGGTTCCTCATTTATTGTTCCCCTCATAGGATATAATGGAAGCTGAAAGTGGAGAACAGCTTCCAGATGAAAAAAAAGACACAAAACTTTGTAAATCCAGTGACAGACTCTTTCAAAGCTCTTTAAAAATCCACTGTGATCAAAGGACAACGAGAAAAAAGAAAACACAAAAATGTCCCGAAGTTGATGGTGCGGAGGTTGCGGCAGCGCCTCTTCCCATCGAGAGGATCAGCAGGAGTAAATGGAAGGCTTTATCCTCCGCACGGATCACTCAGGACGCGCTCATCACCGGGGGATTAAGGTCCTATCTGCTCCTCTGGAAGCGTCAATTATCCGATCACAACCTGGCACCTTAATCCCGGCTGCTGGTGGCTCTTTTCATACACAAACTGGAGCTAAAAGGAACAATTAAGCCCTAAGTCGCCCCGCAGATCTGCCGATAAGCTTCCCGGCGAAGATGGATGCAGCAGAGCTCACGGTGTATTATGCTACATCGCACACTCAGCTCTGCTGCAGAAGAGGGGGGAGTCGCAGGATGGGGATGGGGGGTATGAGAAAATCGGCCGTGGTCCTTGGAGTCGGGGTCGGCCGCACAGACGCATTACTCTCGGCCGCACAGACGCATTACTCGGCTCAAACAATCCGCCTCTAATGAGATCAGTTTAAGGCTCGGCTCATTTTGGCCTCTGGCAATATAAAAATATATCATAAAATACTACAATAAATTCTATTTAATACATGATATAAAGTATAACATTGTAATAAATAATAATGTTCGCTTTACTATGATTTCATGGCATCCGTCCACCATCAGACATGACGGGGGTTTGTGGGATTTGTAGACTCTTTAATGTTTCTTCTGTTTATAGTCATTTGTTACACTTTTCACTTTCCAATCCGCAGACATTTCCTTGGTTTTCTTCACAAAAAAAAGACATAAAATTCTATAAAAAAAAAAACATCAAACGTAAAACCCAGCCGTGTCTGTCAGTGTCTGCTTCTGTGAGGTTTTTCTCTTTTCCTCCTGATAATCTGTCATCTGAGGACAGCGCAGGGAGCAGACGCCGCCGATCTCCGCCATAAACGGATCTGACTGATAAGAGGAGAATGCGGACGAGGGCGAAGGGCGGCAGATTATGGCGAAGGGCGGCAGATTATGACGAATTATGTCGAAGGGCGGCGGATTATGGCGAAGGGCGGCAGATTATGACGAATTATGGCGAAGGGCGGCAGATTATGACGAATTATGGCGAAGGGCGGCGGCGGATTATGGCGAAGGGCGGCAGATTATGACGAATTATGGCGAAGGGCGGCAGATTATGACGAATTATGGCGAAGGGCGGCGGCGGATTATGGCGAAGGGCGGCAGATTATTGCGAAGGGCGGCAGATTATGGCGAAGGGCGGCAGATTATGGCGAAGGGCGGCAGATTATGGCGTAGGGCGGCAGATTATGGCGAAGGACGGCAGATTATGGCGAAGGACGGCAGATTATGGCGAATTATGGCGAAGGGCGGCGGCTTATGGCGAAGGGCGGAGGATCATGGCGAAGGGCGGCGGATCATGGCGAAGGGCGGCGGATCATGGCGAAGGGCGGCGGATCATGGCGAAGGGCGGCGGATCATGGCGAAGGGCGGCGGATCATGGCGAAGGGCGGCGGATCATGGCGAAGGGCGGCGGATCATGGCGAAGGGCGGCGGATCATGGCGAAGGGCGGCGGATAATGGCGAAGGGCGGCGGATCATGGCGAAGGGCGGCGGATCATGGCGAAGGGCGGCGGATCATGGCGAAGGGCGGCGGATCATGGCGAAGGGCGGCGGATCATGGCGAAGGGCGGCGGATCATGGCGAAGGGCGGCGGATCATGGCGAAGGGCGGCGGATCATGGCGAAGGGCGGCGGATCATGGCGAAGGGCGGCGGATCATGGCGAAGGGCGGCGGATCATGGCGAAGGGCGGCGGATCATGGCGAAGGGCGGCGGATCATGGCAAAGGGCGGCGGATCATGGCAAAGGGCGGCGGATCATGGCAAAGGGCGGCGGATCATGGCAAAGGGCGGCGGATCATGGCAAAGGGCGGCGGATTATGGCGAAGGGCGGCTGATTATGGCGAAGTGTGGCAGATTATGGTGAATGGCGGCAGATTATAGGGAAAGGCGGCAGATTATGGCGAAGTGCGGCAGATTATGGCGAAGGGCGGCAGATTTTGGCGAAGGGCGGCAGATTTTGGCGAAGGGCGGCGGACCATGGCGGCCGCTCCCGATGACCCAGGAGCGGAGAAGACGCCGTCGCTCTGATCACAGCTGGTGACATCAGCTCAGGCTGCGTTCACATGGTGCGGTTTTTACAATACTGGCGAACGCTGTGAGATTCCAGCAGCCTCATGTAAGCACCTGGCAATGGGAAAACCGCAGGATTCATTCTTTCACTAGTTTTTTTTTTATTCCATAGAAAGGAGAAAGTGCAAAAATGCTGGAAAAACGAAAAGCGTGCACACAAGAGATCGGCACCAAAAACGCGGCAAAAAATGCAGTGAAAAAAGCTGCAACGTGTGAATGTAGCCGAAGACTGAAAAGTGTGAAATGAAAACTTATACAACTTCATGCTTTGTGTAATGCTCAAGATCTCTGCTTGCTGTCAGCGCAGGACAACACTCGTTTCCATTCAGAGGCAGCTGATTTATTATTTTTTTTATTGAAAACTAGAAAACCCCACTTAACCCCTTCCTGTCTCGGACAGACCCATAAAACATAGTTTAGGGGCATGGATCCGGCTCAGGAGCTCCCCCTACAGGACAAGTGTAGTACCTGGAGCTGACAGCAGCGACTGGAGTACGCTCTGATTGCTGCTGCGTAACTTCTTAAAGGGATTGTCGACTACTTGGGCAAAAACATTTTAAAAGTCTTAACTGTGAAAAAACCCCTTCCTTCTCACTTCCCACACTGCACCAGTGATGTCGGCCATGGGTCTCCCAGCACTCACCTGTTAATAGGTATAAGAGGCATTTAATGATTTCTCCACAGCGCCACCTCTGTCCACAGGCTGTGTCTGGCATTACAGCTCAGTCTCAATCATTTACAAGACCGCTGAGCTGCAATACCATACACAACCTGTTTATAGGGGCGGCGCTGTTTGTGGAAGAATGTGGCTATGATTTTCCAATTCTGGACAAGCCCTTGAAGTGATCGCTATGTAGTCACAAAGCATTATAAGAGGAGCGGCCGCTATCAGACATCCCGATGGGTGTAATAGTTGTATAGACTGGGGTGTGTGGAGGAATTGCCTTTTATGCGATTGCCCAGAGAGGGTGACTCACAAACCTTATTGATAGGAGATCTACAAGTAGCAGTCAGCGAGGAGCCGGCAGACGACAGGCGCGTTACCGCCATTAAATAGTCAATCATTGATCAGGTTAATGGATCTTTCTGGAGTTATTAGCCCTCAGTCGGGACAGGCAGCGCAGGGAGACGCCCTGACATCTGAGTGTCTGCGGGGGGGCCACAGAAACCCACCGACATCATAACAAGAATATAATATATATGATGAGCTCTATCCCTGCCCAGATATACCCAGCTCCATACACCAGGTAGTGGCCGTTCTCGGTACTGCAGCTCAGCTCCTATTGAAGAGAATGTGATCTGAGCTGCAGTAGCGGGAATGGCCACTATCTGCTCCATGAAGTGAGTACATGCGGATGATCGGTGGGGGTATTGGGGGTTGGACCCCCACAAATCTCATATTCTCAGTACTACATGTAACCACAGCGCAGGATAATGCAATACAGGCCCCTAGATCCAGAAAAAGACTGACTAACGGGATTTGACCCCTTTGTTTTTTGGCTGGGGGGCTACATACAAGAGAGACAAACCAAGCAAGCGACATGCAAGGTCCTGACTCCGCAGACACCTGGAGATGAGGACCGGGGAACGGTGCAGACATATGTCCTTTATCTGGCCATAATATAATAAAATAGTATGAAAATAAAAAGATTCATTAACAACACGTTCACCCCAGGAAACAAACACAAGGAAATCTCCGCACGATGAATTCTCCATCTGACAATGACCGAAGGCGCTGTTCACACTGAGCGCTTTTTTATGCTAATTTTCAGCTGATTTTCACAGTACCAGCAAAGCCGGTGAGATTTCAGATATCTCATGCACACACATTGGATATTTTTATGTCATCAGGATTTTGTGCTTTGCATGGTTTTTTTTTTGGGACATAAAGCGTGACACTTCTTTCAGCGTTTTTAACCCATTGACTTGAATGGTTGGTAAAAAAAAATGCACCAAAAACACAGGTATCAGGATTTCCTGCTTTTTTTGTGCCAAAACATGATTCTATAGAATAGGACTTTTTTTTCAGAATTAAACTTTACCAGCACGCACAAGACACAAATATAAAATGCCAAAACAGCAGCAAAAATGCAGGAAAAATCCAACTTTTTTTCTGCAGATTCTTTCCTGCTAAGAGACGAGGTTTTGCTGCAGAAAAAAAAAACGATCAAAAATAACCTAGTGTGAACTTACCCTAAAGGAAAAGCATGGAAAACGCAACCGAGCAACATGAAAGGGTGAAAGAGGCAGAATGTTTCCCCATAGATGACCGCGAGATCGGAGCCGCAGAAGTGACCAGAGCCAAGAAGAAGAGAGAACCAACAAAGCAACAGGAAAAAGAGTCCCAAAACACAAAGACCCCAAGTATGAAAATGTATGCTGCCCCTCACTAGAGATCAGCGGTGACATCACTGAGAATATCTCCTATCCATCACCAGAGATCAGCGGTGACATCACTGAGAATGCCTCCTATCCATCACCAGAGATCAGCGGTGACATCACTGAGAATGTCTCCTATCCATCACCAGAGATCAGCGGTGACATCACTGAGAATGCCTCCTATCCATCACCAGAGATCAGAGGTGACATCACTGAGAATGCCTCCTATCCATCACCAGAGATCAGCGGTGACATCACTGAGAATGCCTCCTATCCATCACCAGAGATCAGCGGTGACATCACTGAGAATGTCTCCTATCCATCACCAGAGATCAGAGGTGACATCACTGAGAATGCCTCCTATCCATCACCAGAGATCAGCGGTGACATCACTGAGAATGCCTCCTATCCATCACCAGAGATCAGCGGTGACATCACTGAGAATGTCTCCTATCCATCACCAGAGATCAGAGGTGACATCACTGAGAATGTCTCCTATCCATCACTAGAGATCAGCGGTGACATCACTGAGAATATCTCCTATCCATCACCAGAGATCAGAGGTGACATCACTGAGAATGCCTCCTATCCATCACCAGAGATCAGCGGTGACATCACTGAGAATGCCTCCTATCCATCACCAGAGATCAGCGGTGACATCACTGAGAATGTCTCCTATCCATCACCAGAGATCAGCGGTGACATCACTGAGAATGCCTCCTATCCATCACCAGAGATCAGCGGTGACATCACTGAGAATGTCTCCTATCCATCACCAGAGATCAGCGGTGACATCACTGAGAATGCCTCCTATCCATCACCAGAGATCAGCGGTGACATCACTGAGAATGTCTCCTATCCATCACCAGAGATCAGCGGTGACATCACTGAGAATGCCTCCTATCCATCACCAGAGATCAGCGGTGACATCACTGAGAATGTCTCCTATCCATCACCAGAGATCAGAGGTGACATCACTGAGAATGCCTCCTATCCATCACCAGAGATCAGCGGTGACATCACTGAGAATGCCTCCTATCCATCACCAGAGATCAGCGGTGACATCACTGAGAATGCCTCCTATCCATCACCAGAGATCAGAGGTGACATCACTGAGAATGCCTCCTATCCATCACCAGAGATCAGAGGTGACATCACTGAGAATGTCTCCTATCCATCACCAGAGATCAGTGGTGACATCACTGAGAATGCCTCCTATCCATCACTAGAGATCAGCGGTGACATCACTGAGAATGCCTCCTACCCATCACCAGAGATCAGAGGTGACATCACTGAGAATGTCTCCTATCCATCACTAGAGATCAGCGGTGACATCACTGAGAATGCCTCCTATCCATCACCAGAGATCAGAGGTGACCTCACTGAGAATGCCTCCTATCCATCACCAGAGATCAGCGGTGACATCACTGAGAATGCCTCCTATCCATCACTAGAGATCAGCGGTGACATCACTGAGAATGCCTCCTATCCATCACCAGAGATCAGCGGTGACATCACTGAGAATGCCTCCTATCCATCACTAGAGATCAGCGGTGACATCACTGAGAATGCCTCCTATCCATCACCAGAGATCAGAGGTGACATCACTGACAATGCCTCCTATCCATCACCAGAGATCAGAGGTGACATCACTGAGAATGCCTCCTATCCATCACCAGAGATCAGCGGTGACATCACTGACAATGCCTCCTATCCATCACCAGAGATCAGAGGTGACATCACTGAGAATGTCTCCTATCCATCACCAGAGATCAGCGGTGACATCACTGAGAATGCCTCCTATCCATCACTAGAGATCAGCGGTGACATCACTGAGAATGCCTCCTATCCATCACTAGAGATCAGCGGTGACATCACTGAGAATGTCTCCTATCCATCACCAGAGATCAGCGGTGACATCACTGAGAATGCCTCCTATCCATCACCAGAGATCAGAGGTGACATCACTGAGAATGCCTCCTATCCATCACTAGAGATCAGCGGTGACATCACTGAGAATGTCTCCTATCCATCACCAGAGATCAGCGGTGACATCACTGAGAATGCCTCCTATCCATCACCAGAGATCAGCGGTGACCTCACTGAGAATGCCTCCTATCCATCACCAGAGATCAGAGGTGACATCACTGAGAATGTCTCCTATCCATCACCAGAGATCAGAGGTGACATCACTGAGAATGCCTCCTATCCATCACCAGAGATCAGCGGTGACCTCACTGAGAATGCCTCCTATCCATCACCAGAGATCTGACACTGGCTGCTCAATAGACTCACACAGAAGCTCCGTCATAACACTCTCACTGATGGAGAAGCTTAATGGACCCTCATCCCTGACGGCTGGACCTTGTAACCCTTCATCATCTTTAGGTTCTCACACCCTACAGAAAATAATTATAAAATGTGGTAGAACTGTATGGAAGGTCCAGGGAGGGCTGTAGTGAAGAGTCCTCTTTTGTTTCTGCAGGAATGAATGGGGATCAGTGAAGCCTTCTCCTAATGTAGCAGGTGGTCTCTGTCATGTTAAAGGTCTTGATGGACAAGCAAGTTGAGCTGCTGCTCACATTACGACCATACAGGACTCCAATATGTCGGTCATAGCGTGGCAGACCACCAAACCTTACAGAAAGCCCACAGAAATATATGACTAATACGCAACATAAGTCCAATCATCCGGCCATTCAGGACCGTCATGTGGAGGATGATGATCACTTCTACCCGACTAATTGGTCAACCATGAACATTACGACCACGACCATCGCAGCCACGACCACGAGCCAAATGAATGCAAGAGACTGTAAACACAGAAGCTCCGAATAAAGCAGTGTCTGTACAGAAACATGTCCACCAGGCTGGTAATGGCCGCCCTGTGTATGTATGTGAACCGGCCACACGAGGAGCCGCAGCCAAAAGTTCACTCTGAAAGGGCTATTATAGGAGACACTTCTTTTCAAGTCTGTAAACAATGGAGACTACAGAAAGGAGACATGGATGTTTACCCTGGTAATAAAGCCGCACATAGTGAGACAATTAGCGTGTCCCCAAGAGTCCACGACCGAGCCAGGGCCCCAGACTGACGGGAATAACGCAGAAAAGGAGAACAAGCAGCTCTCAGCACAGCAAGATGCACTTCATGGCGGTGAGGGCTTGAAGAATGAAGGCGGGGAGGGTCCGAAAGCCACAAAAACATATAAACCCCCACAATAAAGGTACAAGTCAGTGCAACACACAGCACCCATCATAACATACAGCAAAAACACAAAGAATGAAAGGACGTCTACATAATCATACTGATCCCTGCATGTACGTGTGGAGTTCTATTCCTGTACATAGGGAGCAGTATTATAGTAGTTATATTCTTGTACATAGGGGCAGTATTATAATAGTTCTATTCCTGTACATAGGGGTAGTATTATAGTAGTTATATTCCTGTACATAGGGGGCAGTTTTATAGTAGTTATATTCTTGTACATAGGGGCAGTATTATAGTAGTTATATTCTTGTACATAGGGGCAGTATTATAATAGTTATATTCTTGTACATAGGAGCAGTATTATAATAGTTATATTCCTGTACATAGGGGCAGTATTATAGTAGTTATATTCTTGTACATAGGGGCAGTATTATAGTAGTTATATTCTTGTACATAGGAGCAGTATTATAGTAGTTATATTCTTGTACATAGGGGCAGTATTATAGTAGTTATATTCTTGTACATAGGAGCAGTATTATAATAGTTATATTCTTGTACATAGGAGCAGTATTATAGCATTTATATTATTGTACATTGGGGCAGTATTATAGTAGTTATATCCTTGTACATAGGAGCAGTATTATAGTAGTTATATTCTTGTATATAGGGGCAGTATTATAGTAGTTATATTCTTGCACATAGGGGGCAGTATTATAGTAGTTATATTCCTGTACATAAGGGCAGTATTATAGTAGTTATATTCCTGTACATAGGGGGCATTATTATAGTAGTTATATTCTTGTACATAGGAGCGGTATTATAGTAGTTATATTCCTGTACATAGGAGCGGTATTATAGTAGTTATATTCTTGTACATAGGGGCAGTATTATAGTAGTTATATTCTTGTACATAGGAGCGGTATTATAGTAGTTATAATCTTGTACATAGGGACAGTATTATAGTAGTTATATTCCTGTACATAGGGGCAGTATTATAGTAGTTATATTTCTGTACATAGGGGCAGTATTATAGTAGTTATATTCCTGTACATAAGGGCAGTATTATAGTAGTTATATTCCTGTACATAGGGGGCAGTATTATAGTAGTTATATTCTTGTACATAGGGGCAGTATTATAGTAGTTATATTCTTGTATATAGGGGGCAGTATTATAGTAGTTATATTCCTGTACATAGGGACAGTATTATAGTAGTTATATTCTTGTACATAGAGGCAGTATTATAGTAGTTATATTCTTGTACATAGGGGCAGTATTATAGTAGTTATATTCTTGTATATAGGGGGCAGTATTATAGTAGTTATATTCCTGTACATAGGGACAGTATTATAGTAGTTATATTCTTGTACATAGGGGCAGTATTATAGTAGTTATATTCTTGTACATAGGGGACAGTATTATAGTAGTTATATTCTTGTACATAGGGGCAGTATTATAGCAGTTATATTCTTGTACATGGGGACAGTATTATAGTAGTTATATTCTTGTACATAGGAGCAGTATTATAGTAGTTATATTCTTGTACATAGGGGCAGTATTATAGTAGTTATATTCTTGTACATAGGGGCAGTATTATAGCAGTTATATTCTTGTACATAGGAGCAGTATTATAGTAGTTATATTCTTGTACATAGGGGCAGTATTATAGTAGTTATATTCTTGTATATAGGGGGCAGTATTATAGTAGTTATATTCCTGTACATAGGGGCAGTATTATAGTAGTTATATTCTTGTACATAGAGGCAGTATTATAGTAGTTATATTCTTGTACATAGGGGCAGTATTATAGTAGTTATATTCTTGTATATAGGGGGCAGTATTATAGTAGTTATATTCCTGTACATAGGGAGCAGTATTATAGTAGTTATATTCCTGTACATAGCTGTAAGCTGTTAATCCAACAAGAACAATTGTTTTTTTACAATGTTTTATCATTATCAGGAATCAGAGATAAATTTCCACGATTATATAAATCTAGAAACCACCTTTGTAATTCCGTCTGTATCTACAATGTGCTGTTCACCTGTTTCTCTGTCTATTTCCCCTTGCTTTTTGAGTGATAGAACAGAGGTGATCCCATGTTACAATGACTCCCGGATATTCTTGGTGGATCCCCAATCCTGCGGTAATGGCACAGATTTCGCGCCGCGGCAGGAGAGGACAGGACGCCGTCACGCAATGTCATCGTGAAAGACGCAGCGGGGGATGGAGAAGACCCCGGCGCGGTCCGGCTGCGGTGCAGGTGTCACACGCTCTTCACCACAACATAAAATATAACAGTAAAATACATTTAGAATAATAAATCTGTCTAATTAATTCTTATCTCTATTTCTGCAATTAGTGACGAATTTGCCGAGCGGACGACGTTGCCAGCAATTTCTGCACCACGAGTAGATTAACTGTGAATCACATAGAAATAACAACCAATTAGCTCTGCTGCCGACAATTCATTACAGGAGGCTGCAGAGAAGTCTATTAATTAAAACTATTTTCCCAGTGACTTTGACGTAAATCATTAATATGTCTCCACCGTTGTATGAAAATTACACGGCCTCATATAACTCACTGACAATGCTGAAAATTATCAGATTATATTCCATCTCTGCAATACAGACCCCATAATCCCAAAGGAAAACGCCGTGTCCTAAATATCAAATCCATCGTAAGTTATCAGAGGTGACATCACTGAGAATGCCTCCTATCCATCACCAGAGATCAGCGGTGACATCACTGAGAATGCCTCCTATCCATCACTAGAGATCAGCGGTGACATCACTGAGAATGCCTCCTATCCATCACTAGAGATCAGCGGTGACATCACTGAGAATGCCTCCTATCATCACCAGAGATCAGCGGTGACATCACTGAGAATGCCTCCTATCCATCACCAGAGATCAGCGGTGACATCACTGAGAATGTCTCCTATCCACCAGAGATCAGAGGTGACATCACTGAGAATGCCTCCTATCCACCAGAGATCAGCGGTGACATCACTGAGAATGTCTCCTATCCACCAGAGATCAGAGGTGACATCACTGAGAATGTCTCCTATCCATCACTAGAGATCAGCGGTGACATCACTGAGAATGTCTCCTATCCATCACCAGAGATCAGAGGTGACATCACTGAGAATGTCTCCTATCCACCAGAGATCAGAGGTGACATCACTGAGAATGCCTCCTATCCATCACTAGAGATCAGAGGTGACATCACTGAGAATGTCTCCTATCCACCAGAGATCAGAGGTGACATCACTGAGAATGTCTCCTATCCATCACTAGAGATCAGAGGTGACATCACTGAGAATGTCTCCTATCCACCAGAGATCAGAGGTGACATCACTGAGAATGTCTCCTATCCACCAGAGATCAGCGGTGACATCACTGAGATTGCCTCCTATCCATCACTAGAGATCAGCGGTGACATCACTGAGAATGTCTCCTATCCATCACCAGAGATCAGCGGTGACATCACTGAGAATGCCTCCTATCCATCACTAGAGATCAGCGGTGACATCACTGAGAATGCCTCCTATCCATCACTAGAGATCAGAGGTGACATCACTGAGAATGTCTCCTATCCACCAGAGATCAGAGGTGACATCACTGAGAATGTCTCCTATCCATCACTAGAGATCAGAGGTGACATCACTGAGAATGTCTCCTATCCACCAGAGATCAGAGGTGACATCACTGAGAATGTCTCCTATCCACCAGAGATCAGCGGTGACATCACTGAGATTGCCTCCTATCCATCACTAGAGATCAGCGGTGACATCACTGAGAATGTCTCCTATCCATCACCAGAGATCAGCGGTGACATCACTGAGAATGCCTCCTATCCATCACCAGAGATCAGCGGTGACATCACTGAGAATGCCTCCTATCCATCACTAGAGATCAGCGGTGACATCACTGAGAATGTCTCCTATCCATCACCAGAGATCAGAGGTGACATCACTGAGAATGTCTCCTATCCATCACCAGAGATCAGCGGTGACATCACTGAGAATGTCTCCTATCCATCACCAGAGATCAGCGGTGACATCACTGAGAATGTCTCCTATCCATCACCAGAGATCAGAGGTGACATCACTGAGAATGCCTCCTATCCATCACCAGAGATCAGCGGTTACATCACTGAGAATGCCTCCTATCCATCACCAGAGATCAGCGGTGACATCACTGAGAATGTCTCCTATCCATCACCAGAGATCAGAGGTGACATCACTGAGAATGTCTCCTATCCATCACCAGAGATCAGCGGTGACATCACTGAGAATGCCTCCTATCCATCACCAGAGATCAGCGGTGACATCACTGAGAATGCCTCCTATCCATCACCAGAGATCAGAGGTGACATCACTGAGAATGCCTCCTATCCATCACCAGAGATCAGCGGTGACATCACTGAGAATGTCTCCTATCCATCACCAGAGATCAGAGGTGACATCACTGAGAATGTCTCCTATCATCACCAGAGATCAGCGGTGACATCACTGAGAATGTCTCCTATCCATCACCAGAGATCAGAGGTGACATCACTGAGAATGCCTCCTATCCATCACCAGAGATCAGCGGTGACATCACTGAGAATGCCTCCTATCCATCACCAGAGATCAGCGGTGACATCACTGAGAATGCCTCCTATCCATCACCAGAGATCAGCGGTGACATCACTGAGAATGTCTCCTATCCATCACCAGAGATCAGAGGTGACATCACTGAGAATGCCTCCTATCCATCACCAGAGATCAGCGGTGACATCACTGAGAATGCCTCCTATCCATCACCAGAGATCAGCGGTGACATCACTGAGAATGCCTCCTATCCATCACCAGAGATCAGCGGTGACATCACTGAGAATGCCTCCTATCCATCACCAGAGATCAGCGGTGACATCACTGAGAATGTCTCCTATCCATCACCAGAGATCAGAGGTGACATCACTGAGAATGTCTCCTATCATCACCAGAGATCAGCGGTGACATCACTGAGAATGTCTCCTATCCATCACCAGAGATCAGAGGTGACATCACTGAGAATGTCTCCTATCCATCACCAGAGATCAGCGGTGACATCACTGAGAATGTCTCCTATCCATCACCAGAGATCAGAGGTGACATCACTGAGAATGTCTCCTATCATCACCAGAGATCAGCGGGGACATCACTGAGAATGTCTCCTATCCATCACCAGAGATCAGAGGTGACATCACTGAGAATGCCTCCTATCCATCACCAGAGATCAGCGGTGACATCACTGAGAATGTCTCCTATCCATCACTAGAGATCAGAGGTGACATCACTGAGAATGTCTCCTATCCATCACCAGAGATCAGCGGTGACATCACTGAGAATGTCTCCTATCCATCACCAGAGATCAGAGGTGACATCACTGAGAATGTCTCCTATCCATCACCAGAGATCAGAGGTGACATCACTGAGAACGTCTCCTATCCATCACCAGAGATCAGCGGTGACATCACTGAGAATGCCTCCTATCCATCACCAGAGATCAGAGGTGACATCAGTGAGGAGGCCGCCTGTCCTGGTGGTGACATCACTGAGGAGGCCGCCTGTCCTGGTGGTGACATCACTGAGGAGGCCGCCTGTCCTGGTCGCGACATCACTGAGGAGGCCGCCTGTCCTGGTGGCGACATCACTGAGGAGGCCGCCTGTCCTGGTGGCGACATCACTGAGGAGGCCACCTGTCCTGGAGGCGACATCACTGAGGAGGCCGCCTGTCCTGGTGGTGACATCACTGAGGAGGCCGCCTGTCCTGGTGGTGACATCACGGAGGAGGCCGCCTGTCCTGGTGGTGACATCACGGAGGAGGCCGCCTGTCCTGGTGGTGACATCACGGAGGAGGCCGCCTGTCCTGGTGGTGACATCACTGAGGAGGCTGCCTGTCCTGGTGGTGACATCACTGAGGAGGCCGCCTGTCCTGGTGGTGACATCACTGAGGAGGCCGCCTGTCCTGGTGGTGACATCACTGAGGAGGCCGCCAGTCCTGGTGGTGACATCACGGAGGTGGCCGCCAGTCCTGGTGGTGACATCACGGAGGTGGCCGCCTGGCCTGCTGGTGACATCACTGAGGAGGCCGCCTGTCCTGGTGGTGACATCACTGAGGAGGCCGCCTGTCCTGGTGGTGACATCACTGAGGAGGCCGCCTGTCCTGGTGGTGACATGGACGCCGATCACCCTACTGAGGACATCACTATTCTTTAAATGTATCTTACGAGAACTTTTGCCTTCCATCACTTAGCAGCACTGTGGTCTCCCCTGCAGAGTCTGCGGTGTTTCGGACCCCCGATCCCCGGTTATTGCCAGACCTCCTCCTGTTCGGTACATGATGACAATAACATGGCGAGTACAGAACTGAAGACAGGAACCAGACAGGAGAAAATCCTGCTGTCACCGGAGAGCGGAGCAAACAGGAGGAACTCATTTGCCTTTAGCATAATGTCTAGACAAAAACAATTGGGCAAAATGCCCCAAACCAAAGAGAGTCCCAGCGAGAGGAGCGGGAGAAGACTGGTCCAAGTGCACAGACAGACTGGGATGGATTTACTCTGACTGATCATCAGGATCAAGGCCAAAATGTGTCAGAACTGGTGCCGAAAGGAAATCCCCACACCCCACGGGGAGCAGAACGAGCGGCCGGGTCACAACGGCGGACATGTCCAGAACTGGAGGTGCAGGTATTCATGAGACCCCATAACTGGAGCGCTAGGGCGTGCAATTAACCCCTGTTCGTCTGGATGGAGTTTTCCATTGCTTCAAATGTCACTTCATGACATTGTTAAGGCTATGTTTACATTTGCGTTGTTGCGTACGAGACGCAACGCACAACGAACAACAAAACGCACCAAAACGCATGCTAAAACGCGGCGTTTTGCTACGCATGCGTCCTTTTTTGCACGCAAAAAAATGCAACTTGCTGCGTTCCCTGCGCACTACGCTTGCGGCAAAAAAACCGCATGAGTCGCAAAACGCAGCACAACTCATGTCCATGCGCCCCCCATGTTAAATATAGGGGCGCATGATGCATGCGTCGCCGCGGTTGCGCCCGACGCAACGCAAATGTGAACGTAGCCTAACAAGTTCCATCTCGTGAACCCCCCACCAACGTGATCGTCCGATACGGAAGATTCAATAAACCAATGAAATATGCGCCATTAATGCAGACTAGTGTACCACAGCGTGACAGTAATACCGCCATACTGTGACTGATCAGTACAACTATACAGACACAGCCGTAAGATGTCATGTACTGTAACACAGACTAAATAATGCTGCCACACCGTAAGTAATAGCACTAATGGGAAAGGAGGCCGGTCACTTGGGATAAATAGGTTTTGTTCCCTCCTGATGTGAATGCCGCTGCTCTCCTGAATGCAGGGCGGTTTTTCTTTAGTCCCTGCGGCTCTCCGTTCCCAAGCTATGACCCCCACTTTCTCTATGTATGAATCACGTCTTGTTAGTCAACTGGGCGGGATCAAAGTGTTAAAATACTGCGGGATTACATATTTATGACAAGTCCTCTATAAAAAGCTCAGTTACAAGGTAATTATAAAATTAGTACACCAGTGACCAAATAATACCACGGTATAGTAATATTATACAATAATAATTGTACATGATTAAAACAGGATAAGACCAGTAACCTAACACCATACAGTAATTCATTCCTTCCATACAGTAACCCAATAATAGCTCCATATAGTAACCCAAAACTTCCAAATAGTAATCTAATACCTCCATACAGTAACCCAATAATACCTCCATACAGTAACCTAATACTGTACAGTAACCCAATGACACCTACTAACAGTAATCAATAATACCTCCATACAGTAATCCAATAATACCTCTATACAGTAACCCAATACCTCCATACAGTAACCTTATACCTCCATACAGTAACCCAATAATAACTCCAGAGTAACCCAATAATACCTCCATACAGTAACCTTATACCTCCATACAGTAATCCAATAATAACTCCAGAGTAACCCAATAATACCTCCATACAGTAACCTAATACTTACATGGAGTAACCTAATACTGTACAGTAACCGAATGACACCTACTAACAGTAATCAATAATACCTCTATACAGTAATCCAATAATACCTCCAGAGTAACCCAATAATACCTCCATACAGTAACCTTATACCTCCAGTTTAAGCCAATACCTCCATACAGTAACCCAATTCCTCCATACAGTATCCTTATACCTCCATACAGTAACCCAATAATACCTCCATACAGTAACCCAATAACTCCAGAGTAACCCAATAATACCTCCATACAGTAACCTTATACCTCCAGTTTAAGCCAATACCTCCATACAGTAACCCAATTCCTCCATACAGTAACCCAATAATACCTCCATACAGTAACCCAATAATACCGCCATACAGTAACCCAATAATACCGCCATACAGTAACCCAATAATACCGCCATACAGTAACCCAATAATACCGCCATACAGTAACCCAATAATACCGCCATACAGTAACCCAATACCGCCATACAGTAACCCAATAATACCGCCATACAGTAACCCAATAATACCTCCATACAGTAACCCCAAAATACCAATCTCCGACGAATACCTTCAAACAGTAACCCAATAATACCTCCATACAGTAACCCAATAATACCTCCATACAGTAACCCAATAATACCGCCATACAGTAACCCAATAATACCGCCATACAGTAACCCAATACCGCCATACAGTAACCCAATAATACCGCCATACAGTAACCCAATAATACCTCCATACAGTAACCCAATAATACCTCCATACAGTAACCCAATAATACCTCCAAACGGTAACCCAATAATACCTCCATACAGTAACCCAATACCTCCATACAGTAACCCAATAACTCTCTACAGTAACCCAATACTCTATACAGTAACCCAATACCTCCATACAGTAACCCAATAATACCTCCATACAATAACCCAATAATACCTCCATATAGTAACCCAATACCTCTATACAGTAACCCAATACCTCTATACAGTAACCCAATACCTCTATACAGTAACCCAATAATACCTCCATAGAGTACTCAATAATACCTCTATACAGTAACCCAATAATACCTCCATACAGTAACCCAATACCTCTATACAGTAACCCAATAATACCTCCATACAGTAACCCAATAATACCTCCATACAGTAACCCAATACCTCTATACAGTAACCCAATAATACCTCCATACAGTAACCCAATACCTCTATACAGTAACCCAATACCTCCATACAGTAACCCAGTAATACCTCTATACAGTAAGCCAATAATACCGCCATACAGTAACCCAATAATACCTCCATACAGTAACCCAATAAAACATCCATACAGTAACCTAATAATACCTCCATACAGTAACCCAATACCAATCTCCGACGAATACCTTCAAACAGTAACCCAAAAATACCTCCATACAGTAACCCAATAATACCTCCATACAGTAACCCAATAATACCGCCATACAGTAACCCAATAATACCGCCATACAGTAACCCAATAATACCGCCATACAGTAACCCAATAATACCGCCATACAGTAACCCAATAATACCGCCATACAGAAACGCAATAATACCGCCAGACAGTAACCCCAAAATACCAATCTCCGACGAATACCTTCAAACAGTAACCCAATATTACCTCCATACAGTAACCCAATAATACCGCCATACAGTAACCCAATAATACCGCCATACAGTAACCCAATAATACCGCCATACAGTAACCCAATAATACCGCCATACAGTAACCCACAGTAACCCCAAAATACCAATCTCCGACGAATACCTTCAAACAGTAACCCAATAATACCTCCATACAGTAACCCAATAATACCGCCATACAGTAACCCACAGTAACCCCAAAATACCAATCTCCGACGAATACCTTCAAACAGTAACCCAATAATACCTCCATACAGTAACCCAATAATACCTCCATACAGTAACCCAATAATACCGCCATACAGTAACCCAATAATACCGCCATACAGTAACCCAATAATACCGCCATACAGTAACCCAATAATACCGCCATACAGTAACCCAATAATACCTCCATACAGTAACCCAATAATACCGCCATACAGTAACCCAATAATACCGCCATACAGTAACCCAATAATACCTCCATACAGTAACCCAATAATACCGCCATACAGTAACCCAATAATACCGCCATACAGAAACCCAATAATACCTCCATACAGTAACCCAATACCTCCATACAGTAACCCAATAATACCTCCATACAGTAACCCAATACCTCCATACAGTAACCCAATACCTCTATACAGTAACGAAATACCTCCATACAGTAACCCAATAATACCTCCATACAGTAACCCAATAATACCTCCATACAGTAACCCAATAATACCGCCATACAGTAACCCAATACCTCTATACAGTAACCCAATAATACCTCTCTACAGTAACCCAATAATACCTCCATACAGTAACCCAATACCTCTATACAGTAACCCAATACCTCCATACAGTAACCCAATACCTCCATACAGTAACCCAGTAATACCTCTATACAGTAAGCCAATAATACCGCCATACAGTAACCCGATAATACCGCCATACAGTAACCCAATAATACCTCCATACAGTAACCCAATAATACCTCCATACAGTAACCCAATACCTCCATACAGTAACCCAATAATACCTCCATACAGTAACCCAATAATACCTCAATACAGTAACCCAATAATACCAATCTCCGACGAATACCTTCAAACAGTAACCCAATAATACCTCCATACAGTAACCCAATAATACCTCCATACAGTAACCCAATAATACCTCCATACAGTAACCCAATACCTCTGTACAGTAACCCAATACCTCTATACAGTAACCCAATAATACCTCCATACAGTAACCCAATAATACCTCCATACAGTAACCCAATACCTCTATACAGTAACCCAATAATACCTCTATACAGTAACCCAATAATACCTCCATACAGTAACCCAATAATACTTCCATACAGTAACCCAATACCGCCATACAGTAACCCAATAAAACATCCATACAGTAACCCAATAAAACATCCATACAGTAACCCAATAATGCCTCCATACAGTAACCCAATAATACCTCCATACAGTAACCCAATACCGCCATACAGTAACCCAATACCGCCATACAGTAACCCAATACCTCCATACAGTAACCCAATACCTCCATACAGTAACCCAATAAAACATCCATACAGTAACCCAATAATACCTCCATACAGTAACCCAATAATACCTCCATACAGTAACCCAATAATACCTCCATACAGTAACCCAATAATACCTCCATACAGTAACCCAATAATACCTCCATACAGTAACCCAATAATACCAATATCTCAGACAAATAACACAGCCGGATCGGTGCGGTAAGTGCCGTATGAGGCGGTACCTTCAACAGGTAGATGGGGATGTTACTGAAGTCCACCGGCAGCTTCAAGAGGAATCGAGCAGAAAACTCCCCGGTCTGTAAGACAAGGACAAAACAAGATTAGGACGACACCATCCAGCAGTTACAGCAGAAGGACTACTGACACCAGCGAGCCTGGCACCGGCGGCCATACTGGATGAACTCTAACCATCAGGAAATGTCACCACGGTTCTATTCACTGACAGCAAACACAGAACTTAGACAGGAGCGGACACAAAGTAGAATAAGTCGCAGAATGTTTTATTGTCCGGCAATGTGCTGCACGGTGACCAGACTGCTGATCTCGGTGCCGCCACGAGGCTACAAACCGCACAGTTCTGCAGAGAATTGCAGGGATTGTGGGATGGAGATCACAGATGCGGCTACAACTGGCGAGACCCGGAAAAACGATGTGCCTCATGAGTCCAAGCAGTGTGACCAAAAACCGCTACATGTACAGGCGGTGACATAATACTGCCACACTGTGCACACATAGTATCCCCGCTCCTATATTCACAAAATAATAGTCACACAATGACCAAAAAGTGCCACCATGCCGCGCCTATATAATACCGCCATACAGTGCCTATGTCCATTCCTACGGCCACTCCGTAATCTGCTCATATAATGGACACCCACGGCAGGCACTATATAATACCGCCAAAGAAGGTATGTCACAAAGTCTCACATTTTTCAGCTTTCTTTGCCAAACACTCCAGAAGCCCTGATGGCAGTGCTGGAATCTGACCAGGAGAACGCGTCACGGGACATCATCTTGTGAAATAAGGAAGCGCCCACCGCTCCGTCCTGTGGATGCAGGGAACTAAGGTTTCTGGGAAAATCCCGACCAAATGTTTCCTAATAGAAATGTACAGATGGCACGGCCACTTCCTCCTCCACAGCGCCCTGCACACCATAGTGGCAGTTCTCGGTACTGCAGCTTAGATCACATTCACTTCATTAACTGGGTAAGCGATTTGTGGGGGTATCGGACCCCCATAATCTGATACTGATGACCTAGCCTAATATTGTACCCTGAAATGTGCAGCGTCTCAGAGAAAGAACAAGACGCACTCATTAGCAAGAATAAATCTTGCTAAAAAGTGTGTATGCGTCATAGTCCGGAGGCAACATCCTGTGATGGAGGAGAACAGGGACGCAGCGTCTTTCCCAATTATTGCGAGAACTGCTCTCGCCCCCTGCCCCTCACTGATCAGTCAGAAGAGTGCAGGGCAGGAAACCAAAATACCAGGCCATGCACATCACTAAGGTTCTGACAAACAGAAGGAACATTCAGGCCATGTGATCAGTCACATGCCTAAAAGGAATGATATGTAGCAGAGCTGTGTGTGCATGTAGCAAAGGTGTGTGTGCAGCAACACTGCATGTGTATGTAGTAGAGCTGGATGTGCAGCAACACTGTGTGTATGTGTGTGTATGTGTGTGTGTGTGTGTGTGTGTGTGTGTGTGTGTGTGTGTGTGTATAGCAGAGATGTGTGCGCAGCAACACTGTGTATGTAGCAGAGCTGTGCGTGCATCTAGCAAAGCTGTGTGTGCAGCAACACTGCATGTGTGTATGTAGTAGAGCTAGATGTGCAGCAACACTGTATGTGTGTGTGTATATAGCAGAGATGTGTGTGCAGCAATACTGTGTGTATGTAGTAAAGCTGTGTGTGCATCTAGCAAAGCTGTGTGTGCAGCAACACTGCATGTGTATGTAGTAGAGCTGGATGTGCAGCAACACTGTGTGTATGTGTGTGTGTGTGTGTATATATATATATAGCAGAGATGTGAGCGCAGCAACACTGTGTGTATGTAGCAGAGCTGTGTGTGCATCTAGCAAAGCTGTGTGTGCAGCAACACTGCATGTGTGTATGTAGTAGAGCTGGATGTGCAGCAACACTGTGTGTATGTAGCAGAGCTGTGTATTTGAATACACTGTGTAGAACTATTAGGCAGTGAGGATTTTGACCATATTATCATGCCTCAGTACACCCCTTTATCAGGGTGTGCGGAATTATTAAGAGCTCGTTTTCATCAGGCAAAATGGGCAAAAAAAAAGAGACTTCTCTGACTCAGATGTCCCAGACTGTTCCCAGTCCACAGAGTAAACCGCTCCCGACACGGTCAGATATTGGGGCGATCACAGAACAAAAGGGTCACAGCAAATCACCAGGGGCAAAACACCGGAGAAAAAGACACGAGAAGAATCAGAGAAGGAGCCGGGGTCCTCCAGTGCTGCCGAATTCCAGAGCCGCAAGGTGTTCAGAGACACGGCCAAGGTGAGGAGGCCGAGCCCGACCACCACTGAGCGAGACACAGAAGTACAATGTGTTCAGTGCTCAGAGACTCGGCCGAGCTGAGCCCGACCACCACTGAGCAAGACACAGAAGTGCAAGGTGTTCAGTGCTCAGAGACTCGGCCGAGGTGAGGAGGCTGAGCCCGACCACCTCTGAGTAAGACACAGAAGTACAAGGTGTTCAGTGCTCAGAGACACGGCCAAGGTGAGGAGGCTGAGCCCGACCACCACTGAGCGAGACACAGAAGTGCAAGGTGTTCAGTGCTCAGAGACTCGGCCGAGGTGAGGAGGCTGAGCCCGACCACCACTGAGCGAGACACAGAAGTACAAGATGTGCAGTGGGGCTGACATCGGGACATCCCGTACCCAGCGCTCATCACTGGAGGACGTCACTATCCTGCTGCTGTCAGGAAGCTTACACTAAATTAGAATAAGTCCATAAAAGGATCTGTCAACAGCAGCATGCTGACTGTTTCCATGTGACAATACAAAGTGTTAGTGAATAACCAGGAAAATAAAAGGAACTTTTCATAAAAGCACATGTCTGTCTAATCGCTACTGGAATAATATCCAATTATTCTTTGGTAATTAATATAATTGAGAAGCATCAACAAGAACCTGCATGTGCCAGATTATCAGTCTGTCTGGATTATCAAGCGCAACCTTCCCATAAAACAGATTCAGCATCAATCCACAGACCAGAAAAGAGCAAGAAATATGGGGCAGAGCATAAACCACATCTACGTCACATGGCGGCACATCGCTCTTACCCAATTATTCTTCTTCCCGGCGTAGATCTCCATGTTCTCCCCGTACTGCGGCTCCTCCAGTAACGTCTGATACTCAAACATGAGGCGCGAGCTCTCACTAAGGCGGCTGCACTGGTACTGGTGATACTGCTGGACCAGCTCCTTCACCACCTGCAGCAGGCACTCCGGGTCCGCGGCGTCCCACCCTGCCAGACTCTGTAAGCAGCGACAGACGTAAGAAACAAAGTGCAAAACAATGGGATTATAGTAGTTTTATTCCTGTACATAGGGGCAGTATTATTCTAGTTACATTCTTGTACATAGGGGCAGTATTATAGTAGTTATATTCTTGTACATAGGGGGCAGTATTATAGTAGTTATATTCTTGTATATAGGAGCAGTATTATAGTAGTTATATTCTTGTACATAGGAGCAGTATTATAGTAGTTATATTCTTGTACATAGGGGCAGTATTATAGTAGTTATATTCTTGTATATAGGGAGCAGTATTATAGTAGTTATATTCTTGTACATAGGGGCAGTATTATAGTAGTTATATTCTTGTATATAGGAGCAGTATTATAGTAGTTATATTCTTGTACATAGGAGCAGTATTATAGTAGTTATATTCTTGTATATAGGAGCAGTATTATAGTAGTTATATTCTTGTACATAGGAGCAGTATTATAGTAGTTATATTCTTGTACATAGGTGCAGTATTATAGTAGTTATATTCTTGTACATAGGGGCAGTATTATAGTAGTTATATTCTTGTACATAGGGGCAGTATTATAGTAGTTATTTTCTTGTACATAGGAGCAGTATTATAGTAGTTATATTCTTGTACATAGGAGCAGTATTATAGTAGTTATATTCTTGTATATAGGAGCAGTATTATAGTAGTTATATTCTTGTACATAGGAGCAGTATTATAGTAGTTATATTCTTGTACATAGGTGCAGTATTATAGTAGTTATATTCTTGTACATAGGGGCAGTATTATAGTAGTTATATTCTTGTACATAGGGGCAGTATTATAGTAGTTATATTCTTGTACATAGGGGCAGTATTATAGTAGTTATATTCTTGTACATAGGAGCAGTATTATAGTAGTTATATTCTTGTACATAGGGGCAGTATTATACTAGTTATATTCTTGTACATAGGGGCAGTATTATAGTAGTAATATTCTTGTACATAGGAGCAGTATTATAGTAGTTATATTCTTGTACATAGGGGCAGTATTATAGTAGTTATATTCTTGTACATAGGGGGCAGTATTATAGCAGTTATATTCTTGTACATAGGAGCAGTAGTATAGTATTTATATTCTTGTACATAGGAGGCAATATTATAGTAGTTATATTCTTGTACATAGGGGGGCAGTATTATAGTAGTTATATTCTTGTACATAGGGGGGCAGTATTATAGTAGTTATATTCTTGTACATAGGAGCAGTAGTATAGTAGTTATATTCTTGTACATAGGGGCAGTATTATAGTAGTTATATTCTTGTACATAGGAGCAGTATTATAGTAGTTATATTCTTGTACATAGGGGCAGTATTATACTAGTTATATTCTTGTACATAGGGGCAGTATTATAGTAGTAATATTCTTGTACATAGGAGCAGTATTATAGTAGTTATATTCTTGTACATAGGGGCAGTATTATAGTAGTTATATTCTTGTACATAGGGGGCAGTATTATAGTAGTTATATTCTTGTACATAGGGGCAGTATTATAGCAGTTATATTCTTGTACATAGGAGCAGTAGTATAGTATTTATATTCTTGTACATAGGAGGCAATATTATAGTAGTTATATTCTTGTACATAGGGGCAGTATTATAGTAGTTATATTCTTGTACATAGGAGCAGTATTATAGCAGTTATATTCTTGTACATAGGAGCAGTATTATAGTAGTTATATTCTTGTACATAGGAGCAGTATTATAGTAGTTATATTCTTGTACATAGGGGCAGTATTATAGTAGTTATATTCTTGTACATAGGGGCAGTATTATAGTAGTTATTATTTACACAGAGGGCGTCATTATACTACAACATTATAACACAATCTCTATAAGGACACGTCTTTATGATGTAACTGAGGACGATGCGTTGCACACAGATGTTAATATTCCTGGTGGATGGAAGCACATATGGTGATGATGGGTGATCATCGGTTCTGGATGATGAGCCGCTATAGATGCATACATATATGGAGGTAGTAGTACGCCGGCTGGCGGTGTACCCGGGGAAGGTGCGGGGATGAGTGGGTTTACACTCTTTTCTCTGGATCTGAAGTGACGAGCGCTGGCGGAGTATTTATAGGAAGCCTGGAATGTATTGATGAATGGCAGATCGTCTCTTTTCCATTCACTCAGATGATAGTGGCGCCATTTCCTGCAGCCGGGCCGAGCACGTCACTCTGACATCTGTCTATTTGTAGTACGGCTGCTTGTGTTCTCGGTTAGCGCTATCACAATTACACAACGGGTGAGTCATCAGGGAGTGACGTCATCAGCCCATGACTCACGGGGCCGGAAAATCATTAACCCCGAAGTATGAGGACATTGTACGTTGCCCACATGGGGACATGTACCGTAAATCGGAAACTGCTCCCCTGTCACTTCAGAAGGGGCTCGAGGCAAAAAATAGCAAAAGGGAAAAATGATGAATATTCCACCTTGCATTATGGCAGCTATAACTCTGCGTCTCGCTGCGTGGATTAATTAGTTTCTGTAGGCGTTAAGTTTATAGTCGTTCGCAAAGATCAGGTAATATAATGGCAAAAGGCAAGTAATACGTTAACATAACCATAACTTACCCTATGATGCTCCTCGTCCACCTCTGTTTACAGGGCAGCAGCGGTCAATTCCCACTGACCACATATCACCCCTGCAGCCAATCACTGGCCTCATCTGTCTAGTGCGGTTTACCGTGTCATCACTGTGAGCTTTTTGATTGGCTACAGAGGTCACATGTTGCAGGCAGATGTCACCGCTCCAAACAAATAATCGCTGGGGAAGGAGGAAGGCAGCGCTGGTCCGCAGAGTCTGATTGCAGCCTTCATCCTGACCCGTCACTAGGGGTGAGCATTCTCATCCTAACCCGTCACTAGGGGTGAGCATTCTCATCCTAACCCGTCACTAGGGGTGAGCATTCTCATCCTAACCCGTCACTAGGGGTGAGCATTCTCATCCTAACCCGTCACTAGGGGTAAGCATTCTCATCCTAACCCGTCACTAGGGGTGCGCATTCTCATCCTAACCCGTCACTAGGGGTGCGCATTCTCATCCTAACCCGTCACTAGGGGTGAGCATTCTCATCCTAACCCGTCACTAGGGGTAAGCATTCTCATCCTAACCCGTCACTAGGGGTGCGCATTCTCATCCTAACCCGTCACTAGGGGTGCGCATTCTCATCCTAACCCGTCACTAGGGGCGCGCATTCTCATCCTAACCCGTCACTAGGGGTAAGCATTCTCATCCTAACCCGTCACTAGGGGTGCGCATTCTCATCCTAACCCGTCACTAGGGGCGCGCATTCTCATCCTAACCCGTCACTAGGGGTGAGCATTCTCATCCTAACCCGTCACTAGGGGTGAGCATTCTCATCCTAACCCGTCACTAGAGGTGAGCATTCTCATCCTAACCCGTCACTAGGGGCGCGCATTCTCATCCTAACCCGTCACTAGGGGCGCGAATTCTCATCCTAACCCGTCACTAGGGGTGAGCATTCTCATCCTAACCCGTCACTAGGGGTGAACATTCTCATCCTAACCCGTCACTAGAGGCGAGCATTCTCATCCTAACCCGTCACTAGGGGCGAGCATTCTCATCCTAACCCGTCACTAGAGGTGAGCATTCTCATCCTAACCCGTCACTAGGGGCGCGCATTCTCATCCTAACCCGTCACTAGGGGCGCGAATTCTCATCCTAACCCGTCACTAGGGGTGAGCATTCTCATCCTAACCCGTCACTAGGGGCGCGCATTCTCATCCTAACCCGTCACTAGAGGCGAGCATTCTCATCCTAACCCGTCACTAGGGGCGCGAATTCTCATCCTAACCCGTCACTAGGGGCGCGCATTCTCATCCTAACCCGTCACTAGGGGCGCGCATTCTCATCCTAACCCGTCACTAGGGGCGCGAATTCTCATCCTAACCCGTCACTAGGGGTGAGCATTCTCATCCTAACCCGTCACTAGGGGCGCGCATTCTCATCCTAACCCGTCACTAGAGGCGAGCATTCTCATCCTAACCCGTCACTAGGGGCGAGCATTCTCCT
Source organism: Ranitomeya imitator (assembly GCF_032444005.1). Taxonomy (NCBI): domain Eukaryota; kingdom Metazoa; phylum Chordata; class Amphibia; order Anura; family Dendrobatidae; genus Ranitomeya; species Ranitomeya imitator. Next base: position 17,711,361 of record NC_091286.1, on the reverse strand, counting down.
CCTAACGCCCATCACTAGGGACGCGCATTCTCATCCTATCACTCATCACTAGGGACGCGCATTCTCCTCCTAACGCCCATCACTAGGGACGCGCATTCTCATCCTATCACTCATCACTAGGGACGCGCATTCTCATCCTATCACTCATCACTAGGGACGCGCACTCTCCTCCTAAAGCCCATCACTAGGGACGCGCATTCTCCTGCTAACGCCCATCACTAGGGACGCACATTCTCCTCCTAACGCCCATCACTAGGGATGCGCACTCTCCTCCTAACGCCCGACACTAGGGACGCGCATTCTCCTCCTAACGCCCATCACTAGGGACGCGCATTCTCCTCCTAACGCCCATCACTAGGGACGCGCATTCTCCTCCTAACGCCCATCACTAGGGACGCTCATTCTCATCCTAACGCTCATCACTAGGGACGCGCATTCTCATCCTAACGCCCATCACTAGGGACACGCATTCTCCTCCTAAAGCCCGTCACTAGGGACGCGCATTCTCCTCCTAACGTCCGTCACTAGGGACGCGCATTCTCCTCCTAACGCCCATCACTAGGGACACGCATTCTCATCCTAACGCCCATCACTAGGGACACGCATTCTCCTCCTAACGCCTGTCACTAGGGACGCGCATTCTCATCCTAACGCCCGTCACTAGGGACACGCATTCTCCTCCTAACGCCTGTCACTAGGGACACGCATTCTCATCCTAACGCCCGTCACTAGGGACACGCATTCTCCTCCTAACGCCCATCACTAGGGACGCTCATTCTCATCCTAACGCTCATCACTAGGGATGCGCATTCTCCTCCTAACGCCCGTCACTAGGGACGCGCATTCTCATCCTAACGCCCATCACTAGGGACACGCATTCTCCTCCTAAAGCCCGTCACTAGGGACGCACATTCTCCTCCTAACGCCCATCACTAGGGACACGCATTCTCATCCTAACGCCCATCACTAGGGACACGCATTCTCCTCCTAACGCCTGTCACTAGGGACGCGCATTCTCCTCCTAACGTCCGTCACTAGGGACGCGCATTCTCCTCCTAACGCCCATCACTAGGGACACGCATTCTCATCCTAACGCCCATCACTAGGGACACGCATTCTCCTCCTAACGCCCGTCACTAGGGACACGCATTCTCCTCCTAACGCCCATCACTAGGGACACGCATTCTCCTCCTAACGCCTGTCACTAGGGACGCGCATTCTCCTCCTAACGTCCGTCACTAGGGACGCGCATTCTCCTCCTAACGCCCATCACTAGGGACACGCATTCTCATCCTAACGCCCATCACTAGGGACACGCATTCTCCTCCTAACGCCTGTCACTAGGGACGCGCATTCTCCTCCTAACGCCCGTCACTAGGGACGCGCATTCTCCTCCTAACGCCCGTCACTAGATAGGGCATTCCTCATTTAGTATATTCAAGTTAACGTTAGAACAGTTATCTTCTATTTTATGTTTGAGTCAATTACATTTTTCTATCTTGAATTCAGAATTCACATGGCAAATATGCCAAGGGAGCCAGCACCAGAAAAGGCATTGTATGGATACGCGTCCAGCATCTGCAGATGAAGCACTGGCCCTGCCCTGCTTCTTCTCTACTACACTCCTGGTTATTACAGGCACAGAAATAATAATAAAGCAGATACAGCGTCTGACACGACGCTCAAGGGAAGGCGGTTTACTTGACACCTCTGCTCCCTCCTAGACAAGATTCTGGATCGTTTGGGGTCCCAGCGGTTGGACCCCCTGTTTTAGAGTTTGAACAACTCCTATAGTACATACTCCTCTACACACCTCAAAAAAAGGCCCAAAATAAAATAAATAGGTCTTGTGACTGCGTAATGGTTGAGAAGAGGATACATTGACTTCAATGGAGTAATCAAAATCACTGTAGGCGACACCACTGGCATCTATGGCTTCCATTAATCAGTAATGGGCCGGAACCATCTACTCCTGGTTGGGATGTGATTGGAAACAATGAATGCTTTTCCATTCACAGACAGCAAACAGTGAAAGTTTAGAGCATGAAGTCTATTATAGAGCTGCTGAGCGTCTCTGTAAAAACTGAAATATTACATAGTGCTTTATACTTTAGAAATGTGGATGTGGTTAGCTATGAAAATAGGTGAAGATTGATGCATTACAACTTGATAAAAAAAAAAAAAAAGTTGCAAAAACAATCACGAGAAAACATCGAGAAACACTTGGATACATTTGCACAAATGACGTTAAAGCTTACCGGGAGCGCGGAGGGTTCAGGCAAAAATTCTGCATCTTCCCCAAAGATGAAATCAGGCGGCAATTCTGGGTACTGGGCGTTGAACAGGATGTCCCCTATAAAACAAGTAACACCATCAACCTCAAGAGCGGAGACCCCTCAGCCTCCAAATTTACAGAATTTCTAGCAAAACCAAAACTTCCCCCAGAGTGATCAATGCAACAACCATTAACCCCTTCGCGACAGCTGCTGTATATGAAGAACATCCACCAAAGCTTCCGGCATGACGATGGAGCCCGAACGATCCACAGCCGCTGTGCCGTACAGGCCAGGACTGGACATACATCCTGTTCCGGCATTTTAGCTCCTTTATGGCCCCAATTTTATCCGCAGCATCTAACAGGATTACGGACGGCAGGCACAAGGCGCCGTCATCTAGAAATATCGCAGTGAAGCCATCGCTTGGTCACGTCCCCAGTGAAAGTTAAAATATAGAAATTACAAAAATGGAATAAAACTTTTGTTTTTCTCATTTTACACAAATGTCTCAAGTTCAAATTTTAAGAACTAGAACATGATCGCGTCATTTAATCCGCACGGTAAACAATACATTTGCTGATTTTTTTTTTATTAGTCCAACCACCATAAAGAAAAATAAGCAAAAAAAAAATGTTTAAAATCCAGCGCTGACTCAATCTTTAGCTTAGCTGCATTCTCAAGGGGTTAAATAAAAGCCAAATTCATAAACGCTGTAAGGGATTTCTTCTCCTATTTAGAATCCTCATATCTGGGCATCTTGTATTGCACAGACTGTGTAATACTTAATTTTCCCTGTGGGGGAGCTGCAGGGAATGTGAACACTTACTGCCAGGCGTCCCCACTGATTAATGCCGATTGCTGGAAGTCCCAGTAAAGGGACCCTTTGTAATCCACTTTGTTCAGGTGATTGCAGCAAAGTTACACCATTACAGGAGAAGCAAAAAGTGGCGCAGTAGAGTGAGAAGGCAGGTAAGTATCATTATGTGGACAGCAAAAGTGGCACTACAACAAGTATGCCAACAAGGGTGGCACCGCTATGGGGTGAGCCAAGGTGGCAACAATATGGAGGAAAGTGACAAAAGCCAAAGTGACACTTCTGTATGAAAAGCAAACGTGGCACTGTTGTGTGAAAAGTCAGGGTGGCACTGATATGGTGGCAATAAAAAGAGGGCGCCAGCAAGGAAGTGTGGCAGCGATACGGGGGAAAAAAAAAAGAGGAATGTAATGAGAGCAGCAAAGAAGAAGAAGGACTGACGAGATGGAAGCAGAGGTGTAACATTTATTTTTTATTTCAGAATGTTGGGAAAACATAAAACAATTGTGGACAGAAATGGCATCACTATGTGTGACTCGAGGATAGAATGTTAAGAGAGAAAATAAAGTGGAACCGCTATGGGCCAGCAAGATTGGCACCGCTATGGGCCAGCAGGATTGGCACCGCTACGGGCCAACAAAAATTGCACAGCTATAAGCTGAAAAGCATGGCACCGCTATGGGCCAGCAAGATTGGCATCATTATGACCCGACAAGCATGGCACCGCTATGGGCCAGCAGGAGTGGCACCGCTATTTTAGAAGAAAATGAGGCAATGCTATGAATGATGGTGTGACTGGTGGACAGAGCCTCTCTATCGGCCACATTGGTACCCGAGCTGCTATACGTGATTGAGAAGTAATTCAGTTATCACAGTAAAGTCAATATTCAGTTAAATATCTAATCTTATTCCCGTCCTCTACGAGACGCTGACTGTCTGCAGCTACGAGTGGAGACATAATCTGATCTGCGCCGATGCAAGCAGCAGAAGACTTCCTGAGGATGATCAGATACATATTCTACTCACCACATTAACGTGTTAAAAAGATCAGTGGCTGCAGAGAGCGAGAGCACAAGAAAACCGTAAAGGAAGCTGCGGCCACACATGGCAGGTCGGACCAGGCTGACAATCCAAGACACAGGACCACAGGAAACAAAACCCAACGAAGGTGGAAATCGTTATCTAGAAAGTGCAACATCCAAATGACGACCATCAGTTTCCACCGACACCGGAGCAGCCTCATTTACTGGGGCGAAAACTACACTTCTGAGAATAAAAATCACCAGATCAGGCCCTGTACACACATGAACAGAGCAGATTGGGAGATTTTAGCTCTGAAGTATTGGGAATTGTGAGTGCAGCTAGAGAGTTTGATAAAGGCTGTAAATGTGGTCAGTCAAGATAGATGTACAATAGCGAAATCTGCAGATGTCAGCGATCCGACAAAACAGACAATGTGTAGGGAAAGGTCCGCCAACCGTAAACTCATAGCATGAGAAGTAATGTACACAGTGACTGCACCAGCAGAATAGTGAGCGCAGCTCTGGGGTATAACACAGGACGTAACTCAGGATCAGTAATGTAATGTATGTACACAGTGACTGCACCAGCAGAATATTGAGTGCAGCTCTGGGGTATAATACAGGATGTAACTCAGGATCAGTAATGTAATGTATGTACACAGTGACTGCACCAGCAGAATAGTGAGTGCAGCTCTGGAGTATAATACAGGATGTAACTCAGGATCAGTAATGTAATGTATGTACACAGTGACTGCACCAGCAGAATAGTGAGTGCAGCTCTGGGGTATAATACAGGATGTAACTCAGGATCAGTAATGTAATGTATGTACACAGTGACTGCACCAGCAGAATATTGAGTGCAGCTCTGGGGTATAATACAGGATGTAACTCAGGATCAGTAATGTAATGTATGTACACAGTGACTGCACCAGCAGAATAGTGAGTGCAGCTCTGGGGTATAATACAGGATGTAACTCAGGGTCAGTAATGTAATGTATGTACACAGTGACTGCACCAGCAGAATAGTGAGTGCAGCTCTGGAGTATAATACAGGATGTAACTCAGGATCAGTAATGTAATGTATGTACACAGTGACTGCACCAGCTGAATATTGAGTGCAGCTCTGGGGTATAATACAGGAGGTAACTCAGGATCAGTAATGTAATGTATGTACACAGTGACTGCACCAGCAGAATAGTGAGTGCAGCTCTGGGGTATAATACAGGATGTAACTCAGGATCAGTAATGTAATGTATGTACACAGTGACTGCACCAGCTGAATATTGAGTGCAGCTCTGGGGTATAATACAGGATGTAACTCAGGGTCAGTAATGTAATGTATGTACACAGTGACTGCACCAGCTGAATATTGAGTGCAGCTCTGGGGTATAATACAGGATGTAACTCAGGATCAGTAATGTAATGTATGTACACAGTGACTGCACCAGCAGAATAGTGAGTGCAGCTCTGGGGTATAATACAGGATCTAACTCAGGATCAGTAATGTAATGTACGTACACAGTGACTGCACCAGCAGAATAGGGAGTGCAGCTCTGGGGTACAATACAGGAGGTAACTCAGGATCAGTAATGTAATGTAATGTATGTACACAGTGACTGCACCAGCAGAATAGGGAGTGCAGCTCTGGGGTACAATACAAGATAAGTAATGTAATGTATGTACACAGTGACTTCACCAGCAGAATAGTGAGTGCAGCTCTGGAGTATAATACAGGATGTAACTCAGGATCAGTAATGTAATGTACGTACACAGTGACTGCACCAGCAGAATAGGGAGTGCAGCTCTGGGGTACAATACAGGAGGTAACTCAGGATCAGTAATGTAATGTAATGTATGTACACAGTGACTGCACCAGCAGAATAGGGAGTGCAGCTCTGGGGTACAATACAAGATAAGTAATGTAATGTATGTACACAGTGACTGCACCAGCAGAATAGTGAGTGCAGCTCTGGAGTATAATACAGGATGCAACTCAGGATCAGTAATGTAATGTATGTACACAGTGACTGCACCAGCAGAATAGGGAGTGCAGCTCTGGGGTACAATACAAGATAAGTAATGTAATGTATGTACACAGTGACTGCACCAGCAGAATAGTGAGTGCAGCTCTGGGGTATAATACAGGATGTAACTCAGGATCAGTAATGTAATGTATGTACACAGTGACTGCACCAGCAGAATAGTGAGTGCAGCTCTGGGGTATAATACAGGATGTAACTCAGGATCAGTAATGTAATGTATGTACACAGTGACTGCACCAGCAGAATAGGGAGTGCAGCTCTGGGGTACAATACAAGATAAGTAATGTAATGTATGTACACAGTGACTGCACCAGCAGAATAGTGAGTGCAGCTCTGGAGTATAATACAGGATGCAACTCAGGATCAGTAATGTAATGTATGTACACAGTGACTGCACCAGCAGAATAGTGAGTGCAGCTCTGGAGTATAATACAGGATGCAACTCAGGATCAGTAATGTAATGTATGTACACAGTGACTGCACCAGCAGAATAGGGAGTGCAGCTCTGGGGTACAATACAAGATAAGTAATGTAATGTATGTACACAGTGACTGCACCAGCAGAATAGTGAGTGCAGCTCTGGAGTATAATACAGGATGTAACTCAGGATCAGTAATGTAATGTATGTACACAGTGACTGCACCAGCAGAATAGTGAGTGCAGCTCTGGGGTATAATACAGGATCAGTAATGTAATGTATGTGCACAGTGACTTTTTGTAGATTAATCTGATCTGTAAACGGTATGATATTGTAGAATGATAGAATCACTGGATATTTGATGTTATAATGGAGGAAACCAGAAGGAAATAAATGTGAATTCCTGAGGTTCCTGAGCGCAGTCAGTGGGAGCAGCGCCTGATAACCCACATTCCAGGATGATTGGAGAAGGTGGCACTTACCAGGGAGTGGAGGTCGCAGGGACTGGCAGAAACGTCAGGCGCAGCTGGTTAATAGCTCCCTCATTGTGCGCCCGGTTATTACTGCTATTCTGGGCTGCACTAAGTTTAGCCTGAGCTGCCAGAACACAGGGTCTTCCCGGGGGGCTGACATCCGGCTCCATCCAGAGAACATGACATACTGTAGTATTAGCATGAATGAGGCGCCGGCTGTACACAGCGGAGTACAGGCTGTAAATACACCGCAGGAACGCCGCACACGGCTGCACCGGATCAGCTGAAGGCAGGTAATGTGCTAATTAGGAGAACTGAATGCAAATTACCAAGACGAGAATGCTAATTACCCTGGACAACATGCTAATCTGTCCTCCTGCTCCACAACAGAGACCACGGCTCCGGCGACGTCCTGCTGATCAGCTGGAAGGGGAAGATTTCACAGGGCAGCGACGCTAAAGAGGGGATGTGTGGAGACTTCTGTCTTACAAAACACCACAAGAGATTTTCTCTCCATAGATATTAACAGCATCTTCACAGATTCCACCATGTATGTGAGAAAGAAGGCAGACGAACATCTGCAACCCAAAGGGAGAATGTAAACTCCATTCACTTCCATGCACGGCTGCAATCCGTGCTGATGCTGCTGGGATCACAAGCAGAGCTGCTCCATAGACACACGGAGCTCGCCTTTACCTGTGTGGGTAATTGCTCCAGCAGCGGACATCAGCAGAGAGGACGTAAGAGGAGTTAGCAAGTCCTGCTGCATCCAGCAGCTGCAGGGAGGAAGGAAAAGGCAAAAGCAATTCTCCCAGCTGCTGACATCCAGACTTCTTTATGCAGCTAAAATCAGCAGTAATTCCTTCTCCTGCTGATACCAGCAACGGGAAAATAAAACATTAAATCACCGGAAGTCCTCCTGCATCTGACCTCAGCAACGGGCTGAATAAAATTACGCCTACTCAAATCAATAAAGTGCGCAGCTTTCACTTAAATGAATCTGAATTGACACATTAGGGTGCATTAAAAAGTGGAATACGAATAAATGTATAAAAGGATGGGGGGCTGCCTCTGATGCATTATCACTTGTTAATGAATCAGTCGAAACCGCCTAGAAGCAGAAACGTACAGAAAATAGTCTCTCCACAGCAAGTGGGCGAGTCTTTGTCTTCCTACAAGTTGTTGGATCTTTTATCTCTCTACAGGAAGCCGGGGGGTCCTTCCTCTCCCTACAGGAAGCCGGGGGGTCCTTCCTCTCCCTACAGGAAGCCGGGGGGTCCTTCCTCTCCCGGCAGGAAGCCGGAGGGTCCTTCCTCTCCCTACAGGAAGCCGGAGGGTCCTTCCTCTCCCTACAGGAAGCCGGAGGGTCCTTCCTCTCCCGGCAGGAAGCCGGAGGGTCCTTCCTCTCCCGGCAGGAAGCCGGAGGGTCCTTCCTCTCCCTACAGGAAGCCGGAGGGTCCTTCCTCTCCCTACAGGAAGCCGGAGGGTCCTTCCTCTCCCTACAGGAAGCCGGAGGGTCCTTCCTCTCCCTACAGGAAGCCGGAGGGTCCTTCCTCTCCCTACAGGAAGCCGGAGGGTCCTTCCTCTCCCTACAGGAAGCCGGAGGGTCCTTCCTCTCCCTACAGGAAGCCGGAGGGTCCTTCCTCTCCCTACAGGAAGCCGGAGGGTCCTTCCTCTCCCTACAGGAAGCCGGAGGGTCCTTCCTCTCCCTACAGGAAGCCGGAGGGTCCTTCCTCTCCCTACAGGAAGCCGGAGGGTCCTTCCTCTCCCTACAGGAAGCCGGAGGGTCCTTCCTCTCCCTACAGGAAGCCGGAGGGTCCTTCCTCTCCCTACAGGAAGCCGGAGGGTCCTTCCTCTCCCTACAGGAAGCCGGAGGGTCCTTCCTCTCCCTACAGGAAGCCGGAGGGTCCTTCCTCTCCCTACAGGAAGCCGGAGGGTCCTTCCTCTCCCTACAGGAAGCCGGAGGGTCCTTCCTCTCCCTACAGGAAGCCGGAGGGTCCTTCCTCTCCCTACAGGAAGCCGGAGGGTCCTTCCTCTCCCTACAGGAAGCCGGAGGGTCCTTCCTCTCCCTACAGGAAGCCGGAGGGTCCTTCCTCTCCCTACAGGAAGCCGGAGGGTCCTTCCTCTCCCTACAGGAAGCCGGAGGGTCCTTCCTCTCCCTACAGGAAGCCGGAGGGTCCTTCCTCTCCCTACAGGAAGCCGGAGGGTCCTTCCTCTCCCTACAGGAAGCCGGAGGGTCCTTCCTCTCCCTACAGGAAGCCGGAGGGTCCTTCCTCTCCCTACAGGAAGCCGGAGGGTCCTTCCTCTCCCTACAGGAAGCCGGAGGGTCCTTCCTCTCCCTACAGGAAGCCGGAGAGTCCTTCCTCTCCCTACAGGAAGCCGGAGGGTCCTTCCTCTCCCTACAGGAAGTCAGTGGGTCCTTCCTCTCCCTACAGGAAGTCGGAGGGTCCTTCCTCTCCCTACAGGAAGTCGGAGGGTCCTTCCTCTCCCTACAGGAAGTCGGAGGGTCCTTCCTCTCCCTACAGGAAGCCGGAGGGTCCTTCCTCTCCCTACAGGAAGTCAGAGGGTCCTTCCTCTCCCTACAGGAAACCGGAGGGTCCTTCCTCACCCTACAGGAAGTCGGAGGGTCCTTGCTACAGGAAGTCGGAGGGTCTGTGTCTCCCTACAGGAAGTCGGAGGGTCCTTCCTCTCCCTACAGGAAGCCGGAGGGTCCTTCCTCTCCCTACAGGAAGTCAGTGGGTCCTTCCTCTCCCTACAGGAAGTCGGAGGGTCCTTCCTCTCCCTACAGGATGTCGGAGGGTCCTTCCTCTCCCTACAGGAAGCCGGAGGGTCCTTCCTCTCCCTACAGGAAGCCGGAGGGTCCTTCCTCTCCCTACAGGAAGCCGGAGGGTCCTTCCTCTCCCTACAGGAAGTCGGAGGGTCCTTCCTCTCCCTACAGGAAGTCAGAGGGTCCTTCCTCTCCCTACAGGAAGTCAGTGGGTCCTTCCTCTCCCTACAGGAAGTCGGAGGGTCCTTCCTCTCCCTACAGGAAGTCGGAGGGTCCTTCCTCTCCCTACAGGAAGTCGGAGGGTCCTTCCTCTCCCTACAGGAAGCCGGAGGGTCCTTCCTCTCCCTACAGGAAGTCGGAGGGTCCTTCCTCTCCCTACAGGAAGCCGGAGGGTCCTTCCTCACCCTACAGGAAACCGGAGGGTCCTTCCTCACCCTACAGGAAACCGGAGGGTCCTTCCTCACCCTACAGGAAGTCGGAGGGTCCTTGCTACAGGAAGTCGGAGGGTCTGTGTCTCCCTACAGGAAGTCGGAGGGTCCTTCCTCTCCCTACAGGAAGTCGGAGGGTCCTTCCTCTCCCTACAGGAAGTCGGAGGGTCCTTCCTCTCCCTACAGGAAGTCAGAGGGTCCTTCCTCTCCCTACAGGAAGTCAGAGGGTCCTTCCTCTCCCTACAGGAAGCCGGAGGGTCCTTCCTCTCCCTACAGGAAGTCAGAGGGTCCTTCCTCTCCCTACAGGAAGCCGGAGGGTCCTTCCTCACCCTACAGGAAGCCGGAGGGTCCTTCCTCTCCCTACAGGAAGTCAGAGGGTCCTTCCTCTCCCTACAGGAAGCCGGAGGGTCCTTCCTCACCCTACAGGAAACCGGAGGGTCCTTCCTCACCCTACAGGAACTGGGAGGGTCTTTGACACCTTCTTATTGCATAAGGTGTGTTGTTGTTGTTTTTCTCAGCTCTTATTCTCCTGACTGAACACATGCATAACAGAGAGGCAGGCTTTTATTTTAGGCTAGGCATGCTATTGGGCAATGAGAGGATTACGGCATTCTGGGAAGTGAGTGAAAGAATGTTCCTGCACCTACAGTGATGGCAGATTACTGATGAAAAAAGATATGCACACAACCTGCCCCCTAGTGGTGAGAACTCACATTTTTACAAACATGTTTGTGGGGGAAGAGACTAAAGTGAATTCTGGCAAGCTTGCCATTTTGAAACTTGTTCACATTGTCAAACTCTTGTACATCTCGTTATACAAAGTGCCACATTGAAAAATCCACCAAGATGCCCCAGACACAATGTCGCTCAGGCCCAGACACACAGACCCGACCGGGCATCGTCTTCTCTCTTAGGGAATCCTGTGTTATTAGAGGGGGCACTTGTTCATCATTTTGTTTCCATTTCTCGCGGCAGAGAGCGGATACAAGCAAGTGAGCGTCTCTCACCCTGGAGGACCTGCCACTGACACAGTGTAATACTTAATTTCCCCTGCAGGAGCGCTGCAGGTAAACTTAGCACTTACTAGCAAGTGATTACAGCTGATTGCTGGGGTCCGGGCAGGGAGGACACAATATGATCAGCTCCTATCAGGGAGGGCTCAAGTTGGAGGCTCCTTTTAAGAAGGTTGAATTAAAAGTTGGCCCATCAATCAACGAAATATAATTTAATATTTCTGCATTTATTGAGGAGCTCAAATGCAAAATAAATAAAGTAAATGATAAATTGTGTGTGTGAATAAGACACTCTGTAGATAAGACGTCCATGACCCGCTCTCCTACGACCACCCCTGCGATGCCCCCCGCCAGCCTGTGCTGGACCCCAGATCTCGGCTAAGGAATACATTTATATAGAAGGACTCCACGTGACATGAAGCAGATACTCACACTTCAGCGTCTCCCCGGCGTACGGTATGTGGAGCTTGAAGCGATCGCAGCTGGGTCCGGGGGTCAGGGAGGTGCAGCTGAAAGAAAACGAAAGACGGTGACAGCAAAATGACCGAATCGCGGACACAATAGCAGCGGGACGCCAACCGGGAGGTGGCAAAGTGGCTTCTGGAACAGTAGTAGGACCTCTGCTTGCTGTGGGTAATAGGAAAGGGTCAGCGCTTGAAACCTGAAGGTCCCGAACAGCTGCAGCGATCGTGGAACAGACGGCTGAAATCATCTGCACCAAGCTGAGCTACTGGGAGACAATGAGGACGGGTGTCAGGGCCGGATGCCGTCCATGTCAGCAGTGTACACTGCTCCGGGTCAGTAATTGTGGATATTAGTGTTTGGACGGTGCAGGATTATGACATTACATGTCAGATCCCTGCTGTGCACTCTCCTCCTCTCTCACAGACAGAGACTGCAGCTGCATCCCCCTCCTCCCCTCTCACAGGCAGAGACTGCAGCTGCATCCCCCTCCTCCCCTCTCACAGGCAGAGACTGCAGCTGCATCCCCCTCCTCCCCTCTCACAGGCAGAGACTGCAGCTGCATCCCCCTCCTCCCCTCTCACAGGCAGAGACTGCAGCTGCATCCCCCTCCTCCCCTCTCACAGGCAAAGACTGCAGCTGCATCCCCCTCCTCCCCTCTCACAGGCAGAGACTGCAGCTGCATCCCCTCCTCCCCTCTCACAGGCAGAGACAGCAGCTGCATCCCCCTCCTCCCCTCTCACAGGCACAGACTGCAGCTGCATCCCCCTCCTCCCCTCTCACAGGCAGAGACTGCAGCTGCATCCCCCTCCTCCCCTCTCATAGGCAGAGAGTGCAGCTGCATCCCCCTCCTCCCCTCTCACAGGCAGAGACAGCAGCTGCATCCCCCTCCTCCCCTCTCACAGGCAGAGACTGCAGCTGCATCCCCCCCCTCCCCTCTCACAGGCAGAGACAGCAGCTGCATCCCCCTCCTCCCCTCTCACAGGCAGAGACAGCAGCTGCATCCCCCTCCTCCCGCTTTACCGTCACAGAGACTGCAGCTGCATCCCCCTCCTCCCCTCTCACAGGCAGAGACTGCAGCTGCATCCCCCTCCTCCCGCTTTACCGTCAGAGACTGCAGCTGCATCCCCCTCCTCCCCTCTCACAGGCAGAGACAGCAGCTGCATCCCCCTCCTCCCCTCTCACAGGCAGAGACTGCAGCTGCATCCCCCTCCTCCCCTCTCACAGGTAGAGACTGCAGCTGCATCCCCCTCCTCCCGCTTTACCGTCACAGAGACTGCAGCTGCATCCCCCTCCTCCCCTCTCACAGGCACAGACTGCAGCTGCATCCCCCTCCTCCCCTCTCATAGGCAGAGACTGCAGCTGCATCCCCCTCCTCCCCTCTCATAGGCAGAGACTGCAGCTGCATCCCCCTCCTCCCCTCTCACAGGCAGAGACTGCAGCTGCATCCCCCTCCTCCCGCTTTACCGTCACAGAGACTGCAGCTGCATCCCCCTCCTCCCGCTTTACCGTCACAGAGACTGCAGCTGCATCCCCCTCCTCCCCTCTCACAGGCAGAGACTGCAGCTGCATCCCCCTCCTCCCGCTTTACCGTCACAGAGACTGCAGCTGCATCCCCCTCCTCCTACTTTACCTTCTATCCACCACCATCACACCTCCTGCGTGATTTTTATGGCAACTGAAATTTCTAATCATTTAGAGGCTGAAGCCAAAACCAGGGAATTACAGGCAGCTGGAAGGTGATGAGATAACCCCTTCCCTTCGGCCTGTGTTCAGAAGAAGCGCCCATTATTCATCCACAAGGTGTTCTTTTCTTATGTCTGTTTTCATGTCCGTATCTCACCTATATTTCCCTTTTGATTTTACAGTCGTTCTTTACATTCACAATTAAAATAAAAACGACATCGGGCCTAAAAGTTTCCTATGTAATCTTTGCACAGGATCCGTAAAAAAAAACAAAAACAGACGTCGAGGGGACGGTGTGCGGTGTTATGACAAAGTGCTGCCGAGACATGCATCTTCTAAACCAGCTTAAATTCATTGCACCTGACGATCGAGCATTTTGCTGACATCTTTATACAGGGTAATAATATGAAGTGAGAGTTGTCATGGTCCTCGATCATTGCCCGGTCATGGAGAAATATACTGGACTGCTGGGCGATCCGCAGGGAAGAGGGGCTTTTATTAGAGAGTAAATAAAAGCCCACCGTAAACCGTCAACAGGAATAGGTCCAAGCAGGATTACATGTAAACATGTTTGTTTTTTTCCAGTCAATAACAGCAAGCAGAGATCATTACAAATGGTAAAGAAAGGAAATAGAAAGGGAGAAAATGTATCTGAACAAAAGTCAGCAGAAGTACAAGTGAACCTGGCCCCGACGCGCGTCCCACGGCCAAAAAATTCATCCAAATGCAAAGTATAAAGATTGGTTGATAACGTTTAATGGCTAACTGAAATGATGGTAACAAATTGCAGCTTTCAAGGCTCTTCTGTCTTTTCATCAGACATGGAATAACACAAAATCTGAAGAGTCACATATTTATGCACAACAGGACACAGGAATAATGCAATAGATGAGTGATGTGAAGCAGAACTATCAGTGTGGGAGAGGGAATGGGAATATTTATATTCTAATATCCCACACCAGGATGGATTAAATTCTGCAAAGTCTTCATGGAAAATTCAGGAATTGATATTAATTCTATGGTGAAACTTATAAAATTCATCCTCACCCACAAGCACTTTGAATTTAATAACAAGATATAGCTACAGGAGACGGTACAGCGATGGGAAATAAAATGGCCCCACAGTACGCAAGTATTTTCATGGTCAAGCTTGGAAGTGACTTCTTGTCCCATCAGACCTCCGGCCTATCGCCGTTACATTGACGATATTTTTTGAATCTGGACAGAGTCTGAGCCACAGCTAAAGACGTTTCATGAACACTTTAAATCGATTTCATCCCACCATTAACTGAAATTAACTTTTTGGACACCATCATTAAGCTACAGAACGATGAAATAGAGACGTCAATGTATCAGAAGCCAATCGACCGTCCAACTTACCTTAGATGGGACAGTTTCCATCCAAAACACAAACTCTATTGTCTACAGCCAAGACATCAGGTACAATCGGAGATGTGCCAACCCAATGGAGAAAGACAAACACCTTGGTGGCCTTGAGAGAATCTTTCTGAATTAGGCTATGTGCACACAGAATGATCCTCAGCGGATTTTTCCGCAGCAGATTTGTGAAATCCTGCGGATTTATCGCGGATTTACCATGGTTTTTGAGCGGATTCCACTGCGGTTTTAGACCTGCAGTTTTCTATTATGGAGCAGGTGTAAAACTGCTGCGGATTCCGCACAAAAAAGTGACATGCTGCGGAATGTAAACCGCTGCGTTTCCGTGTGTTTTTTTTTTTTCCGCAGCATGTGCACTGCGGATTGCGTTTCCCATAGGTTTACATTGTACTGTAAAATCATGGTAAACCGGTGCGGACCCGCAACTGCGGCAATGCTGCAGATCCGCAGCGTGTGCGCATAGCCTAAGAGCTACCATCAAAGAACAATTGAAAAACGGATTGCAAAAGCCACCAGAAAATCAAGGAATCATCCACCACCTGCCTTACAAAACTAAAGAAGAAAGCAACCGGGTGCCTCTAGTCGTCACCTCCAATCCAAATCTGGAGGAAGCGACAACCTTTACTACAAAAAGATGCCGGACTACAATCCATATTTCCAGACTTCTGTGATTTAGGAAGCCCCCAAATCCAAGAAGCATCATTGTCAGAAGCCCCCTGTCCTCTGATGAAAGGAAACTTTACATCGTGGAGAGACAGAAGAGTCGGGGATACCGACTAATGATGACCTGCCACACATTAGGAGCAGGAATGAAGGTGTCGGGTGGAATTATGTCTTCATCCTCGGACCGTGTGGGGGCATCACAACACAGAACCGGACCCCAATCACAGGACAATAAACCTCACGCGCTCCTTATCTAGGAACCCCTAGAATATTTACCAAAGCCGCAATTTGTTACCATCTTCTCAGTTCGCCATTAAAAGGTATCAATCACTGAGGACTCTCAATTCTAAATATTTTTCTATCTACTGGATAAACAGGGTAAAAAGTTGTAGAGTTTTACTGTATCCAAATTAAAGAATTTGCAGAGATCATCTGCGACACGAAATCCTGCAAGAAAACTGAAATAGGTGCAGGTAATCTGCAGGCTGCAATGTGGCCACATTCACATCCATGAGGCTGCGGTGCAGGCGCTCAGAGCGAGATCGCTATAACGGCGCACAGCCTGCGGGGGGAGCCGGTGTTACCGATCAGTGCGCTGAACGGCAGGAAAAAAACAACATGAACGGAAACAAAGCACAGAGGGGCCGATTCATCAAACTGCTAGAAAAGATCTGAAAAGTTGGCAAAAGTTTGCACAGTGTGGAGTTGAGCAAACGTTTAGCCACTTTTGGTGTTTTCACGACAGATTGAATCAGGTACAACGAAATAGAAAAAGCAGGAAAGGAGCCGGGACGTTTTCTTGTCCAATTAATTAAAAGTGCCAGCGTTTTTGCACTCTCTGACGGACGGAGACACCGGCCACTAAGAAGACACAACACACTCATTAAAGGCCTCTTCATGTATTCAGCACCTTCTGCTCCAGGAGAACTGTCATAGTGTGAGCAAACAGAAAAGAAGGAATGTCAGGGACCCCCGGGGTCTTCAGTCACGTACCCAGACTTCAGGTCCGTTATCCGCAGGCAGCTGGTGGAGTCCAGACCCACTCTGCCATTCCTGACCACGCTGGATATGAACGGGGAGAGCGCGGGGGCAATGCGGTTCAGGGTGACCTCAGGGGACATTCTGCACAGTAACAGCCTGGAGGAAAACGCACATAAAAGACTAAATATACCAACATCAAACTTGTTTTCAAAAAAGATTTTCCATTTTCTAAAAATGTATGAAAATATTTATAATAACAATTACAATCAATAAATAACAAATGAAATAAAACTTTAATAGGATATTGTCATTATGGAAAGGTGGAGTCACTGCAATACATCCTGCATTATACTCCAGAGCTGCACTCACTATTCTGCTGGTGCAGTCACTATGTACATACATTACATTACTGATCCTGAGTTACATCCTGTATTATACTCCAGAGCTGCACTCACTATTCTGCTGGTGCAGTCACTGTGTACATACATTACATTACTGATCCTGAGTTACATCCTGTATTATACCCCAGAGCTGCACTCACTATTCTGCTGGTACAGTCACTGTGTACATACATTACATTACTGATCCTGAGTTACATCCTGTATTATACTCCAGAGCTGCACTCACTATTCTGCTGGTGCAGTCACTGTGTACATACACATACATTACATTACTGATCCTGAGTTACATCCTGTATTATACCCCAGAGCTGCACTCACTATTCTGCTGGTGCAGTCACTGTGTACACACATTACATTACTGATCCTGAGTTACATCCTGTATTATACTCCAGAGCTGCACTCACTATTCTGCTGGTGCAGTCACTGTGTACATACATTACTGATCCTGAGTTACATCCTGTATTATACTCCAGAGCTGCACTCACTATTCTGCTGGTGCAGTCACTGTGTACATACATTACATTACTGATCCTGAGTTACATCCTGTATTATACCCCAGAGCTGCACTCACTATTCTGCTGGTGCAGTCACTGTGTACATGCATTACATTACTGATCCTGAGTTACCTCCTGTATTATACTCCAGAGCTGCACTCACTATTCTGCTGGTGCAGTCACTGTGTACATACATTACATTACTGATCCTGAGTTACATACTGTATTATACTCCAGAGCTGCACTCACTATTCTGCTGGTGCAGTCACTGTGTACATACATTATATTACTGATCCGGAGTTACATCCTGTATTATACCCCAGAGCTGCACTCACTATTCTGCTGGTGCAGTCACTGTGTACATACATTACATTACTGATCCTGAGTTACATCCCGTATTATACCCCAGAGCTGCACTCACTATTCTGCTGGTGCAGTCACTGTGTACATACATTACATTACTGATCCTGAGTTACATCCCGTATTATACCCCAGAGCTGCACTCACTATTCTGCTGGTGCAGTCACTGTGTACATACATTAAATTACTGATCCTGAGTTACATCCCGTATTATACCCCAGAGCTGCACTCACTATTCTGCTGGTGCAGTCACTGTGTACATACATTACATTACTGATCCTGAGTTACATCCCGTATTATACCCCAGAGCTGCACTCACTATTCTGCTGGTGCAGTCACTGTGTACATACATTAAATTACTGATCCTGAGTTACATCCTGTATTATACCCCAGAGCTGCACTCACTATTCTGCTGGTGCAGTCACTGTGTACATACATTACATTACTGATCCTGAGTTACATACTGTATTATACTCCAGAGCTGCACTCACTATTCTGCTGGTGCAGTCACTGTGTACATACATTACATTACTGATCCTGAGTTACATCCTGTATTATACTCCAGAGCTGCACTCACTATTCTGCTGGTGCAGTCACTGTGTACATACATTACATTACTGATCCTGAGTTACATCCTGCATTATACTCCAGAGCTGCACTCACTATTCTGCTGGTGCAGTCACTGTGTACATACATTACATTACTGATCCTGAGTTACATCCCGTATTATACCCCAGAGCTGCACTCGCTATTCTGCTGGTGCAGTCACTGTGTACATACATTACATTACTGATCCTGAGTTACATCCCGTATTATACCCCAGAGCTGCACTCACTATTCTGCTGGTGCAGTCACTGTGTATATACATTAAATTACTGATCCTGAGTTACATCCTGTATTATACCCCAGAGCTGCACTCACTATTCTGCTGGTGCAGTCACTGTGTACATACATTGCTGATCCTGAGTTACATCCTGTATTATACCCCAGAGCTGCACTCACTATTCTGCTGGTGCAGTCACTGTGTACATACACATACATTACATTACTGATCCTGAGTTACATCCTGTATTATACCCCAGAGCTGCACTCACTATTCTGCTGGTGCAGTCACTGTGTACACACATTACATTACTGATCCTGAGTTACATCCTGTATTATACCCCAGAGCTGCACTCACTATTCTGCTGGTGCAGTCACTGTGTACATACATTACTGATCCTGAGTTACCTCCTGTATTATACTCCAGAGCTGCACTCACTATTCTGCTGGTGCTGTCACTGTGTACATATATTACATTACTGATCCTGAGTTACATCCTGTATTATACCCCAGAGCTGCACTCACTATTCTGCTGGTGCAGTCACTGTGTACATGCATTACATTACTGATCCTGAGTTACCTCTTGTATTATACTCCAGAGCTGCACTCACTATTCTGCTGGTGCAGTCACTGTGTACATACATTACATTACTGATCCTGAGTTACATACTGTATTATACTCCAGAGCTGCACTCACTATTCTGCTGGTGCAGTCACTGTGTACATACATTATATTACTGATCCGGAGTTACATCCTGTATTATACCCCAGAGCTGCACTCACTATTCTGCTGGTGCAGTCACTGTGTACATACATTACATTACTGATCCTGAGTTACATACTGTATTATACTCCAGAGCTGCACTCACTATTCTGCTGGTGCAGTCACTGTGTACATACATTATATTACTGATCCGGAGTTACATACTGTATTATACTCCAGAGCTGCACTCACTATTCTGCTGGTGCAGTCACTGTGTACATACATTATATTACTGATCGGGAGTTACATCCTGTATTATACCCCAGAGCTGCACTCACTATTCTGCTGGTGCAGTCACTGTGTACATACATTACATTACTGATCCTGAGTTACATACTGCATTATACTCCAGAGCTGCACTCACTATTCTGCTGGTGCAGTCACTGTGTACATACATTATATTACTGATCCGGAGTTACATCCTGTATTATTCTCCAGAGCTGCAGTCACTATTCTGCTGGTGCAGTCACTGTGTACATACATTATATTACTGATCCTGAGTTACATCCTGTATTATACCCCAGAGCTGCACTCACTATTCTGCTGGTGCAGTCACAATGTACATACATTATATTACTGATCCTGAGTTACATCCTGTATTATACCCCAGAGCTGCACTCACTATTCTGCTGGTGCAGACGCTGTGTACATACATTACATTACTGATCCTGAGTTACATCCTGTATTATACCCCAGAGCTGCACTCACTATTCTGCTGGTGCAGTCACTGTGTACATACATTACATTACTGATCCTGAGTTACATCCTGTATTATACCCCAGAGCTGCACTCACTATTCTGCTGGTGCAGTCACTGTGTACATACATTACATTACTGATCCTGAGTTACATCCTGTATTATACCCCAGAGCTGCACTCACTATTCTGCTGGTGCAGTCACTGTGTACATACATTACATTACTGATCCTGAGTTACATCCCGTATTATACCCCAGAGCTGCACTCACTATTCTGCTGGTGCAGTCACTGTGTATATACATTAAATTACTGATCCTGAGTTACATCCTGTATTATACCCCAGAGCTGCACTCACTATTCTGCTGGTGCAGTCACTGTGTACATACATTGCTGATCCTGAGTTACATCCTGTATTATACCCCAGAGCTGCACTCACTATTCTGCTGGTGCAGTCACTGTGTACATACACATACATTACATTACTGATCCTGAGTTACATCCTGTATTATACCCCAGAGCTGCACTCACTATTCTGCTGGTGCAGTCACTGTGTACACACATTACATTACTGATCCTGAGTTACATCCTGTATTATACCCCAGAGCTGCACTCACTATTCTGCTGGTGCAGTCACTGTGTACATACATTACTGATCCTGAGTTACCTCCTGTATTATACTCCAGAGCTGCACTCACTATTCTGCTGGTGCTGTCACTGTGTACATATATTACATTACTGATCCTGAGTTACATGCTGTATTATACCCCAGAGCTGCACTCACTATTCTGCTGGTGCAGTCACTGTGTACATGCATTACATTACTGATCCTGAGTTACCTCTTGTATTATACTCCAGAGCTGCACTCACTATTCTGCTGGTGCAGTCACTGTGTACATACATTACATTACTGATCCTGAGTTACATACTGTATTATACTCCAGAGCTGCACTCACTATTCTGCTGGTGCAGTCACTGTGTACATACATTATATTACTGATCCGGAGTTACATCCTGTATTATACCCCAGAGCTGCACTCACTATTCTGCTGGTGCAGTCACTGTGTACATACATTACATTACTGATCCTGAGTTACATACTGTATTATACTCCAGAGCTGCACTCACTATTCTGCTGGTGCAGTCACTGTGTACATACATTATATTACTGATCCGGAGTTACATACTGTATTATACTCCAGAGCTGCACTCACTATTCTGCTGGTGCAGTCACTGTGTACATACATTATATTACTGATCGGGAGTTACATCCTGTATTATACCCCAGAGCTGCACTCACTATTCTGCTGGTGCAGTCACTGTGTACATACATTACATTACTGATCCTGAGTTACATACTGCATTATACTCCAGAGCTGCACTCACTATTCTGCTGGTGCAGTCACTGTGTACATACATTATATTACTGATCCGGAGTTACATCCTGTATTATTCTCCAGAGCTGCAGTCACTATTCTGCTGGTGCAGTCACTGTGTACATACATTATATTACTGATCCTGAGTTACATCCTGTATTATACCCCAGAGCTGCACTCACTATTCTGCTGGTGCAGTCACAATGTACATACATTATATTACTGATCCTGAGTTACATCCTGTATTATACCCCAGAGCTGCACTCACTATTCTGCTGGTACAGACGCTGTGTACATACATTACATATCCTGAGTTACATCCTGTATTATACCCCAGAGCTGCACTCACTATTCTGCTGGTGCAGTCACTGTGTACATACATTACATTACTGATCCTGAGTTACATCCTGTATTATACCCCAGAGCTGCACTCACTATTCTGCTGGTGCAGTCACTGTGTACATACATTACATTACTGATCCTGAGTTACATCCTGTATTATACCCCAGAGCTGCACTCACTATTCTGCTGGTGCAGTCACTGTGTACATACATTACATTACTGATCCTGAGTTACATCCTGTATTATACCCCAGAGCTGCACTCACTATTCTGCTGGTGCAGTCACTGTGTACATTCATTACATTACTGATCCTGAGTTACATCCTGTATTATACCCCAGAGCTGCACTCACTATTCTGCTGGTGCAGTCACTGTGTACATACACATACATTACATTACTGATCCTGAGTTACATCCTGTATTATACCCCAGAGCTGCACTCACTATTCTGCTGGTGCAGTCACTGTGTACATATATTACATTACTGATCCTGAGTTACATCCTGTATTATACTCCAGAGCTGCACTCACTATTCTGCTGGTGCAGTCACTGTGTACATACATTACATTACTGATCCTGAGTTACATCCTGCATTATACCCCAGAGCTGCACTCACTATTCTGCTGGTGCAGTCACTGTGTACATACATTACATTACTGATCCTGGGTTACACCCAGTATTATACCCAGAGCTGCACTCACTATTCTGCTGGTGCAGTCACTGTGTACATACATTACATTACTGATCCTGAGTTACCTCCTGTATTATACTCCAGAGCTGCACTCACTATTCTGCTGGTGCAGTCACTGTGTACATACATTACTGATCCTGAGTTACATCCTGCATTATACCCCAGAGCTGCACTCACTATTCTGCTGGTGCAGTCACTGTGTACATACATACATTACTGATCCTGAGTTACCTCCTGTATTATACTCCAGAGCTGCACTCACTATTCTGCTGGTGCAGTCACTGTGTACATACATTACTGATCCTGAGTTACCTCCTGTATTATACTCCAGAGCTGCACTCAGTATTCTGCTGGTGCAGTCGCTGTGTACATACATTACATTACTGATCCTGAGTTACATCCTGTATTATACCCCAGAGCTGCACTCACTATTCTGCTGGTGCAGTCACTGTGTACATACATTACATTACGGATCCTGAGTTACATCCTGTATTATACTCCAGAGCTGCACTCACTATTCTGCTGGTGCAGTCACTGTGTACATACATTACATTACTGATCCTGAGTTACATCCTGTATTATACTCCAGAGCTGCACTCACTATTCTGCTGGTGCAGTCACTGTGTACATACATTACATTACTGATCCTGAGTTACATCCTGTATTATACCCCAGAGCTGCACTCACTATTCTGCTGGTGCAGTCACTGTGTACATACATTACATTACTGATCCTGAGTTACATCCTGTATTATACTCCAGAGCTGCACTCACTATTCTGCTGGTGCAGTCACTGTGTACATACATTACATTACTGATCCTGAGTTACATCCTGCATTATACCCCAGAGCTGCACTCACTATTCTGCTGGTGCAGTCACTGTGTACATACATTACATTACTGATCCTGGGTTACACCCAGTATTATACCCAGAGCTGCACTCACTATTCTGCTGGTGCAGTCACTGTGTACATACATTACATTACTGATCCTGAGTTACCTCCTGTATTATACTCCAGAGCTGCACTCACTATTCTGCTGGTGCAGTCACTGTGTACATACATTACTGATCCTGAGTTACATCCTGCATTATACCCCAGAGCTGCACTCACTATTCTGCTGGTGCAGTCACTGTGTACATACATTACATTACTGATCCTGAGTTACCTCCTGTATTATACTCCAGAGCTGCACTCACTATTCTGCTGGTGCAGTCACTGTGTACATACATTACTGATCCTGAGTTACCTCCTGTATTATACTCCAGAGCTGCACTCACTATTCTGCTGGTGCAGTCGCTGTGTACATACATTACATTACTGATCCTGAGTTACATCCTGTATTATACCCCAGAGCTGCACTCACTATTCTGCTGGTGCAGTCACTGTGTACATACATTACATTACGGATCCTGAGTTACATCCTGTATTATACTCCAGAGCTGCACTCACTATTCTGCTGGTGCAGTCACTGTGTACATACATTACAGTACTGATCCGGAGTTACATCCTGTATTATACTCCAGAGTTGCACTTACTATTCTGCTGGTGCAGTCACTGTGTACATACATTACATTACTGATCCTGAGTTACATCCTGTATTATACTCCAGAGCTGCACTCACTATTCTGCTGGTGCAGTCACTGTGTACATACATTACTGATCCTGAGTTACCTCCTGTATTATACTCCAGAGCTGCACTCACTATTCTGCTGGTGCTGTCACTGTGTACATATATTACATTACTGATCCTGAGTTACATCCTGTATTATACTCCAGAGCTGCGCTCACTATTCTGCTGGTGCAGTCACTGTGTACATACATTACATTACTGATCCTGAGTTACATCCTGTATTATACCCCAGAGCTGCACTCACTATTCTGCTGGTGCAGTCACTGTGTACATACATTACATTACTGATCCTGAGTTACATCCTGTATTATACCCCAGAGCTGCACTCACTATTCTGCTGGTGCAGTCACTGTGTACATACATTACATTACGAATCCTGAGTTACATCCTGTATTATACTCCAGAGCTGCACTCACTATTCTGCTGGTGCAGTCACTGTGTACATACATTACATTACTGATCCTGAGTTACATCCTGTATTATACTCCAGAGCTGCACTCACTATTCTGCTGGTGCAGTCACTGTGTACATGCATTACATTACTGATCCTGAGTTACATCCTGTATTATTCTCCAGAGCTGCACTCACTATTCTGCTGGTGCAATCACTGTGTACATACATTACATTACTGATCCTGAGTTACACCCTGTATTATACCCCAGAGCTGCACTCACTATTCTGCTGGTGCAGTCACTGTGTACATACATTACATTACTGATCCTGAGTTACCTCCTGTATTATACCCCAGAGCTGCACTCACTATTCTGCTGGTGCAGTCACTGTGTACATGCATTACATTACTG
The DNA here is from genome assembly GCF_032444005.1 of Ranitomeya imitator. NCBI lineage: Eukaryota > Metazoa > Chordata > Amphibia > Anura > Dendrobatidae > Ranitomeya > Ranitomeya imitator. Next base: position 17,686,542 of record NC_091286.1, on the reverse strand, counting down.
ATCCTGAGTTACATCCTGTATTATTCTCCAGAGCTGCACTCACTATTCTGCTGGTGCAATCACTGTGTACATACATTACATTACTGATCCTGAGTTACACCCTGTATTATACCCCAGAGCTGCACTCACTATTCTGCTGGTGCAGTCACTGTGTACATACATTACATTACTGATCCTGAGTTACCTCCTGTATTATACCCCAGAGCTGCACTCACTATTCTGCTGGTGCAGTCACTGTGTACATACATTACATTACTGATCCTGAGTTACATCCTGTATTATACTCCAGAGCTGCACTCACTATTCTGCTGGTGCAGTCACTGTGTACATACATTACATTACTGATCCTGAGTTACATCCTGTATTATACTCCAGAGCTGCACTCACTATTCTGCTGGTGCAGTCACTGTGTACATACATTACATTACTGATCCTGAGTTACACCCTGTATTATACTCCAGAGCTGCACTTACTATTCTGCTGGTGCAGTCACTGTGTACATACATTACATTACTGCTCCTGAGTTACATCCTGTATTATACTCCAGAGCTGCACTCACTATTCTGCTGGTGCAGTCACTGTGTACATACATTACATTACTGATCCTGAGTTACATCCTGTATTATACTCCAGAGCTGCACTCACTATTCTGCTGGTGCAGTCACTGTGTATATACATTACTGATCCTGAGTTACATCCTGTATTATACTCCAGAGCTGCACTCACTATTCTGCTGGTGCAGTCACTGTGTACATACATTACATTACTGATCCTGAGTTACATCCTGTATTATACTCCAGAGCTGCACTCACTATTCTGCTGGTGCAGTCACTGTGTACATACATTACTGATCCTGAGTTACATCCTGTATTATACCCCAGAGCTGTACTCACTATTCTGCTGGTGCAGTCACTGTGTACATACATTACATTACTGATCCTGAGTTACCTCCTGTATTATACTCCAGAGCTGCACTCACTATTCTGCTGGTGCAGTCACTACATACCGGTGATGCACACGCCGCCTGCAGGACACTTGTTCTCGGTGACAGACCCTGCACACAGCGGGTCCCCGGTAATTTCCCGTCGCTGTCACTCACCCCAGGAGATGCTGCGTCCATCCAGCAGGAAATTCAGGGTCTTCCAGTCAGGTCCCCACGCTGAGCTGCCCTAGATAACGCCTGTCATGTGTAATTTTTCCTGCATGGACTCTTACTGTCTTATGAAGATCTCTAACATTATTATTCATTCTCAGACACAATTCCGGTGGGGCAGATTACAGGTAGACGCTGTACACCCGGCCCCGGTGTATTTTTTTTCCTCAGGCATGGTCCTGGACAGCCCTCAGTAGTATTACTCAGTTGCTATGGAGGCAGAGCGCAGCACAGTTGTTGTATTTCCGCGTTGGACTGTCACGTGACTTTTGCCTCGTGATCCAAATGGGCGAAACCTGTCACGTGGTGAGCACTTCTCAGCGGCGGCTCTGGACACTGCAGTGTGGTGACGGGAGCGGGCGCAGTGCGGCCGAGGGGCCGCAGGGAGACGGTGCGGTGCCGCTGCGGCTCTCAGTATAGTCTGCTGGAGGTTAGAAAAGAGCGCGTTACAGCTGGGCAGTTTTCACACCGTTTCTGTGTGCGGTTTCATTGCTTCCTCTGTGAATAATTACTGTACATATTCAGGATCTCTGTTTGCTGTCAGTGAATGGAGACCGTGTTAACCCCTTCAAGATACAGAATTCTGTTTTCTTCTCCTCCGTCTCCCAGAGTCCGGACTTTGTTACTTTCCGCAGCCGGCCGGGGCCTGTATCTAGCGGGAAGGCTTGTAGTTTACCACAAATCCACTTACTTCACTGTTCAATGCTCTGAAAAATAAAAATGAGATTAAATTGTGAAGAAAAAAAACGTGAAACTGAGCGCCTCCCCCTGTTATAGTCTGTGGGGCAGTTCACGCAGACTAAAGCACCTGTTTTCAATTACCTTAGAGCTGGTGTCACAGCTACACTGCTGAGTACTCCTGGACAACGTCCTTCCTACTTCTCCTTGATCTCCGTCCAGTGCTGGAATTACAGTGCTGCTACATTTTGTCTTCCATGCGGCCTTTTATAAAGTGTTTTCTCCCCTTGGGCTGGACTTACAGCTACACTGCTCAGTACTGCTGTATAATATCCCGTATGCTGCTGCTTTGCCTGAAATGCCGCAATGTTGTGGAGTAAAACCTACATTGTGGCAATAATGCAGCCAGGCTCCAATTCCTGCTGCCCGTGGTTTCCACAGCTTGAATCCGCTGACTGTTTCAGCAGATTGTATTTGTATCTGCCATCAAGTAGGTCACTGCCTGCTGCCATATCCGCTGCCGCGGCCCCTCTGATCAGCGGATTGGAGCGTGAATATTGATTAACCCTCAATGTTCTGGTCTCGGAAAGGTCCATAAATAGGGGTAGTGGGGAATGATGTGACCAGAGAAATCCTGGGCAGGTGGGCAGCGGTGGGGGACTGCCTAAATGCTACCGTCAGAGGCGCTGGATATTAGTAGTAGATCTATCCGGGTCTCGGGAGGCTCTTTACAGGTTCCTCCACCTCCCCAGTCTGGGCCTTACTGACAGCCAGGACCCCCGTGACTGTTCCATTGCTATTCTCATAAGCTCTCGTGGAGCGTCCACCTTCTTGTTCCTCTCACAACACTTCCTGGCAGTCGGGCACTTCCGTCCTTCTTGATGTTTGCTTGTATCTCTACCTGTACAGTAGAAATTACACATCTGATTCGCCTCCTTTATAAAGTTACAGATAATATGGATCAGCAGGATTGCTGGGACGTGTAGTTCACCTTTTTTCAGCAGGGTAGCATATCGTACACCTGTAGTAGTTTTCGTTTTTTTGTCTGTCACGGAAATGCCCTTATTCAGCATATTTCAGGCCGAGGCTGCGTACGGTGAAAGTTCTGCTGGTGACCTTCGCCCCGGTCGTCCGAACACACGCTGATTATTCATCTTTCTCCTCCACCAGCTCCCGCTGTTATCACCATGGATCCGGATCGTCCACAGGTGGTCGTGGTGGGATCCTGCATGACCGACCTCGTCAGGTGAGTGTCCATACATGCATGCTCCAGTGTGCGCTACCTGGTGAAAGCTTCACAGTCTACGGTCCCAAACTCAGTGATGTCCCAAATCTTGGAAGCAATCGCAGCAAATTTGGACATGCCCAGTCTAAAAACAAAAGAGGCAGAGTCTGCATAATCCCCACCTAAAGATGTTTCTGGACCAGGGCTAAAACATCCCAACCAGATGCTGGAGAGTATGGAGCAGTGTATGTGCCGCCATATGGCTCCCCACAGCGCAGCATTACAGAACTGGTCTCACTAAGGTACTGACGAAAATCATCCTAACACTTGTGCAACCTACAGTCCTCCGGGGAATTGGGGGTCACAAATACTATACTGCCCCTTTTAACTGTTTAAGATCAAGTAGCAGCATGTCCATGGTCCATTTTCCTCCCACCTCTCATCTAACTCCTTGACAACCTCCAATCTGGCTTCCGCCCGCACCACTCCAACGAAACTGCCCTGACCAAAATTACTAATGACTTAAAGCCAACAGACAGTTCTCCATCCTCCTCCTTCTCGACCTGTCCTTTGCTTTCGACACAGTTGACCACTGCCTACTGCTACAGACTTTTTCTTCCCTCATCAAAGGCCTTGCCCTGTCCTGGATCTCCTCATACCTTTCCGACCGCACATTTAGCGTTTCCCACTCCCACACTACCTCCTCACCTTGCCCTCTCTGTTGGAGTCCCTCAAGCCTCTGTCCTAGGGTCTCTACTTTTTTCCTCTATACCCTTGGCCTAGGACAACTCATAAATTCCCATGGCTTCCAGTACCACTTGTATGTGGACGACACTCAGATCTACCTCTCTGGCCCAGGTGTCACCTCTCTTCTGCCATATCCTCCTTCTTCACCTCTCACTTCCTAAAACTCAATGTAGACAAAACCGAACTCATCATCTTTCCCCCATATCACGTTTTTCCCCCTACCTGATCTATCTATTATGGATAATAGTGTTATGTGTTCCTGTTTCCTATTATGGTAAACGGCATCACGCTTTCTCCCGCACCTGAAATCCGCTGCCTCGGGGTAACTCTCGACTCTGCCCTGTCCTTCAAACCACACTTCCAAACTCTTGCCACCTCCTGTCGCCTCCAACTCAAAAATATTGCCAGAATCCGTCCCTTCCTCAGCCCACAATCTACTAAAACTCTTGTGCATGCCCTCATCATCTCCCGCCTCGATTATTGCAACACCCTCCTCTGTGGCCTCCCCGCTAACTCCCTTGCACCACTCCAGTCTGTCCTCAACTCTGCTGCCCGGCTAATCCACCTCTCTCCTCGCTACTCCCCTGCTTCTCCCCTCTGCAAATCCCTCCACTGGCTCCCAATTCCCCAACGAATCCAGTTCAAATTACTAACACTAATCTACAAAGCCATCCACAACCTGTCCCCTCCTTATATCTCTGAACTAATCTCTCGATATCTTCCCTTACGTAATCTCCGATCCTCCCAAGACCTCCTTCTCTCCTCCACACTTATTCGTTCCTCACACAACCGCTTCCAAGATTTCTCCCGAATATCCCCCATCATCTGGAATTCCATGCCCCAACACGTCCGACTATCCACCACCCTCAGATCCTTCAGATGGAACCTGAAAACCCTTCTCTTCAGGAAAGCCTACAGCCTACAATAACCATTCTGCCGCCTCACCAAGCACCCGAGCGGCCGCCTCACCAAGCACCCGAGCGGCCGCCTCACCAAGCACCCGAGCGGCCGCCTCACCAAGCACCCGAGCGGCCGCCTCACCAAGCACCCGAGCGGCCGCCTCACCAAGCACCCGAGCGGCCGCCTCACCAACCATCCGAGCTGCTGCCACGTCACCAACCACCGAGCTGCTGCATCGCCACTGCCAGAGCTGCCGCTTCACCAACCACCCGAGCTGCCGTCTCACCACCACCCAAGTTGCCGCCTCACCAACACCAGTGCTGCAGCACACCGACCTCCTGTCTCTTCCCCATTATCCCATAGAATGTAAGTCTGCAAGGACAGGGTCCTCTCCCCTCTGTACCAGTCTGTCATTGTAAATTTGTTTACTCTAACCTTATTAATATTCCCTGCATGCCTTCTGTCTTTTTGAATTGTGCCCTTTGGAATTCTCGCTCTGTGTATAATAAACTCTCCTTCATTCATGACTTCTTCCTTTCTAATTCTCTTAATCTCCTGGCTCTTACTGAAACCTGGATCCAGCAGTCAGACACCACCGCTGTTGCTGCTCTTTCATATGGTGGACTACACTTTTCTCATACCCCACGATCGGACAACAGAGCAGGTGGAGGCGTTGGTCTGCTCCTTTCACCCAAATGTACCTTCAAAGTTATCCACCAAGTACCCTCACTTGTCTTCCCTTCCTTTGAGGTCCATGTGGTCAGACTCTACGTCCCCTTCTCCATGCGAGTGGTGGTGGTGTATCATCCTCCCGGCCCCTCTCATCAGTTCCTGGATCACTTTGCCACCTGGCTTCCACACTTTCTCTCCTGTGACACCCCCACCCTCATCATGGGTGATTTCAACATCCCCATTGCTTCTTCCCTCTCCCCATCTGCTTCTCACCTTTTATCTCTATCCTCCTCTTTCGGCCTCTTGCAGGATACTAACTCTCCAAAGCATGAAGATGGAAACTCCCTCGACTTGGTCTTCTCCTGGCTTTGCTCAGTGGATGATTTCACAAACTCCCCTCTCCCGCTCTCTGACCACAACCTTCTTTCATTCTCTATCAAGAACTGCCATCCCGCTGAGGTCACCCCCACTTTCCACACTTATAGAAACATACAGGCCATTAACACCCAGAAACTTATGAAGAACTTGCAGTCCTCATTGGCCCCAATCTCCTCCATCTCATGTCCTGATTCTGCATTGAAGCATTACAATGAAACCCTGCAAAGTGCTCTGGATGAAGCTGCTCCTCCTATACATAAAACAACTCGGCACAGACGGCGACAACCGTGGCACACGCTGCAAACGCGTTTCCTGCAGCGGTGCTCCAGGTGCGCAGAACGTCTGTGGAGAAAATCTAATCTACCCGAAGATTTCATCCATTATAAGTTCATGCTAAAGACATACAATTCTGCCCTTCACCTCTCCAAACAAACCTACTTCAACACCCTCATCACCTCCCTGTCCAATAACCCTAAACGTCTCTTTGACACTTTCCAGTCCCTACTCAACCCAAGAGAGCAGGCCCCAACCACGGATCTCCGTGCTGACGATCTGGCCAATTACTTCAAAGAAAAAATTGACCACAATCGACAGGAAATCATCTCCCAATCTCTTCATACCATGCACTGTCCTCCCTCCCCCACTGCATCTAGTTCACTCTCTGACTTTGAACCAGTTACAGAAGAAGAAGTAAGCAGGCTCCTTGCATCTTCTCGCCCGACCACTTGCACCAGTGACCCCATTCCGTCACATCTCCTCCAGTCCCTTTCCCCGGCTGTCACCTCTCACCTAACAAAAATATTCAACCTTTCTCTCACTTCCGGTATTTTTCCCTCCTCATTTAAGCATGCCATCATACATCCATTACTTAAAAAACCATCCCTCGATCAAAACTGTGCCGCTAATTATAGACCTGTCTCTAATCTTCCCTTCATCTCTAAACTCCTCGAAGGCCTGGTCCACTCCCGTCTTACCCGCTATCTCTCAGATAACTCTCTTCTAGACCCTCTTCAATCTGGCTTCCGCTCTTTACACTCTACTGAAACTGCCCTCACTAAAGTCTCTAATGACCTACTAACAGCTAAATCTAATGGTCACTACTCCATGCTAATTCTCTTGGATCTCTCCGCAGCATTCGATACTGTGGATCATCAGCTCCTCCTCACTATGCTCCGCTCCATCGGCCTCAAGGACACCGTTCTCTCCTGGTTCTCCTCCTATCTCTCTGACCGATCCTTCACTGTATGTTTTGCTGGTTCCTCCTCCTCTCACCGTCCCCTTACTGTTGGGGTTCCTCAAGGATCAGTCCTAGGCCCCCTCCTCTTCTCTTTGTATACTGCCCCTATTGGACAAACAATCAGTAGATTTGGTTTCCAGTACCATCTCTCTGCTGATGTCACCCAATTATACATTTCTTCTCCTGTTATCACGCCGACCTTTTTAGAAAACACCAGTGATTGTCTTACCGCTATCTGAAACTGAACCTGTCAAAAACTGAACTCCTCGTGTTCTCTCCCTCTATTAACATACCTATACCTGACATTGCCATCTCCGTGTGCGGTTCCACTATTACTCCAAAGCAACATGCCCGCTGCCTTGGGGTCATCCTTGATTCCGAGCTTTCATTCACCCCCCACATCCGATCACTGGCTCGTTCTTCTTATCTGCACCTCAAAAACATTTCTAGAATTCGCCCTTTTCTTACTTTCGACTCTGCAAAAACTCTTACTGTTTCACTTATTCATTCTCGTCTGGACTATTGTAACTCTCTACTAATCGGCCTCCCTCTTACCAAACTTTCCCCGCTCCAATCTGTCCTGAATGCTGCAGCCAGGATCATATAAATCACCAACCGTTACACCGATGCCTCTACCTTGTGCCAGTCGTTACACTGGCTACCCATCCACTCCAGAATCCAGTACAAAACTACTACCCTCATCCACAAAGCACTCCATGGCTCAGCACCACCCTACATCTCCTCTCTGGTCTCAGTCTACCACCCTTCCCGTGCCCTCCGCTCCGCTAATGACCTCAGGTTAGCATCCTCAATAATCAGAACCTCCCACTCCCGTCTCCAAGACTTTACACGTGCTGCGCCGATTCTCTGGAATGCACTACCTAGGTTAATGCGATTAATCCCCAATCCCCACAGTTTTAAGCGTGCCCTAAAAACTCATTTGTTCAGATTGGCCTACCGCCTCAACGCATTAACCTAATGATCCCGGTGTGGCCCATTAAAAAAAAATAACTTAAACCATAATCAGATTCTTCACATCATGTTCTCATACACTTTATGCAGTTATTAGCCCTCTGTGTCTGTACTGCTACATACTTAGGCAGTTAACTGGTTCATGCAGCTTTACATGAACACCCGAGCCTTACACTATGGCCGGTCCGAATAACTAAAGCAATTGTTACCATCCACCTCTCGTGTCTCCCCTTTTCCTCATAGTTTGTAGCTTGCGAGCACCAGGGCCCTCATTCCTCCTGATATCTGTTTTGAACTGTATTTCTGTTATGCTGTAATGTCTATTGTCTGTACAAGTCCCCTCTATAATTTGCAAAGCGCTGCGGAATATGTTGGCGCTATATAAATAAAATTATTATTATTATTTACTGTTAACGCTATCTATAACTCTGTATGTAACCCCTTTTCACATGTACATGGAGTTAATGGTGCCATATAAATAAATAATAATAATATTAAGTAGGCCTAGACTTAATAATCAAATATTTATTTATCAGTTTTTAATTTTTGGAGACTTACCCTGTTTTCTACATCTCGCATGTCAGCTTTACTGTACTGACTAGGTGAGGATGAGCAGAGTCATCTCATTATTATTAGCTTGGGGGTTGAGCTTAGTGCTATCTGTATTGCACTGCTGAGGACCTGGATGCTGCAGGATAGTATCGTTATACAGACACTGATGAAGCTCAGTATACAGCTCCCCTGCCACAATCTGATCTCTGTAGGGGGGACTCTGCTCCATCTCTTTCTGTACATTTAAGGGGTTGTCCACCTTTAGGGGCACTTTTGTTTTGCCTAAATGCAAGTATTTCGGGCTAAAAATCATTTTTGCAATTGGTTTTCTTTATAAATGTTGCGCTGACTACTGCTGGCTGAAGAATCGGTGAGCTCGGCCTGACGATCCAGTGGGAAAGTTTGCCTCTTCTTTATCATATTTTTTTTTTTTTAACTCCTCTCAGCTGATTTATGACCACAGATACAGCAGGATGTACCAGGAAGCTCCTTTGTTGGTGAGGCGGTAGCTCCGGAGTTGGTGAGGCGGTAGCTTCGGTGTTGGTGAGGCGGTAGCTCCGGTGTTGGTGAGGCGGTAGCTCCGGTGTTGGTGAGGCGGTAGCTCCGATGTTGGTGAGGAGGCAGCTCCGGTGGTGGTGAGGCGGTAGCTTCGGTGTTGGTGAGGCGGTAGCTTCGGTGTTGGTGAGGCGGTAGCTTCGGTGTTGGTGAGGCGGTAGCTCCGGTGTTGGTGAGGCGGTAGCTCCGGTGTTGGTGAGGCGGTAGCTCCGGTGTTGGTGAGGCGGTAGCTCCGATGTTGGTGAGGAGGCAGCGGGGTCAGTGCAGGCTGTAGGCTTTCCTGAAGAGATGGGTTTTCAGGTTCCGTCTGAAGGATCCGAATGTGGTTGATTGTCGGACGTGTTGGGGCAGAGAATTCCAGAGGATGGGGATATTCGGGAGAAGTCTTGGAGGCGGTTGGGTGAGGAGCGAATAAGTGTGGATGAGAGTAGGAGGTATTGGGAGGACCGGAGGTCACGTGAGGGAAGATATCGAGAGATTAGTTCAGAGATATATGGAGGAGACAGGTTGTGGATGGCTTTGTAGGTCAGTATTAGCAATTTGAACTGGATACGCTGAGGGAATGGGAGCCAGTGAAGAGATTTGCAGAGGGGGGAAGCGGAGGAGTAGCGAGGAGAGAGATGGATTAGTCGGGCAGCAGAGTTAAGGATGGACTTGGAGAGGTGCAAGGGTGTTAGCAGGGAGGCCGCAGAAAAGGATGTTACAGTAGTCAAGGCGGGAGATGATGAGGGCATGCACATGCATTTTAATAGATTGACGGTTGAGGAAAGGACGGATTCTGGAGATATTTTTGAGCTGGAGGCGACAGGAGGTGGAAAGAGCTTGGATGTGCGGTTTGAAGGACAGGGCAGAGTCAAGGCTTACTCCGAGGCAGCGGACTTCAGGTGTAGGAGAGAGCGTGATGTCGTTCATTGCGATACATAGGTCAAGTAAGGAAGATTTGTGGGATGGAGGAAAGATGATGAGTTCAGATTTGTCCACATTGAGTTTGAGGACATGAGTCATATATGTCAGTCCTAGTCCGTGGTGCAGACTTAGGAGCTTTAGCTGACCGCTTCGTTTTTAAGCCTGTGAACTATCGGCCATGCCATAAGCCCATTACCCCATACTGATCTTGTTATCTAAAGGCTGGCTACAGGCCCTTATGCCGGCCATGGCAGTGCTCCTGTGAAGACGACCCTGTTGCTGGTATTCGTAGTAGAGCATGATTTTTACTATACAGTGAAATGTAAACGTTAGTGCACCCCTGGTCAAAATTACTGTTATTGTGAACAGATAAGCAAGTTAAATCTGAAATGATCTCTAAAAGGCCTAAAGTTACAGATGACACATTTCCTTTGTATTGTATTGTATTGAAAAAATATATATATTCATCTTTTACATCTTAAAAACGACCAAAAGGAAAATGGGCTAATGCAAAAGTCTGGGCACCCTGCATGGTTAGCATTTAGTAGCACCCCCTTTTGAAATTAAAGGCTTTTTGTAGCCAGACAAGAGACTTTCTCAATTTTTGTTTTCACCAATTATTCCTTGGAGAATTCTTCCAATTCTGTGAGATTCCTGGAGCGTCTTGCATCCTCTACTATTTTGAGGTCTAGCCACAGATTTTCAATGATGTTCAGATCAGGGGACTGTGAGGGCCATTGTAAAACCTTCAGCTTGCGACTTTTGAGGTAGTCTATTGTGGATTGTGATGTGTGTAGGATCATTATCCGTTTGTAGAAGCCGTTCTCTTCCTCTTTTCACCTTCAGCTTTTTTACAGATGATATGTTTCCATCAAGAATTTGTTGAAATTTCATTAAATCTATTATTCCCTCTACCTGTGAAATGTTCCCTGTGCCATTGGCTGCAGCAAAACCACAAGGCATGATTGATCCTCCACCATGCTTAATGGTTGGCGAGATGTTCTTTTCCTGAAATTCTATGCTCTTTTTTTCTCCACACATATCTTTGATATTGTAACCTCATCGGTCCACGGGGCTTGTTTAGATGTTCTTTTGCATACTTCTGATGCTGAATTTTATGGTGAGGATGCATGAGAGGTTTTCTTCTGATGACTCTTCCATGAAGGCCATATTTGTGCGGATGTCTCTGAACAGTAAAACAATGTACCACAACTCCAGAGTCTGCTAAATCTTTCTGAAGGTCTTTTGTAGTCAAGCGGGAGTTCTGATTTGCCTCTATAGCAATCCTACCAGCTGCTATCATTGAAATTTTTCAATAAGTATTGAACAAGTCGCTAATTTTCTAAGTAAATGTATTTCTAGAGGTGCTATTGACATGAAATTTTCACCAGATGTCGGTAACAACCCATCCAATCTACACAGGCAAAGAAATTTCCATAGAAGTTCTTAACGTATGTGTAATAATGAGAGATGACGACACAGGGAAAAAAATATTGAGCACATGAAGATAGCGAGAAGTAAAAAAACCCTGGAAAGTCTTGACACCAGCTGAAATTTATCAGTATTTAGAAAGCAATCCTGCCACTTAATGACAAATATCAGCTATTCAACTATAATAAATAAATATAAATAATCTTTTTTACCCTTCGCCATGACAGCACCCACTGGAGAGATAGGGATCCGCCCCAAGGAACAGGAAACCTACAGAGACATAAAAGGGGGCGGTCCCCCTCTCCTCCTCAGTTTAGGTTTCCTGTTCCCAGGGGACAGGATCGCTGGATTCTCCAGGAAAATCTACACCATACCTGGGCCATAAGCATCCACCTGTGCGGTCTCTGCGGGAACGGCAGGGGATGCGGTCCAGAAGCAGCGTCGGGGGAGACTCCGTTAGACGGCTCCCCCCTCGTCTGTCCGGCATGTGGGATGGCTGGGTCCATGAGGGGCCGCCCGAATCCTGGTGCGACGCTGCGGGAGTGCGACCGAAGGAGGCGCCGGACGCGGACCGGCTTAATCGAGGTCCGCGATTCGTGGCTCTGCAGCAGCGGCAGCCGGCACACCGCTCCCAGACGCAGGCCGGAATAATGGCGGCCGCGCATGCGGGGAGCGGTGGAAGATTCCCCTTACTGACCCGGAAGTGTTGAACTACTTCCGGGTCACTGACACAGTGGTGAGGGAAAGCGCGGTTTCGCGCAGGCACAGTACACCGCTGTGTGAAGAAGAAAAAAAAAAAAAAGGGAGACCGGATCTTGGCATAAAAGGGGGATGGTTGCAAACGCACAGGCGATGCAACATGTCGTCCCCAGGCAAGACGGTGGACCCAGCAGGGGAGCCACCCAGCAGGAGGTCCTCGGATGCCAGCCGCAGAAGCGAAGCCTCAGATTCCAGATCCAGGAAGGCGCTTCAGCAACCTGATCCGGTACCGTACAGCTTCACTGGGTGAGTGTTAAAACACCTCTGCCTATAAAGCTGACACTCTTTCCCACAAATCTTTTTCACCCAGGCCAAAAAGAGACAAAAATGTAAGCACAAACAGTGTGCATTATGTGACGAGCCTCTCCCAGATGCCCACCCCAAAAAACTCTGCAACCAGTGTATCACCGAAACAATGCAGAGTCCATCTATGTCAGTTACGGATATACGGGCCATAATTAGGGAAGAGTTGCAGGCCATTACACAAGCCAGTGCACCCCCTAAAAAATCCAGTAAAGAGAAGGCTGTATCCAGCTCTGAGTCCGATGAGGAAGGCGTCATCCACTCAGACTCCTCACATTCATCATCCTCTTCCTCCACACAATCTGACATCGGAGGTCGAGCTTGTTTCCCCCTTGATGGGGTTGACAACCTGGTAAAATCCATCAGGAATACGATAGGTTGTGAGGATACAAAAGACCACCAAACTGCACAAGACATCATGTTTGCAGGGTTGGAAGAGAAGAGCCTTCCCAGTAATTCCTGCCGTTAAGGCACTAATAAGGAGGGAATGGGAAAAACAGGACCAGAGGGGTTTTCTCCCATCAGCCTCCAAAAGGAAGTACCCCTTTAGTGACGAGGAATTAAATATATGGACCAAAATTCCTAAAGTGGACGCAGCTGTGGCCTCCACTTCTAAACAGTCAGCCTTACCAGTCGAGGATGCAGGCCTACTTTCTGATCCTCTAGATCGAAAAGCAGAGTCGTCACTGAAAAGGTCATGGGAAGCTTCCACGGGCATATTTAAGCCAACGATTGCCAGCACGTGCACAGCTAGATCCATGCTTGTTTGGATGGACCAGTTAGATCAACAGATTGAGCAGGGGATCTCCAGACAAAAATTGCGGGATGCACTGCCATTAATTAGAGGAGCAGCAGCATTCATGGCCGATGCGTCAGCCGACTCTCTACGCCTTGCAGCGAGGTCAGCAGGCCTAGTGAATAATGCCAGACGTGCGTTGTGGATGAAGAGTTGGAAGGGGGATACACATTCGAAAGCTAAGATTTGTGGTATCCCGTGTGAGGGTGAGTTTCTGTTTGGAAAAGCTTTAGATGATATCCTCAAAAAAGCAAAGGAGAGGAAAAAAGCCTTCCCTGACCCCCCGATTCCTTTCTATAGGAAGACCTTTAGGAGAAGACCGTTCGGGAAAAGAACGCAAAATGAAAGACCATCACGGTGGGCCACAAAAGAGGGAAAACAGAGTGGCACTATGTTTAAAGGGCCCCCCTTCCGTAGAGACAACAAATATTAATGTACCAGTTACCCCAGTAGGGGGCAGGTTAAAATTTTTCTTTCCCCAATGGCGAAAGATTACGTCAAATTCCTGGGTTCTGAATATTATTAAAGAAGGAATGAAAATAGAATTCCTCCAAATTCCCCATAATTCTTTTGTTTTAACAGCCCTTTCCTCACCAGTTCAACAAAGGGCCCTTGAACTGGAAATCCAAAATCTCATAGTAAAAAATGTCTTAGTTAGGGTGCCGAAGGGACAAGAGGGTAGAGGGTTCTACTCTCCATTATTTTTAATCCCTAAACCCGATGGTTCCTTTAGAACAATTATAAATCTTAAAAAACTCAATACGTTTATTAAAAATTATACGTTTAAAATGGAATCTATTAGATCTGCCATTAAACTCCTCTATCCAAATTGTAAAATGGGCGGCATTGATTTAAAAGATGCCTACTACCATCTCCCTATTCACAGCAGATATCAAAAATACTTAAGAGTGGCGGTAACTCTTGAGGGGGAGATTCATCATTTCCAATACACAGCCATGCCCTTTGGTCTCTCCACAGCTCCAAGGATTTTCACCAAAGTTATGTTAGAAGTGATGGCCTACCTCCGCCAAAAAGACACCTTAATCATCCCCTATTTGGATGATTTTTTAGTAGTTGGAAATTCGTCCGTTCAGTGTGCTGAGCGGTTAGCTGACACTGTCTCATCCCTAAAAAACCTGGGCTGGATCATCAACTATGAAAAGTCCAGACTCATCCCACTTTCTCTCCAGACATTCCTAGGTTTCAATTTAGACTCCACAAAACAAAAGTGTCTACTCCCACAAGTAAAGGTATCACTAATAGAGGAGAAAGTAGCGGCGGCCATTCAAAAACCCCAGATGTCCTTGAGGGCAGGAATGTCCTTATTAGGATCCCTTTCCTCCTGTACTCCAGCCGTTCAGTGGGCACAACTTCATACCCGAACATTGCAACATCAGATACTTCGGGAACAGAGGCAATTTTTAGGGCACCTTGAATCAAAAATAACATTATCAGGGAAAGTGTTATCTTCTTTGTCATGGTGGTTGGATAGCAAAAACTTAACGGAAGGTGTCCCTTGTGTGATAACACCATCCCATACGGTAACCACTGATGCTAGTCCCCACGGGTGGGGTGCACAACTTGGGGGATAAATTCTGCCAGGGAATATGGAATAAGAAGGAGATTTTAGATTCATCAAATTTGAAAGAATTGAATGCAGTAAACTATGCACTGCGTCAATTTCTCCCACAGTTACGAGGAAACCACGTCAGAGTCTGTTCAGACAACACTACGACAGTGGCGTATTTAAACAAACAAGGCGGCACACGATCAGACGCTCTAATGTCTTCCGCAAAGAATACCTTAACCCTGGCCGAAAATCATCTATTGTCCCTCTCTGCGGTCCACATCAAAGGAGAGAACAATCAACAAGCAGACTTTCTAAGTCGACACACTCTACATCAAGGAGAGTGGTGTCTAAATCCTCACATATTCCACAAAGTGACATTATTATGGGGCAGGCCCCAGATAGACCTGTTTGCTACGGAACAGAACAGACAAGTCCAGAAATTTGCATCTCGGTTCCGTGCAGACCACCCGGACATTCTAGATGCTCTTCAAACACCCTGGCAATTCAAGCTGGCATATGCCTTCCCTCCGATAATTCTGCTTCCACAAGTAATACGGAAGATCAGGGAAGAACAAGCCAGGATAATATTGATCGCACCATTCTGGCCCAAAAGACCATGGTTCTCGTGTCTGCAGTCAATGTCGGTGACAGATCCATGGGTCCTTCCCTCAATCCCAGACCTTCTCTCTCAGGGACCTTTCTTCCACCCTCAGGTGGACAGCCTCCACTTGACGGCCTGGAATTTGAAAGGCAGATACTAAATTCCAGGGGGTTCTCAAAAGGCCTCATTGATACACTCCTGCTTAGCAGGAAACCATCTACAACTAAAATTTATACCAAGATATGGAAAAAGTTTCTTCAGTTCCATACAGGTTCAAACCCCTCTGAAGTTCCAATAAAATCTATCCTAGAGTTTCTACAGAAAGGGAAAGTATTAGGTCTGTCAGTTAACACACTAAAAGTTCAGGTGTCCGCTCTGGGAGCCCTCTATGGCCATAATATTGCGGGTAATAAATGGGTATCCCGGTTTATCACGGCTTGTGAGCGAGCTACTCCGGTCCACATACCTAGAATAGCTCCTTGGGACCTAAACCTAGTTTTAGACTCTCTAACGGAACCTCCATTTGAGCCTATAGACACAATATCCCTGAAACACTTATCACTAAAGACAGCCTTCTTAGTAGCCTTAACATCGGCTAGAAGAGTCAGCGACATTCAGGCCTTGTCGATACATCAACCTTACCTTCTCACATTTCATGACAGACTAGTTTTAAAACCAGACCCCTTATACCTTCCTAAGGTAGCAGGGAAATTCCACAGGTCACAAGAAATACACCTTCCTACTTTCTTTAAAGACCCCTCTACTCCCGAAGAACAAAAATTTCACACTTTAGATGTCAGGAGAATAGTCTTACAATATATTGAGAAAACTAGTAGTTGGAGGCAGAGTAGGGCTCTGTTCATTTCCTTTCAGGGAAGAAAGAAAGGGTATGGAGTCACGAAAGCAACATTGTCCAGGTGGATAAGAGATGCTATCCGGTTGGCCTACTCCATCAAGAATATAGAACCTCCGGAGGGCATTAAAGCACATTCCACTAGAGCCATGGCTTCCTCCTGGGCCGAAAAAGGGAACGTTCCAATTGAGGACATATGTAAGGCCGCAACCTGGTTGACTCCTTCCACTTTCTATAATCACTACAGGCTTAATCTTTCATCAGACTCTGACCTACACTTTGGCAGGACTATCCTCAGCACGGTGGTCCCCCCCTAGGTGTTGGTCTCTGGAAATCTCTCCAGTGGGTGCTGTCATGGCGAAGGGTAAATAGCCGTATTACTTACGGTAATGCTCTTTTAATGAGTCCATGACAGCACCCAGTCACATCCCTCCCTAAATAGATAAAAGCCAATGTAATTACTTCTATGAAGTTTATAACCTGATGATAGGTTGCAATATATGACTAACACTGGCGGTCCTCCGGGTACTCTGAAATTAAACTGAGGAGGAGAGGGGGACCGCCCCCTTTTATGTCTCTGTAGGTTTCCTGTTCCTTGGGGCGGATCCCTATCTCTCCAGTGGGTGCTGTCATGGACTCATTAAAAGAGCATTACCGTAAGTAATACGGCTATTATTTTTATATAGCCCTAATGCAGCGCCCCAGAGTCCTGGTCGTTGCAGTAATGTCGCTCTGCCACTAAGGGGAGTGATGTTATGTCAGATTGCACTAAAGGAGTTCACCTGACCAGGTATCACAGTCACACATTACACTTCACAGTCCGGCCACCAGGGGGAGCAAAAGGCACTATGTATTAGGCCACTCCTCACACTCTGGTAAAACTGGGGGTTGGATAGGAAGTTAGACAGAACGCAGCCTGGGAGAGCTCCAGGGAGGACCTGTCAGGGGTGGGTTCCTGGCAGGTACCTAGCAGAAAGGACAGAACGTACGGAGCCGCGCCTGCACTACCTTGCGGCGGCATCCTAAGGGAGGACACGAAGTGAAGGATATTGTGGAGAAGTGAGAAACGAAATCGCAGCACAAGGAGATAAACCAGTAGGAGTCGTGCCCCGAGATCGGCAACATCCTACTGAGGCGCGTAGCCGGTGACCGGAACGCCGAGGAAGTAAGACTTCAAGCATTACTTCAAACAGCGGCAGGACAGTTGATTTTAGGTTGGCTGTCTACCTTACATCACCTAAGAAGACATAGGGGGCAAGCGGGGAGAGGGGCATCTCTAGGGTCCCAGAATAGCTCCGAGCCTACCCGTCATATGGCGTCCTAGCCAGATAAACTTGGGGGACGGAGAAGAGAGAACGAATACGAAAGTTGTGAGGGCTATCCCGAATGCTCAGCAGGGAAGAACTACAACACACAGGCGCTAGTGGTAGGCACTGATTTCCACCTGCAAAGTGAACTCTGGATGTGCCGATCGGACCGGCCGGACTCAGCCAGCCCTGTTAGCAGTGCTCTGGATTGCGGATCCCGAAGTCTTCAGTAAAAAGGTAAAGAGACTGCAACCCTGTGTCCTTGTTATTACCTGCGCCTCACATCATCGCCACCTACACTACTGGGAAGCCCTGGGGATATACTTCCCTGTGGAAAGGTATACCATCTAGCTGCCATTCCATCACCCCAGCGGACCCCTAAGCAGCGTCGGTCACCCTGACCGAATACCACAGGTGGCGTCACGAACCCTTGACAAACTGTCATCACCCCTTTTATTGGACGCCCCTTAGCAGGGTCACGGACCGGGTCCAGCCACCGTGGCAACCCCAGCACCGAGACAGAGGACCGGTACCGAGTACTCCGCGGCCCTGCGTCTGGGGGCGCTCCACTAACATATTCCGCAGCGCTTTACAGTTTGCACACATTATCATCAAAGTCCTCGATAGGGAATTTAGATTGTGAGCCCCAATAAGTATGTCTTTGGAATGAGGGAGGAAACCTGCCCAAACACGGGGAGAACATAAAAACTCCTTGCAGATGTTGTTCTTGGTGGGATTTGAACCCAGGACCCCAGCGCTACTAATCACTGAGCCACCGTAATACGATCTCTCATTACCAGGGTGCCACACAAGTAACCTCTCATGATGGGTACAACCACTGAGCTGTCTCAAGAACTTCGCAACCTTATTGTTGCAAAACCTACTGATGGAATTGGTTACAGAAGGATTTCTAAACTACTGAAGTTTCCAGTGAGCACTGTTGGGGCCATAATCCATAAGTGGAAAGAACATCATTTCACCATAAACCAGCCATGACCAGGTGCTCCCCGCAAGATATCAGATACAAGAGGGAAAAGAATTCTCAGAAGAGTTGTCCAATAGCCAAGGACCACCTGTGGAGAGCATCATAAAGACCTGGAATCAGCAGGTACAATTGTTTAAAGAAAAATATAAGTTATGCACTCAAACCTGTGTGGCATGTATGCATGCTCACCATGCAAGACTCCATTGCTGAACAAAAAGCATGTTCAAGCGTGTTTAAAGTTTGGTCAACAACAATTAGACAAACCTGTGAAATACTGGGAGAATATAGTCTGGAGAGATGAGACCAAAATTTAACTCTTTGGATGCCAAAATCCACCCGATGCTTGGAGGCCAAAAGGCACTGCATATCACTCTAGAAACACCATACCAACAGTGAAGTGTGGAGGTGGCAACATCATGGTGTGGGGCTGTTTTTCAGCATATGGTACTGGCAAACTTCGCGTCGTTGAAGAATGAGTGAAGAAATATAACGAGACATTGAAAATAAATCTGCTGCCATCTACCAGGATGATGATGAGGATGGACATTTCAGCAAGACATTGATCCCAAACACACGGCCAAGGTAAAGCTACCAGAATAGCCGAGCCGATCACTGGACCTGAATCCAAGAGAAAATATATGGAAGGAACTAAAGCTCAGAGATCATAGAAGCCGCGGAAGTTTCAGGATGTGAAGTGTTTGTGTATGTATGTATGTATGTATGTATGTATATATATATATATATATATATATATATATATATATATATATATATATATATATATATATATATATATATACACACGCACGCGCGCGCATACATTATACCCACTGATTAACCCCTTCCTGCACTAGTGCAGCACAGGGACGGTGCGGTCTCCATCTGTCACTTTAAATTCACCGTTTCCTTCCCGATAAAGTAAAGCCTAGAGCCGGTGTTTTTCCCGTTCACCATGTGTATTAGTTTATATAAGAGCCTGGCAGGCATGAGGTCACTCGGAGTCGTGTTTATGACAGCGGTCGCCATGGCGACAGACTATGATGCCATCAGCAGGATATTTAATAAACCAGGAGCACAGGATCGGGAATAGTCAGGTCAGCCGTCAAATGTGAGCCTGCAGCAGGGAGAGATCTCGCTCTGGTGATGGGAACGGCTCTATATAACAAGATCACATCCAGCAGGAGCTAGATACGAGCTCGGAGAGAGAAAGGCGTCCTGATCGGGGGCCAAGATATCACAAGTAATGCTCCGTTCTTAATACTCAGCACATATACAATCTTGGCTGCCCTTGAAATTGTTCCAGAAAATTAATTATTTCTCCCAAAAAATGATTGCGGTTTCACATGTTTTGTTATACATGTTTATTTCCTTTGTTTGAATTGTAACTTCACAAAAAAAACAGACTAAAAAAGGCAAATTGGACAGAAATGGCCTGAAATTGTTGACACTTTCTGAATATTGTGGGTAAACAACTTTGCTTCAAACGTGATGTACGTTCAAACTCACCCGTGGCAAGTAACAGGTGTGGGCAATATGAAAATCACACTTGAAACCAGATAAAAGGAAATCGGTTGACTCAGTCTTTGCATTGTGTGTCTGTGTGTGCCACACTAAGCATGGAGAACAGAGAGAGGAGAAGAGAACTGTCTAAGGACTTGAACCAAAATTGTTTAAAAATATTGACTATCTACAGAGATCTTTATGCTCGTTTGTCTATAGTGAGCAACATAATCAAAAAGTTTACAACCCATTAAAGATCTTAACGCAGGATAGTCCGGATGGGGGATAGGCAGCACCATTGAAGGTCCAAAGAAACTCAGGCTTTCCCGCAGGCTTAGGGGTCAGTGCAAAATATTTGTCAACATTTGAATGAAATGAAACACTAGGGCAGGAGACCCAGGAGGACCCCACTGCTGACACAGACATAAAAAGCTAGACTGTGTTTGCCAAAATGTATATGAATAAGCCAGAATCCTTCTGGGAAAGTGTATTGTGGACAGATAAGACCAAGGTAGAGCTTTTCGGTAAAGCACATCACACTACTGTTTACGGAAAAGTGAATGAGGCCTACAAAAAAAAGAACACATTACCCACAATCAAGTATGGTGGAGGTTCAAAGATGTTTTCTGGCTGTCTTGGTGCTGGGTGCCTTGACTGTGTGCAAGGCATCATGAAATCTAAAGATTACCAATGGATTTAGGGTGGCAATGTAGTGCCCAGTGGTAGAAAGCTGGGTTTGCGTCCTAGGTCATGGGTCTTTCAGCAGGATAATAACTCCAAATATGTTTCAAGAAGCCCCCAGAAATGGATGGAAGTAAATAACTGGAGAGTATAAATGAGCGAACCCGAAAAGTAAAGTGCTGAACTCTGAAGATGGACATCTCCTGGAAGCCGTTTTACAGTTTGGGAGTCCGGGCAGTAGGGCGTGTGTTTTTTTTTTTTTTTTGTTTTGTTTTTTGTTTTGTTTTTTAAGCTGCAAAGTTAGGTCACCATTGATTTCTATGGGGTTGAAGTTCGGGTACTCTAAAATTTGGTAGAACTCGACAAACCCGAACTTCCAAGGGTTCGCTCATCCCTACTGGAGAGTTCTGAAGTGGTCAGCAATGAGTCCGGATCTAAATCCCATTGATCACATGTGGAGAAATTTTGAAATTGCTGTTGGGAGAAGACGCCTTCACATATGAGAGACCTAAAGCAGTTTACTAAAGAAGAGTCGTCCACAATCCCAGCTGAGAGGTGTAAGAAGCTTGTGGATGGTTATAGGAAGCGATTCATTGCAGTTATTTATTTTAAAAGGGTGCAAGCAAATATTTAGTTGGGAGTGCCGACAATCTTGTCCGGCCCATTTTGGCGGGTTTGTGTGAAATTATGTCCAATTTGCCTTTTTTATGTTCTTTGTTGTTCCTATACACACAAAGGAAATAAACGTGTGTAACAAAACATGTGTAATTGTAATCATTTTCTATGAGAAATACTTCTATTTTCTGGAACAATTTCACGGGTGCCAACACTTTCGGCCATGACTGTATAGAGGGTTTGTTCAGACGAGACCGTAGCTGTGCAGCAGCCAGTAGCACAATTACTGCACTAAGGGCAATGCTGCCTGTATATGTGTGTGCTGCTGCGGGTTTACTGAGGTTGTGGTTGTGATCACATACTTATTAAACACTGAATATATTGTGATACTGCGGAAAACAGCACTCATGCATTATATGTGCCTAATATTAGTGGCATTATTGTGCAGTACATGAAGCTTGGACATTCAGAAATTTGGGGACAGAAGATTCAGGTGCTATATACTGACCTGGCGTGTGTATGTATGTATGTATATATACCCTACCGTTCAAAAGTTAAGGGTCACCCAGACAATTGTTTTCCATGATAACTCATACTTTTATTAAATGAGTTGCCAAATGAATGTAAAATCTAGTCCAGACATTGACAAGGTGCAAAAAAAAAAGATTTTTATTTTAAATAATAATTTTCTCCTTCAATCTTTGCTCCCTTTGCAGCAATTCCAGCATTGCAGACCTTTGGCATTGTAGCAGTTAATTTGCGGAGGTAATTCTGGAGAAGTTTCCCCCCATGCTTCCAGAAGCCCCTCCACAAGTTGGTTTGGCTGATGGGCACTTTTTTTGGCACCATACGGTCAAGCTGCTCCCACAATGGTGCTGAGATCTGGTGACTGTGCTGGCCGCTCCATTACAGATAGATACCAGCTGCCGGCTTCTTCCCTGAATAGTACTTGCATAATTTGGAGGTGTGCTTTGGGTCATTGTCCTGTTGTAGGATGAAATTGGCTCCAATCACGCGCAGTCCACAGGGTATGGCATGGCGTTGTAAAATGGAGTGATAGCCTTCCTTATTCAAAATCCTTTTTACCTTATACAAATCTCCCAGCACCAACGCAACCCCAGACCATCACATTACCTCCACCATGCTTGACAGATGGCGTCACGCACTCTTCCAGCATATTTTCAGTTCTGCGTCTCACAAATGTTCTTCTGTGTGATCTAAACACCTCAAACTTGGATTCGTTGTCCATAACACTTTTTCCAATCTTCCTCTGTCCAATGTCTGTGTTCTTTTGCCCATATTAATCTTTTCCTTTTATTAGCCAGTCTCAGATATGGCTTTTTCTTTGCCGCTCTGCCCTGAAGGCCAGCATCCCGGAGTCGCCTCTTCACTGTAGATGTTGACACTGGCGTTTTGCGTGTACTATTTAATGAAGCTGCCAGTTGAGGACCTGTGAGGTGTCGATTTTTCACACTACAGACTCTAATGTACTAGTCTTGTTGCTCGGTTGTGCAGCGCGGCCTCCCACTTCTCTTTCTACTCTGGTTAGAAAAAGAGGAGTGGGTCAGAGAAAGACCTCAAAAAACGACCAAAAAGTCCACAAGTAGCAATATATAAATAATCTTCATTTATTAAAATATAACAAACAGGTGAGGGCAGGACGCCGCATGACGTACAAAAATACCGCAAAGTTGTGTGACTGCACCGAGGACGCACGGAGCCAGGGGACCAAGGCCACCCACATCCCACCCAGGGGGTGTATTGAATGTATACCACATGTGTTAACTGAAGGGAATATAAAATATCAAAAGGGAAACTGTCATGATCCCAATGGCAGGGGATCACTAAAGGACAAGCACAGATACAAACAAGCTCTAGGGCGATGGAACCTGAGCTGACCGCGACCCTGAACCTAACACACAAATAAAAGTAGCCGGGGAACGTGCCTACGATGATCCTAGACGTCTCGCTCCAGCCGAAGATCTAACTTCCCCTATTAGAAGAAACACAGACCTCTCTTGCCTCCAGAGAAATACCCCACAGAAATAGCAGCCCCCCACATATGACGGTGAAATGAGAGGAAAGCACATACGCAGTATGAAAACAGTTTCAGCAAAATGAGGCCCGCTAAAGCTAGATAGCAGAGGATACAAAAGTGAACTGCGCGGTCAGCGAAAAACCCTTCAAAAAACCATCCTGAAATTACTTGAACTCATGTGCCAACTCATGGTACATGAGGAGCAATTTCAGCCCACTAGAGCAACCAGCAGCAGAGAATCGCATATCTGCAGGCTGGACTAAAAAACCAAATAAAGCAAAACACCAAAACAGGAAAATCCAAACTTAGCTTGACCAGAAGGTTCTAGGAGCAGGGAGCAGAGGTAACAAGACACACTGGATACATTGATAACCGGCGAGGAAAGCCAGAGCAAAGCCAGGTTAAATAGGAAACTCCCATATCCTGATGGAACAGGTGGAACCCAGAGACCCAGGAAAGACAAGTCACCCAGTACCATCAGTAACCACCAGAGGGAGCCCAAAAACAGAACTCACAACAGGAAACAAACCTGTTCCAATGCACAAGTATAGTACACATGAACTGCCTCACATCTCATCGGAGGTAATTACCATTCTTATACTTTTCTACAATCACTGTTTCTAAGTCTGATGGGATTATGTACTCCTCTTTTTCTATTTTAGTTTCAATAACTTTTTATTTTCAATAACACAGCAATTGAACAACAGATTCCCTTACAAGGGAGTTCAATAAGCTTAAATCTAAACAAAGAGGAAAAACCATACATATACTAACTCAAATTCGAAAATACAGATATGACGAGACAAGAACATGGGGGGGACATAAAAGAGGGAAAATGGGGAAGGAAATGAGATTCTGCACTTTACTTTATGGTAAGCTGCAGTACATTTACAAGTCAGGATTATACTTTGCTCCGTTTTATGAGTTCCGCCTCCCACCTCCCCGCACCCCACCCAACGTAGGCTCAACCCCACTCGTTTTCTATTTTGTACTACCGACCGGTCCATATATTTTGTCCTGTATCGTTACCAGCGGTATTACGCTTTTCATATCCACTCTTTTGAGTTCTTGGGATGGTATCTATCATGCTGATCGAAGTCGTGTTTCTGTTTAACTACTCTGGTTAGAGCCTGTCTGTGCTCTGTTCTGAAGGGAGTAGTACACACCGTTGTAGGAAACCTTCAGTTTCTTGGCCTTCTTTTCTAAGAACAAGAATAGACTGTCGAGTTTCACATGAAAGCTCTTAGTTTCTGGCCATTTTGAGAGTTTAATGGAACCAACAAATGTAATGCTCCAGATTCTCAACTAGCTCCAAGGAAGGTCAGGTTTATAGGTTCTCTAATCAGCCAAACTGTTTTCAGCTGTGCTAACATACTTGCACAAGGGTTTTCAAGGGTATTCTAACCATTCATTAGCCTTCTTACACAGTTAGCAAACACAAAGTGCCAAAGTACTGGAGTGATGGTTGGAAATGGGCCTCTATACACCTATGAAGATATTGCATTAAACCAGACGTTTGCAGCTAGGATAGTCATTTATCACTTTAACAATGTATAGAGTGTATTTCTGAAACATTTAATGTTGGCTTCATTGGAAAAAGGAAATTTCTAAGTGACCCTAAACTTTTGAACGGTTGTGTGTGTATATGTATATATCCTGTATATATATTTTTTGTACACACGTGGTCAAAATTGTTGGTTCCCCTGTCCAGGCCTATTTCATGTTTTATTTTTTTTGTTAAATTCTGTGGAAGCCTGTCTGAAAAGCAATGTCGGACTTTCATTTGTTCATTTTCATAGATCTTTTATTTATTATTACTTTTGTCAGATTCCAGTTATTTCTGTGACCATTGTGGGTTTTTCTGTCATTAAACGAGGGGGACCAACAATTTTGACCACGTGTGTATGTATATGTAGAAGTACTGGGCCGTACATCTTAATATTTGAACCTCCGGCCCCCAGTATATAACATTCGCCATGCCCTCAGAGCTCACGGATACCAGCGCGGTCCTGTAATAGGAACCACTTGGGGAACAAGTCTGTCCATGACATTTTCTCCTCCGGAATCTTCTGCCATCACCTGTGAGTGATGTTATTGAGAAGTGGAAGGAACCGCAGCAACTCAGCCAAGAAGTGGAGACCCCGTAATGTTACAGAGCCGGGGGCAGAGGACAGAAAAGTCACCACCGCTCTGCTGACCCCGTAGCTGCAGAGTCCAGATGTCCTCTGGTATCAGCACAGACACTGCGCCCTCGCTGGGAGCTTCGCTGCCATGTAGCTTCATGCAGCCGTACGTCACCAAGCACAATGCCGAGCGCCGGACGGTGTAAAGCCGCCACCACTGGACTCTGGAGGAGACGGGTTATGTGCAGTGACGGATCACACTCCTCTATCTGCGTCTGATGGAGGAGTCTGGCTTTGGTGATTCCAGGAGGACGTTGCCCCCTGACTGCATTGTGCCCCCTGTACAGATGAGGGACAAGGATAATGCTATGTGTTTTCATGGGGCGGCCTTGGACCCTCAGCTCCTGACCTTTTCTTAAAAGGTAAGTAAAATCTAAAAAAAATGAACCTTGTATTTATCACTGTCTGAACGAACAACATATCGTAATATTTATCCTCTCCTGGGAACATCAGATTAGCCGAGTTGCCATATAATTTTCACTTTGCCTCCCAAAAAGTGAAATAAAAATATATCAAAGTTGTTTGGACTCCAAAATGGCGATGATAAAAAGAACGAACCCCGACAACTCTATCAATCAAGTTCTAGCTCCTGGAAGTCGAGGAGATAAAATCAGGAGTGACGAGGAGCCAACTGGGACTCAAACCGTGGCCGGCAGCTGGGGTTCTGGGATCATTCAGATTTTGGATTTATGGGATATTTGTGGGGTTGGCAAAGAAGAATGAATGGTGGAGAATCAGAAAATGGAAGGGGGATCATCCTGCAAACGCCACATGAAGGTGTGCTGGGGGAGAGCGCGGGAGCTGCCGGGGGCGCTGTCTGGACACAGAGCGCTCAGGCTTCACCCTATGGACACCTCGTTCTCATACACATGGAGGGGCTCGCTTCTGCCACCCTCTATAGGGGCCGACATTCCCACAATTATTTTTTTTTTTGTGTAAAAACTCATTAAACAAAGAGCAGGTGGGAACTTCTGAGCTCTTTATTGGAAGCAGGAATCCTCTAAGTTGGCAGATCTGATGAGCGCAGTTCAGCGCAGGGTCACAATGTGCAGAGTCTCCCCACCGGCGCAGGCAGAAGACAATACCCCACTAATCACTTCCCAATCTTTAAAATGGCCCCGAGGAGGTTAATGCACCTTTTATGTTACAGAGTATTAGCTCTCGGGACTGGAGGTGGAATCTGGTCTTACAAAGCTTTTACCTGAGATGAAAAGTTTCACAATTACCAGTGTTTCCACGCTGCAGTGTTTTATGGCAGAATTCTGCTTTTTATTTTTTCCGTTTCGCCCATTCACCCCAGCACTACTCTTGTTGCCGAGGCTAAAGCACATTTCTCAGTAACCCACTAGTGTTTAGTAGTCCCTCTCCCCATCTGCCACTCACCTTTTATCTCTAATCTCCTCTCGGCCTTTCACCTCCAAACTCCCAAACTTCCCACACTTTCATAGATATATTCGTGGCAATATTCATCAAAACCTGAACTCCTCGTGTTTCCTCCTTCCGCTAACCTACCTGTGCCCGATATTGCCATCTCCGTGTGTGGCTCTACCATTACTCCCCTGCAGCACACTGGTCTTGTTGTCATATTTGACTCAGATCTTTCCTTCACCCCCCACATCTGATCACTCGTTCATGTCCTCTACATCTCAAAAACATCTCTAGAATTCAACCTTTTTTTACCTTTGACTCTGCAAAACCTCTTACTGTCTCTTACTCATTCTCATCTGGACTATTGCAACTTTCTACTCTATTATTATTATAATTATATTTATTATCATAGCGCCATTTATTCCATGGTGCTTTACATGTGGTGTAACTAGAGTCCGATGGGCCCCGGTGCAAAATTTGGACCTGGGCCCTTTCCCTGCATGTTAGTCAGATGTATGGGCCCCTGTAGTGTTTCAGTCCCCCTATCATCCTGGTATGTCCGTCTCCCATCCTGGAATTTACATCCCTTCAGCCTGTTATGTGTTCCCTCATCCTGGGCTCCATCCTGATATGTATTCCCCCCCCCCCCCCCCAATATCATGGTATATGCTCCCCCACCCAACATCATGGTATATATGTCTGTGTGCCCCCCATTCTGCATATAAAAAAAAAAGGCAAACTTCCTACTCTCCTTCCCTCCCCATTGCCCTGATGCGCGTCTCCGTCTTCTGAGGCCGGCAGCTGACTTAAGCGTTCAAGCGACGGGCGCACATGACGTCACATGTATGCTGACGTCAGCTGCTGGGCTCTGATTGGCCGGTAGCATGTATTGCTGCGCACGAACTTAGCTGCAACACACTTCAACTGGATGTGCGTCCAAGGATGCACATCCAGCTGAAGTAGTGGCTGTCGTCGGCGAGCACAGCCGCAGCGCGACCACAGTCGTTACGCCACTCTCTACTGATTGGCCTCCCTCTTAATAAACACTCTCCTCTCCAATCTGTCCTGAATGCAGCAGCCAGGATCATATTCCTGTCCAGCAGCTACACCGATGCTCCTATCCTGTGCCAGTCATTACACTGGTTGCCCATGTGCTACAGAGTTCAGTAGAAACTCGTCACTCACCCACAAAACGTTCAACGCTTCAGCACCACATCTTCTACCTCATCTGTCTACTACCGTACCCTTGACCTAAGACTAACATCCTCAATTATTCGAAGACTTCCCACGCGCTGCACCAATTTCTGCAATGCATTACCCTGGACAATTTGATTACTTCCCAATACCCACAGTTTTAAGCATGGTCCAAAAACGCACTTTAGACTGGCCCATCTGTAGTGTACAGCGTTGCTGAGTATGTTGGCGCCATGGAAGATAAAAATGATCAGTGACCATTCTCATTCATTTCCAAAGGTTGTAAGACCTGTACAGATGTAATATGTCTCACTGCTGGGGGTTTGCTACAGTTGAATCCTCTTGATCTGATGCCAGGGCTTTTTTTTTACTGTTCCGCTTACATGTCTGTACGAGGCTTTTTTTTTTATATGGGAGAAATTGTTTTATTTTCGGCGCTGTCTAGGCAGCACGTACACATTACTGTCATTTCATTTGTTTGTGATGTAGAGGGAGAAAAAGAGAATTTGGGGAGTGTTGTTTTTGTTTTCATACTTTCGCGATACACCCTGAATACCTGGTGACTTATTTCTCTGGTTTATTACTGTCATTTGGTGATTTACTATGTCTAGATTTTTGTTGTGTCTGTTTTACACCAAGTTTTGTTTTGTTTCTTCTGTTTTATATTTGCATAGATTTTTCGTTTATATAATTATTTTTCTCATATACTTCTGGAAGACATGACATTTTTTTATTTGGGCATTCTTATAGAATATCCAAACTTTTTTATTTAACTATTTAATTATCAATCCGCCTTTGCAAAGTTCTGAATCTATGTAATCTATTTTATTACATTGTTCTCTCCCAAAATAGCTGAAAGTCCTATCTGCCCAATTCATGGCATTTTAGTAGCTGCTTTATACCGCAGCGCTAGTAAAAATCCGTCCTCTCTCCCCCTTCTCTGCTCCCGTCTCCCAGGCTCGCACAGGGAGAATCTGTTTACGGATCCTTACTAGAGCAGCAGGTCAAAGCGGCTTGTAAAAGAGCATTAACTAGGCGGATAAAGCAGCACTTTCTGCGCTTCTTACTGTGTGTGAGAGAGAAAGGGAAGTGAATAAGGTGGTGGAGTATTTTACAAAGATTCATAACTTTGCAAAATCTGATCAATAATTCTTAAAGGTCCCACTTACACATTAGGTAACTGGCTGCTCGGCCGACGGCTTCTGTTCTCTCTGAGATTGAGCAGCTACCAGACTCCTCTCGGAGCACAAGGACCTGACATCTGGGGTAACGTACACCCGGCTTCAGAGGCGACACCATGCTGCCAATCTGCAGTACTTAGGCTGTGCTGATTTTTCGCGTTTTTTTTCCGTATTTTTTGCGATAAAAACGCTATAAAACCGCAAAAAAAAAGCATAGAATATGCATTCCATCATTTTGAATGAATTCTGCATGTTTTGTGCACATGATGCGTTTTTTTCCGCAAAAAAAAGCATCGCGGTAAAAAAACGCAGCACAGGGTCGTCGTTACTTCTCTGGGCACAAAGTTCACTTTATGTTTCGCCATTGTAACACTTTTTCAGGAGGGATCCACCTGACAAAGTCGCCATTTCCACATACCCTAAAAACCATTTTATTTTCTCCAGATTAAAAAAAAGAGCAAAATCCATGATCGTCCACAAAGTATATTAGGAAGTTATAAAACTTTTGCAATCATTACTGAGTTTAAGTAAGATTTCAGGATCCCTCAGGGAAGTCGGTGATCCATGGTCACTGGGGCAGAGCTCTGCGAACCCGCCGACATCGCCAATGAGTGGGTCCGGCGCGGTGTCTCATCCGGACTAATGATCAGGAGAGCCCTGGGGGGTCTCGGTAGGACGACTGTTCCCTCTCCAGGGACCACTGACTTCCCATCTTGTGTCTCCTTTGTGCCGCACAGTGTCAGCAGTGTGTCACCCAATTTATCAGCATTTTAATATTGATGTTTCCACAGCATTACCCCTCGTCTGCCCCGAGCCGGAGAGACCATACACGGGAGCAAGTTTTTCATAGGTTTCGGGGGCAAAGGCGCGAATCAGTGCATCCAAGCGTCTCGCCTGGGGTCCCGCACCGCCATGGTCTGCAAGGTAACGCAATGTCGGTCTCGCACCACCTCGGTCTGCAAGGTAACGCAATGTCCGAGCACTCGTCCTCGGAATCTTACAATCCGCACGTGATTCCTTAGTGTCCCAAAGGAAATTCCTTCAGTACCGGGACTAAATAAACCCTGAGCCCTCCGCTAAGTAACTGTCTCCTCCACATATTATCCCTCTGAATCACTGCCGTTCTTACACCGTGACCTCACACCAGAGCCACACAACCATGTCAGGAATGTGGAATTAAAGGGGAGGTCTGGGATAAGTACAGAAGGTTTGTCAGAAACAGCGCCACATCTGTCCCAGTGTCTGGCCATGTCTGGTACTGCAGCTCATCACCATTTAGGTCAATACTAGGGGAGAAAAAATAAACCGATCTTCTACCTAATGCTTACCGATATTCTGAAGTCCAAAATTTGGAACCTTAGACCTCGCCAAAGCCTCAGTAAGACCCCACAGAAATCCCCAAATCTCACACATTGGAGCAACCCCTTTTCCTACTCAGATTACAACAAAATTAGGACTTTCAGTTAAAATGTTTTTACCTTTCTTCCACAAGGGCAGATTCTGAGGCCTCTGCATTGTCATTACTCTGTTATTCCTCCTAGAAATGTATCAATGACGTTTTATAACGGAACGTCACATCAATGTAACAAGGTGAAGGGTAACACTCGGCGTTTACAGGAGGAATAACCGAGGAACTGAAGAGAAGCTCCGGTGTCCGCCTAGTCAGCGCTGCTTCGGCTAGGACTCGTTATATGGATTAATGTTTCTATTTTGTGACAGCAAGCGGAGGTTTTATAAAGTGCATGTTACACAGTGGCGATTTCCAAATGTCTCATCCAGATCTCTCTCTGGTTTCAGGTCGGTGACGACTCTTTTGGGAACAACTATATTGAAAACTTCAGGAAGAACGGTGTCTGCACAGGTAGCAGAGTTACTGCCCACGATCTGCCCAGGTTTACACAGTCGGGGTGCTCATCTGACGCCATACTGGAAATGATGGGAGTGATTAGTGGATTTTTGCTCCTCTATTTGCTGGTGTGTTGTCCATCGCTCTCGGTCATGTGATCGCGGCGGACCACCGCGCTGATGTCGCCAGTGGTATACACCTCTCCATAAAATTACACCGTAAAAGGAACATTGTCTCCAGCAGCTCAGAGTATTTAAGGAACAAGAGTGCTGATCTTGTGGAAAGAGCAGGATCATCGGCAACACAGAGCATCTAAGGAGAGTGGGGTGCAGATTGTGTGGGAGGTTAGAGGGAGAGTTACAGAGTGAAAAAGAACGCCAGCAGCAGCACAGAGTATTTCAGGAGAGGAATGTGCTGATCATGTGAGAGGTCAGAGTCTGAGAGCTACATAGTGGACGAGGCGGGGTACCCTACAGCACAGAGTATTTCAGGAGAGGAGTGTGCCGATCTTGTGAGAGGTCAGAGATGGAAGAGCTACATAGTGACGAGGCGGGGTACCCTACAGTACAGAGTATTTCAGGAGAGGAGTGTGCTGATCTTGTGAGAGGTCAAAGATCGAGAGCTGCATAGTCACGAAGCGGGGTACCCTACAGCACAGAGTATTTCAGGAGAGGAGTGTGCCGATATTGTGAGAGGTCAGAGATGGAAGAGCTACATAGTGACGAGGCGGGGTACCCTACAGTACAGAGTATTTCAGGAGAGGAGTGTGCTGATCTTGTGAGAGGTCAGAGACTGAGAGCTCCATAGTGACGAAGCGAGGTACCCTACAGTACAGAGTATTTCAGGAGAAGAGTGTGCTGATCTTATGAGAGGTCAGAGATCGAGAGCTCCATAGTGACGAAGCGGGGTACCCCAGCAGTGCAGAGTATTTCAGGAGAGGAGTGTGCTGAACTTGTGGAAGGTAAGAGACTGAGAGCTACATGGTGACAAAGCTGGAGGTACCCTACCCTAACCGCGCTTTCTTCCCGCGCGCTGCCCTCTCTTCTGCACGCCGCCCTCTCTTCTGCACGCCGCCCTCTCTTCTGCACGCCGCCCTCTCTTCTGCACGCCGCCCTCTCTTCTGCACGCCGCCCTCTCTTCTGCACGCCGCCCTTTCTTCCATGCGGCGCCCTCTCTTCCGCGCGCCGCCCTCTCTTCCGCGCGCCGCCCTCTCTTCTGCACACCGCCCTCTCTTCCGCGCTTGTTGCCCTCTCCGCTCCGCTCCACACCTGTTCCCAATCAGCATCACACGATTTTTTACCTTTTCTCTTGGCACGATTCTCCCTACTGATGTGATCGGTGCAGGATTTCTGGAGGGACCTCAGACGCAGGGTGTAATATTTCTGTGATTATCCGTGTCCAGAGCGTCCCCATCACACGGCAGAGTCACGTGTCTGCGCCGTGATCACATTTTTTTATTCTCTCGCAGATTTCGCATT
Source organism: Ranitomeya imitator (assembly GCF_032444005.1). NCBI lineage: Eukaryota > Metazoa > Chordata > Amphibia > Anura > Dendrobatidae > Ranitomeya > Ranitomeya imitator. Next base: position 17,653,878 of record NC_091286.1, on the reverse strand, counting down.
TCAGACCGGAGCAGCCGCCACCGGAGCCGCATCCATTATCGTGAACGCAGAAGGTGAAAACTTTATCCCTGAGAACAGAAAGCGACATATACAGGAAAATGATGTATATGACTTCACAGCTGAGGGTTCGGCACAATTGTGTCCAGTCTAGACAATCCTCTGAGAGCTGCATACGTCAGAGTTTGCTACAATGTATCAGACGGGTTTAGGCTCACAGAGCGTCGTATAGACTCTCAGCTGCGAATATTAAGTATTCGGTCAGGTTCCATTCACTAACAGCAAGCAGAGATCATAATCACAGTTAGTACACGTGGGGAATATTGTCCAGCGAGACCGCGGCACCGATCCTGGGGCAGTAGTGAGCATGTGCAAACCAGCACTAGTGATTGAAGCAGTGGTCGCACATGCTCACTACTGCTCCACGTGTAAATGGAATTTTGGGACCCTTGTTTTCAGGATTGGTGTGGGTCCCAACTACCAGGCACACATTCATCATCTGTACTTTAATAGGACCTTCCCTTTAAATTCCTTACTTATCACCCCACCAGCTACAAGGTAACATTGCCTGGTTTCCCCCCAAAAAACAGGTCCCAATATGGCGATGGAAAAATACAAAAGTTATGGCTGTCGGAAGCAAGGAACAAATGAAAGTGTAGAAACTAAACAATTGTCCCATCGTGAAGGGGTTAAGCTCCACCCGAATCCACAAAAACACTCAAAACAGATCTCGAATCCCCCCACTGTCACCCCTGTTTACATCATATGCACTCTCAGGGGTCTTAGTAATGGGGGTGATTGATAAACAGCTGACATCCAGGATTTGTTAGATTCTCGCTGACCGGACTGTCGCCATGATCTGTCTCCTGCAGGACAGAACGCCATTGTTATTGTTGCTGGGGCAAATCTCTTACTAAATTCAGAAGATCTAACAAAAGCATCAGAAGCTATAACCAGAGCCCGGGTCATGGTGTGCCAGCTGGAGATCAGCCCCGAAGTGTCGCTCCTGGCCCTGAGAATGGCGCACAAGAGCGGAGGTGAGATGATCAATGTCTGCAAATCACACGGAACTTCATGTGAGACTCAAATGTATAATTTATCAACTTGGGGCAGTATTATAGTAGTTATATTCTTGCACATAGGGGCAGTATTATAGTAGTTATATTCTTGTACATAGAGGCAGTATTATAGTAGTTATATTCTTATACATGGGGGCAGTATTATAGTAGATATATTCTTGTACATAGGAGCAGTATTATAGTAGTTATATTCCTGTACATAGGAGCAGTATTATAGTAGTTATATTCTTGTACATAGGGGCAGTATTATATTAGTTATATTCTTGTACATAGGGGCAGTATTATAGTAGTTATAATCTTGTACATAGGGGCAGTATTATAGTAGTTATATTCTTGTACATAGGAGCAGTATTATAGTAGTTATATTCTTGTACATAGGGGCAGTATTATAGTAGTTATATTCTTGTACATGGGGGCAGTATTATAGTAGTTATTAGTAGTTATATTCTTATGAGCTGTATGGGTTATTCCCTCGTTAATTCGTCATCAATTAAACAGCTAAAAGGTCAGGGGCTGATTCCAGGTGCGACACTTGCATTTAGAAGTTGTTTCTGAGAACCCACAACATGCGGCCAAAGAAGCTCTCAATGGAAGAGATAGAGACCATCATTAGGCTGAAAAATGAAGACATCCATCAGAGAGAAAGCAGATATGTTAGAATATTAGAAGCAGCCAAATCTACAGTTTTATACATTCTGCAAAAAAATAGCCCATTGGTGAGCTGGGAATTCAAAAAGATCCGAACGTCCACGGAACACAACAGTGGTGGATGATCACAGAATCCATCACATGAAGAAAAATAACCTTTCACACCCCCATCTCCCAAGTGAAGAACACTCTCCAGGAAGTCGGTGTTTCCGAATCTAAGCCTACAGTAAAGAGAAGACTTCATGAGAGCAAGTACAGAGAGTTCACCATAAGAGGCAAGTCAGCCTTAAAGGGAACCTGTCACCCCGTTTTTTAAAGATTAGATAAAAATAGTGTGAAATAGGGGCAGAGCTGGGCTTTACATTAGTGCCTTTTTGGTGCCTTTATTCCCCTGTTAGGCTGCCGAAATACCTTTGTGAACTGGCCGTTTTGTCCTGTCACTCAAGTTGGTCAGGTCAGGTCGGATCGGCGTGGTCAAATAGCGGTTCCTCCCCCACCTCTTGCGTCTCCCTGCGCAATTTAGTCCCGCTGTTGGCGTTGTGTTTAGCGCCTGCGCAGTAACGTCTAATTTGGCGCCTGCGTATTATGCTTTGCCCAACTGTGGGCATAGTATAATTTACATCACTGCGCATGCGCGGGTCGTAACTAGTGTTGAGCATTCCGATACCGCAAGTATCGGGTATCGGCCGATACTTGCGGTATCGGAATTCCGATACCGAGTTCCGATACTTTTGTGGTATCGGGAATCGGTATCGGATCCATATTAATGTGTAAAATAAAGAATTAAAATAAAAAATATTGATATGCTCACCTCTCCGGAGGCCCCTGGACATCACCGCTGGTATCCGACAGCCTTCTTTGCTTAAAATGAGCGCGTTTAGGGCCTTCCATGACGTCACGGCTTCTGATTGGTCGCGTGCCGCTCATGTGACCGCCACGCGACCAATCACAAGCCGTGACGTCATTCTCAGGTCCTAAACTCCTCATTCTAGGAATTTAGGACCTGAGAATGATGTCGCAGCTTGTGATTGGTCGCGTGGCGGTCACATGAGTGGCACGCGACCAATCAGAAGCCGTGACATCATGGAAGGCCCTAAACGCGCTCATTTTAAGCAAAGAAGGCTGCCGGTTACCAGCGGTGATGTCCAGGGGCCTCCGGAGAGGTAAGTATATCAATATTTTTTATTTTAATTCTTTATTTTACACATTAATATGGACTGGGTGCCCCGGAAGTGATCATATGGGCATAGTGTTTATCTGGATGCCGGTAAAATTTTCTCAGCCCGAACTGCGAGCGTAATTTTGGCACCAAACTTACGCTCGCAGTTCGGGCTGAGAAAATTTTACCGGCATCCAGATAAACACTATGCCCATATGATCACTTCCGGGGCACCCAGGCTAAAGTTACGACCCGCGCATGCGCAGTGATGTAAATTATGCTATGCCCACAGTTGGGCAAAGCATAATGCGCAGGCGCCAGAGGCGAATTCACTGCGCAACTGCTAAGAAAGAGCGCGATCTGTGCGATTCACAGATTGCGTTTACGACAGACACGCCGAGAAGCAGGGGGGAGGAACCGCTATTTGACCACGCCCATCCGACCTGACCAACTTGAGTGACAGGACAAAACGGCCAGTTCACAAAGGTATTTCGGCAGCATCCCGGGGGAATAAAGGCACCAAAAAGGCACTAATGTAAAGCCCAGCTCTGCCCCTATTTCACACTATTTTTATCTAATCTTTAAAAAACGGGGTGACCGGTTCCCTTTAAAAGTAGAGACCATAGATTATACTTTCTAAAAAAAAAATAAATAAAAAAAAAGTATCCAAAGAAGTAGCCCAGTTCTGGAAAAGATCAACCTGTACCAGCTTGATGGGAAGAAGAAAGTCTGGAGAAGGTTTGCAGCGGCTCCTGAACCTCAGCGCAGCACATCCTGTGTAACACATGGTGGAGGCGGTGTGATGGCTTCCTATGGCATCAGGTCACTTGTGGTTATTGATGTCACTGAAGACAGAAGCAGCCGGATGAATCCTGTGTGTACAGGGCGATAGTTTCTGCTCATATTCACCCAAATGCATCACGGCTGGACTGTGCTTCACAGGACAGATGGACAATGACCCAAAACATCCTGCGAAAGCAAAGAAGGGGAATATTCTGCAATGGCCCAGTCATCCCCACGTCTCAGCCCATCGAGCCGCATTCACAGGCTGAAGACAAAACAAAGTAGAAAGAGCCACAAACAAGTGAGAACTGAAGTCCGTTCATTAAAGTGGGCAAAGCCTCACAAGGGAGGAAACACAACAATGGTGACGTCCATGGCCTCCAGACTTCAGGCCGTCATTGCTACAAAGCCTCACACAAGAGGAGACCAGCAATGGTGACGTCCATGGCTCCAGACTTCAGGCCGTCATTGCTACAAAGCCTTACACCAGTGGAAACCAGCTATGGTGACATCCATGGCTCCAGACTTCAGGTCATCATTGCTACAAAGCCTCACACCGGAGGACACCAGTGATCATGACAGCCATGGCCTCCAGACTTCAGGCCGTCATTGCTGCAAAGCCTCACACAGGAGGAGACCAGCAATGGTGACATCCATGGCTCCAGACCTCAGGCCGTCATTGCTACAAAGCCTCACACCAGTGGAAACCAGCTATGATGACGTCCATGGCTCCCGACCTCAGGTCATCATTGCTGCAAAGCCTCACACAGGAGGAGACCAGCAATGGTGACATCCATGGCTCCCGACCTCAGGTCATCATTGCTGCAAAGCCTCACACCAGAGGAAACCAGCTATGATGACGTCCATGGCTCCAGACCTCAGGTCATCATTGCTGCAAAGCCTCACACAGGAGGAGACCAGCAATGGTGACATCCATGGCTCCAGACCTCAGGCCGTCATTGCTACAAAGCCTCACACCAGTGGAAACCAGCTATGGTGACATTCATGGCTCCAGACCTCAGGTCATCATTGCTGCAAAGCCTCACACCAGAGGAAACCAGCTATGGTGACATCCATGGCTCCAGACTTCAGGTCATCATTGCTGTAAAACCTAACACCAGAGGAAGTCCGTGATGGTGAAGGCCATGACCTCCAGACTTCAGGTCATCATTGCTGTAAAGCTTCACACCGGAGGATACTGGTGATGGCCATGGCCTCCAGATTTCCTTTCATCATTGCTGTAAAGCCTCACACCGGAGGATACCAGTGATGGTGACAGCCATGGCCTCCATACTTCAGCGCATCATTGCATTGAAAGCAGTGCTGGTGATGGCCATTTCCTCCAGACTTAAGGTCATCATTGCTACAAAGCCTCACCCAGGAGGACACCAGTGATGGTGACGTCCATGGCCTCCAGACTTCAGGTCATCATTGCTGTAAAACCTAACACCAGAGGAAAGCAGCAATGGTGACAGCCATGGCCTCCAGACTTTAGGTTGTCATTATACAAACCCTAAAGGTACCGTCACACTTAGCGACGCTGCAGCGATACCGACAACGATCCGGATCGCTGCAGCGTCGCTGTTTGGTCGCTGGAGAGCTGTCACACAGACAGCTCTCCAGCGACCAACGATGCCGGTAACCAGGGTAAACATCGGGTAACTAAGCGCAGGGCCGCGCTTAGTAACCCGATGTTTACCCTGGTTACCATCCTAAAAGTAAAAAAAAACCAAACACTACATACTTACCTACAGCCGTCTGTCCTCCAGCGCTGTGCTCTGCACTCCTCCTGTACTGGCTGTGAGCACAGCGGCCGGAAAGCAGAGCGGTGACGTCACCGCTCTGCTTTCCGGCTGACCGACGCTCACAGCCAGAGCAGGAGGAGAGCAGAGCACAGCGCTGGAGGACAGACAGCGGTAGGTAAGTATGTAGTGTTTGTTTTTTTTTACTTTTAGGATGGTAACCAGGGTAAACATCGGGTTACTAAGCGCGGCCCTGCGCTTAGTTACCCAATGTTTACCCTGGTTACCAGTGAAGACATCGCTGAATCGGTGTCACACACGCTGATTCAGCGATGTCTGCGGGGAGTCCAGCGACGAAATAAAGTTCTGGACTTTCTTCCCCGACCAGCGACAGCACAGCAGGGGCCTGATCGCTGCTGCCTGTCACACTGGACGATATCGCTAGCAAGGACGCTGCAACGTCACGGATCGCTAGCGATATCGTCTAGTGTGACGGTACCTTAAGGCTGTGTGCACACTATGCAGATTTACTGCGGATCTGCAGCGTTTTTTTCCGCACAGAAACGCTGCAGATCCGCAAAGTGATTTACAGTACAATGTAAATCAATAGGAAAAAAAAAATGCTGTGCTAATGGTGTGGAAAATTCCGCATGGAAAACGCTGCGGATCAAAAGAAGGAGCATGTCACTTCTTTTGTGCGGAACTGCAGTGTTTCTGCACCCTTCCATTATAGAAATCCACAGGGGTAAAATCCGCACAAAATCCAGAGCAAATCCACAACAAAAACGCGCAAAATCCACATAAAAAATGCATCAAATCTGCACCTGCGTTTTCTGCCAGGAGATGCAGATTTTGTGCTGAAAGTTCTGCACCCCAATCCGCAATATGTGCACACAGCCTTATACCGGAGGACACCAGCGATGGTGACTTCATGGCTCCAGACTTCAGGTCATCATTTCTGTAAAGCCTCACACCGGAGGACACCAGCGATGGTGACTTCATGGCTCCAGACTTCAGGTCATCATTTCTGTAAAGCCTCACACCGGAGGTCACCAGCGATGGTTATGGCCATGGCCTCCAGACTTCAGGTCATCATTTCTGTAAAGCCTCACACCAGAGGAGACCAGCGATGGTGACTTCATGGCTCCAGACTTCAGGTCATCATTTCTGTAAAGCCTCACACCGGAGGACACCAGCGATGGTGACTTCATGGCTCCAGACTTCAGGTCATCATTTCTGTAAAGCCTCACACCAGAGGAGACCAGCGATGGTGACTTCATGGCTCCAGACTTCAGGTCATCATTTCTGTAAAGCCTCACACCGGAGGACACCAGCGATGGTGACTTCATGGCTCCAGACTTCAGGTCATCATTTCTGTAAAGCCTCACACCAGAGGAGACCAGCGATGGTGACTTCATGGCTCCAGACTTCAGGTCATCATTTCTGTAAAGCCTCACACCAGAGGAGACCAGCGATGGTGACTTCATGGCTCCAGACTTCAGGTCATCATTTCTGTAAAGCCTCACACCGGAGGACACCAGCGATGGTGACTTCATGGCTCCAGACTTCAGGTCATCATTTCTGTAAAGCCTCACACCAGAGGAGACCAGCGATGGTGACTTCATGGCTCCAGACTTCAGGTCATCATTTCTGTAAAGCCTCACACCGGAGGACACCAGCGATGGTGACTTCATGGCTCCAGACTTCAGGTCATCATTTCTGTAAAGCCTCACACCAGAGGAGACCAGCGATGGTGACTTCATGGCTCCAGACTTCAGGTCATCATTTCTGTAAAGCCTCACACCGGAGGACACCAGCGATGGTGACTTCATGGCTCCAGACTTCAGGTCATCATTTCTGTAAAGCCTCACACCGGAGGACACCAGCGATGGTGACTTCATGGCTCCAGACTTCAGGTCATCGTTTCTGTAAAGCCTCACACCGGAGGACACCAGCGATGGTGACTTCATGGCTCCAGACTTCAGGTCATCGTTTCTGTAAAGCCTCACACCGGAGTACAGCAGCGATGGTGACTTCATGGCTCCAGACTTCAGGTCATCGTTTCTGTAAAGCCTCACACCGGAGTACAGCAGCGATGGTGACTTCATGGCTCCAGACTTCAGGTCATCATTTCTGTAAAGCCTCACACCGGAGGAGACCAGCGATGGTGACTTCATGGCTCCAGACTTCAGGTCATCATTTCTGTAAAGCCTCACACCGGAGGACACCAGCGATGGTGACTTCATGGCTCCAGACTTCAGGTCATCGTTTCTGTAAAGCCTCACACCGGAGGACACCAGCGATGGTGACTTCATGGCTCCAGACTTCAGGTCATCATTTCTGTAAAGCCTCACACCGGAGGACACCAGCGATGGTGACTTCATGGCTCCAGACTTCAGGTCATCATTTCTGTAAAGCCTCACACCGGAGGACACCAGCAATGGTGACGGCCATGGCCTCCTGACTTCAGGCTGTCAATGCTGCAAAATATTCTCCACAAAGGGTTAAAAACGGAATATTTTATTTATGGTAACGTTAATTTGTCCGATTACTTTTGAGTCCATGAAATGATTAGACTTTGGCTGCAATTCCCAAATGCTTTACAGGATATTTTTGTTTGACCCCTTTAGTTAAACCTCAAAGTCTCCACTTCAGTTGTATCTGTCATTTCACTTTAAATCCAAAATGGTAAAATAGCGATCTGCAGAGCTGAAATCACAAGGATTCGGGCCGATCTGTATGTTCTTGTCCATAGGGGAAGTTTTAGCAGTTATCTTGCAGTATAGCAGTAGAGCTTTCTCTGTGATCTGGCGGTATTATTTCCTTAGATCACACCCCGTCCTCGTGTTTTGGGGATATTACCACGTTCTCCTTATGCACTAGTCTCGGGCTGCGTTCACTTCGCTCCCGGATGGGACATTTGTTATTCATTGAGGAAATCTGAAGATATTTTCCATTAGATGGATGGGGAATGATTGGCCCCAGCTGCAGGGATCAGCGCTCCACGTTGTCGGGGCCACGAGGCCGCCAGGACTTATGCAGATCAGCGGCTCTTCAGGCTTCGCTTTCTTTATATTGAGGATATTTCAGCCATTCCAGGTGTTCAGAAGAAATCTCCTGTTCAGCTCACGATTGCCCCCCGACGTCTCTGAAGTAGGAGTCTTGGTTACAGGATGTAGAGCTGAAGCCCCTCCATCATCAGACCCCGTCCGTGCACCTGGAAATGCTGGGTGTAACCATATTATCTGTTCTCGCTCCAGTAGGAGACATCTTACCGCTGCAGTAGGGGGCATCTTACCGCTCCAGTAGGGGGCATCTTACCGCTGCAGTAGGGGCCATCTTGCCGCTCCAGTAGGGGGCATCTTGCCGCTCCAGTAGGGGGCATCTTACCGCTGCAGTAGGGGGCATCTTACCGCTCCAGTAGGGGGCATCTTACCGCTGCAGTGAGGGCATCTTACTTCTGCAGTAGGGGGCATCTTACTTCTGCAGTAGGGGGCATCTTACCGCTGCAGTAGGGGGCATCTTACCGCTGCAGTAGGGGGCATCTTACCGCTTCAGTAGGGGGCATCTTACCGCTGCAGTAGGGGGAATCTTACAGCTGCAATAGGGGGCATCTTACCGCTCCAGTAGGGGGCATCTTACCGCTCCAGTAGGGGCCATCTTACCGCTCCAGTAGGGGGCATCTTACCGCTGCAGTGAGGGGCATCTTACCGCTGCAGTAGGGGCCATCTTACCGCTCCAGTAGGGGGCATCTTACCGCTGCAGTAAGGGGCATCTTACCGCTGCAGTAGGGGGCATCTTACCGCTCCAGTAGGGGGCATCTTACTTCTGCAGTAGGGGGCATCTTACCGCTGCAGTAGGGGCCATCTTACCGCTCCAGTAGGGGCCATCTTACCGCTGCAGTAGGGGGCATCTTACCGCTGCAGTAGGGGGCATCTTACCGCTCTAGTAGGGGCATCTTACCGCTGCAGTAGGGGGCATCTTACCGCTGCAGTAGGGGGCATCTTACCGCTGCAGTAGGGGGCATCTTACCGCTCCAGTAAAGGGCATCTTACCGCTGCAGTAGGGGGCATCTTACCGCTGCAGTAGGGGGCATCTTACCGCTCCTGCACTGTATTTAACCTAAGATTTGCCTACTTTGGCAGCCTCGCCTGGAGGAGGGCGAATTCCAGGGCAACCTCCACACAGCAGCCATGAGATTATGAATGCAGCTTTGGATGTGATTGGAGTAAAAAAACAAACTCATTAATAGGGAATTTTTGTTCTCAAACTTTATGGCAAATGTAAGAATATTTACACATGATAGATTGGGGCCCCCATTCTCCAGATGTTGGTGGGACCCTCATTAATCATACATTCCTGGTAGATCCGCAGTGACGTCCCAGCTGCCATTACTGTGCACGTGCAGCATATTATTCTATACATCCATTGTCACGATTCCCCTGACCGCTGTCACCAATTGGTCAGGATTCCCACCGTGACAGTCACCCCTACGTCACGTATTGAGGTGACTTTAGGCCAACAGACGGCTATCACATGTGCAGGGGGGCTTATCTTAGTTATCCCTCCACTCCACGATGTGATGAGAAAACACACACAGGGCTATTGACCTCTTAGTTTACAGCAGGGGCTTATTCTAGGTATCCCACTGCTTTTCTATATACCACGAACTGCAGGGATTTATGTATATCCCACTTACAGTTCCACTTAACACTTGCAGCTCTCTGGCGCCCCCTTACTCTCAGGTCAGATTAGGTACTGCACCCTGGGTAAGTAGTCGCCAGAAAGGCTGCCTGCTATGTACTGGCTATTGGGCACGCCGCAGCGACGCGATAACTACTCCCACTCAGGCAGGAACAATAATTAGCAATGCCGCAGTCGCTTCAGCATAACCCCAAAAGTCAGCACACTCTCGCTGCCACCAGCTTCGATTAAACGGGTCCGAAGCTAACCCAACACAACAGTAGCGTATTTCCCTTCAGAAGACAGGGTAAGTTTAGAGCAGGATGAACAAACTAATATTAAATATTATATCCCATAAAAATAATTAGGCAGTGCTTTATCAAAAATATTTTATAAAGAAGTTACAAATGAGACAATTGCAAATATGTACAAGGGTAATTATAACATAAAGGGAATAAATGAGAAAAAGCAACACTCACATGTTTAAAGCATGACAGGCAACCATATGTCCCAGCTCATTTGGACGTGTGCAGGGCTCTTCCAGGAGAAAACAAGAAATCAAGCAGAAAGTGACTCCTCAGTGCCTGCCAGACACTTAAAACATTAAGGCTGTGACATCACAGAAAGGCTGGCTTATCCAGACCCTCCTCTCTCTACATTCTGCCTAAACTTTAAACTATTTTCTCTAATTTCTATAACTTCACTACAAAACACGTCATAGTTCTAACAAACCCATCAATCATCTCGGATTAACGTGAGCATTCTAATGAGATCAAATATGTCCTATCTGGGATACATATTTACAGAGAAAACCCTACTTCTTTACCAGACGGAGTTAGAAGCCCGTGTTTCGGGGAATGGGTAGGTACACCGAGTGAGAATAAGAATATATATTTTCGTATGTCTAGCTTAAATCGTTTGCCTAATATCTAACAAAAACTAAACAAAGAATCTTTCATGGATCCTCGAAGTTTCTACTTCACTTATAGCTGAACAAGAGCTTACACAGGAAATGCCGGTCGTAAATATCTTTGGCTCTCCTAACCCCCACACTCTCTGAGAAGGAAAGCCAGGAATTTGCAGTATCACTCCAAGAAGGGGGGCTTAGCCCACGCAGGCTAGCAAGAGAACTACTTATGATATTTCATACCACATCGTGACATCCATCCATACACATTGCGCAAGTTTTAAAGGGGTCACCGCACTACTAACAGGTATATTCATTACATTGCCAAGTTGTGTTCATACTTTACCGTTACGAATCTGATGTGTATGCTATGGCGCCACCTGGTGTTTGCATTGTATAGCAATCCGCACATCCCATCAGTGCTGGTGGTCGCACATGCTCAGTCCTGTCCACCTAATGAACCTAGTGCTGGTGGTCGCACATGCTCAGTCCTGTCCACCTAATGAACCTAGTGCTGGTGGTCGCACATGCTCAGTCCTGTCCACCTAATGAACCTAGTGCTGGTTGTCGCACATGCTCAGTCTCGTCCTCCTGAATGAGCCAAGTGCCAGTGGTCTCTTTGTAGTGATTCTGTGCTCCCTTCATGACAGTCAGTATACATAGTTTCCTGCCTGGTTGTCAGGGAAGGGACGGAGGCTCCACAGTACTTGGCAGTACATCAAAGATTCTTCCTACAGGTGAAGAAAGCGGAGACTAAATGGTCAGCTGCCAGAGGGGGAAGGAGACTGATTTTGTCCTGCCATGGGATATATGAAAGCAATAACAAATAACAAAAAAGGTATTTTTCTATTAAAATACCGACACATGGTTTATTAATAGTATTTTGGATCTTTTTCTAGCAGTGATTCATGGGGAGGGTCTCTAACGTGGATGGTAGGTGACTGCTCTGCTCTCCTGGGCGGTTGTATCTCAGATCCCCCGCTCACAGCCTGCAGTGTAAAGCATCATTGAGCATGTTTTTTTTCTTTTCTGCAGTGAAGACGATCTTTAACCCCGCTCCTGCCATGGCTGATCTAGACCCTGCCTTCTACACGCACTCCGACATCTTCTGCTGCAATGAGAGCGAGGTGAGGACCCGACGCTCTGCCCGATCATTAATGGGTCTGCTGCTCATAGTCCTAAGCTTTGGTTCCGGTGTATCCGGTGACGGACATTGTCCTCCTGTCTGGTCTCTATTTGCAGGCAGAGATATTAACGGGCATCCCGGTGAGGAGCGCCTCTGATGCCGGAGCTGCCGGCTCGCTGCTGCTGGCCAAAGGTTGTCATCTGGTCCTGGTCACCTTGGGAGGAGAGGGATGTGTGATCGTATCCAAGGAAGACCCGAGAGCCAAACACATCGCCGTGCAGAAAGTGACGGCCGTGGACACCACGGTACGGTAGAATGTCCGGGTCTCAGTATCTCGCCAATTGATCGATTTTGGGCTCCTTAAGGCTAACTCCCATCTGCACAGATCGGTACTGACGCATAGTGACACTTTAGGAATTTGCTTTTTTGTTAACATTTTTAGTCATTTTTGAAAAATTCACTTTTTTTTTTTTTTTTTTTTTTAAACTTGTTGCATAGGAGACCGACCACCACTGCAGCCTTAGCAGCGGTGGCCAGACATGCACAGTGCCAACAAGCTCACTCTGGACCAAACTGCAGACCCGGCAGCTGAAAAAGGAAAAGTATTAATATCTTGAGAAAAGCTGCAAATGTTGCAGAAGTATTACAGGCACCATCCAACACCACCATTCGTCTATGCAGATGGGAATAATCCTTGACAGGGAATTGGTCACCAGGTTTTTCCTACCCGATCCGAGAGCAACATATTGTAAGGGCAGAGACCTTGATTCCAACGATGTGTCACTTACTAGGCTGCTTGATGCAGTATTGATATAATCGCAGTTTTTCTGTTAAAAATCTAGCAGACCTCTGAATTCTGAGCTCTGCATAACCGCACCCACAGCACCGATTGGCTGCTTTGTATGTACACTGTGCATAGGCAGAAAGCTGTCAATCAGTGGTGTAGGCGGAGTTATATAGAGCTCATGAATATGGAGGACTAATGGCATACCTCTCATGATAATCTCCTGCTGATAAAACTGTGATTTAATAATTTTACAGTAAGTGATCCAAAAAAGTTGAAGAATAATCCTGAGATCTGTCACTTTGTTTTTAGGTGAGAGATTTGTGTTGTTGTTGTCTCCACCAGATAGAACTGTGCCATAACCTCAGCTATGAGAACTAATAGGTCTTTACAGGTTTTCAGCATCTGAAAGTAAACAATAGTATCGCCATTCACTGACTGCAAGCAGGGATCTTGAAAAATTATGTTGGTACAGATACTATTGTTGCCCTATCCCCATAAATCTGGTAGGCACAGACAGTACTCCTCCATGTCTCCTAAAGTAGATGCTATTGATACTGGTATTACTACCTTCCTGTAAATAATGTAGATAAAGGTAGTACTGCCTCCTTGTCTCTGCCTTTGCATGATGTTGGTACAGAGAGCGCTGTCTCCTTGTTTCAAAAATTAAGTGATGTAGACACATAGCATTCCCTCCACATCAGTAAATAATGAAAGAACAGATAGTACTGACTCCCTGTCTCTATCTCAAAATAATGAAGGCACAGATAGTTCTGCCTGCTTATCCCCATCTGTAAATAATGAAAGCACAGATAGTACTGCCTCTCTGTCCCCATCTGTAAATAATGAAGGCAAAGATAGTACTGCCTCTCTGTCCCCATCTGTAAATAATGAAGGCACAGATAGTACTGCCTCCCTGTCCCCATCTGTAAATAATGAAGGCACAGATAGTACTGCCTCTCTGTCCCCATCTGTAAATAATGAAGGCACAGATAGTACTGCCTCTCTGTCCCCATCTGTAAATAATGAAGGCACAGATAGTACTGCCTCTCTGTCCCCATCTGTAAATAATGAAGGCACAGATAGTACTGCCTCTCTGTCCCCATCTGTAAATAATGAAAGCACAGATAGTACTGCCTCCCTGTCCCCACCTGTAAATAATGACAGCACAGATAGTACTGCCTCCGTCTCCATCTCTAAATAATGAAGGCACAGACAGTACTACCTCCCTGTCCCCATCTGTAAGGGTATGTCCACATGTTGCGGATTTTGCTGCAGATCCGCATCGGTTTCGACACTGCGGATTCGCAGCTGCTTTCCATGCGTTTACAGTACCATGTAAACCTATGGAAAACAAAATCCGCAGTGCCCATGCTGCGGAAAAAAACGAGCGGAAACGCTGTGTTGTTTATTCCGCAGCATGTTCATTCTTTGTGCGGATTCCGCAGCAGTTAACACCTGCTCCATTATAGGAATCCGCAGGTGTAAAACCGCAGGTGGAATCCGCACAAAAATAGCATAAAATCCGCAGTAAAACGCAGTGCTTTTTACCTGCGGATTTCTCAAAACAGGTGCGGAAAAATCCGCAACGGTTCCATCTACGTGTGCATATAACCTTAATAATGAGAGCACAGATAGTACTGCCGCCTCCATATCCCCATCTGTAAATAATGAAAGCACAGATAGTACTGCCTCCCTATCCCCACCTGTAAATAATGAAGGCACAGATAGTACTGCCTCCCTATCCCCACCTGTAAATAATGAAGGCACAGATATTACTGCCTCCCTGTCCCCATCTGTAAATAATGAAGGGCCAAGGCACAGATAGAACTGCCTCCCGATTTCCACCTGTAAATAATGAAGGCACAGATAGAACTGCCTCCCGATTTCCATCTGTAACTAATGAAGGCACAGATAGTACTGCCTCCGTCCCCATCTGTAAATAATGAAGGCACAGATAGTACTGCCTCCCTGTCCCCATCTGTAAATAATGAAGGCACAGATAGTACTGCCTCCCTGTCCCCATCTGTAAATAATGAAGGGCCAAGGCACAGATAGTACTGCCTCCCGATCCCCCACCTGTAAATAATGAAGGCACAGATAGTACTGCCTCCCTGTCCCCATCTGTAAATAATGAAGGCACAGATAGTACTGCCCTGTCCCCATCTGTAAATAATGAAGGCACAGATAGTACTGCCCTGTCCCCATCTGTAAATAATGAAGGCACAGGTAGTACTGCCTCCGTATCCCCATCTGTAAATAATGAAGGCACAGATAGTACTGCCTCCCTGTCCCCATCTGTAAATAATGAAGGCACAGATAGTACTGCCTCCCTGTCCCCATCTGTAAATAATGAAGGCACAGATAGTACTGCCTCCCTGTCCCCATCTGTAAATAATGAAGGGCCAAGGCACAGATAGTACTGCCTCCCGATCCCCACCTGTAAATAATGAAGGCACAGATAGTACTGCCTCCCTGTCCCCATCTGTAAATAATGAAGGCACAGATAGTACTGCCCTGTCCCCATCTGTAAATAATGAAGGCACAGGTAGTACTGCCTCCGTATCCCCATCTGTAAATAATGAAGGCACAGATAGTACTGCCTCCCTGTCCCCATCTGTAAATAATGAAGGCACAGATAGTACTGCCTCCCTGTCCCCATCTGTAAATAATGAAGGCACAGATAGTACTGCCTCCCTGTCCCCATCTGTAAATAATGAAGGCACAGATAGTACTGCCTCCCTGTCCCCATCTGTAAATAATGAAGGCACAGGTAGTACTGCCTCCCTGTCCCCATCTGTAAATAATGAAGGCACAGATAGTACTGCCCTGTCCCCATCTGTAAATAATGAAGGCACAGGTAGTACTGCCTCCCTGTCCCCATCTGTAAATAATGAAGGCACAGGTAGTACTGCCTCCCTGTCCCTATCTCTAAATAATGAAGGCACAGATAGTACTGCCCTGTCCCCATCTGTAAATAATGAAGGCACAGGTAGTACTGCCTCCCTGTCCCCATCTGTAAATGATGAAGGCACAGGTAGTACTGCCTTGCTGTCTCCATCTCTTAGCATAGAACATCCTGAATAATAAACCCACCCAGTCACAGAGAGCGGCCGGGCACATGTTTCATCATAGCTTTGGGGGATCTTTATTACAGAAGAAAGTGGAGAAGTCGTCACTTCAGGAGGACGATGCAGATGTGACGCGGCCGCCACCGACCACTTCTGCATTGTCCTCCTCCAGGTCGGTGTTGTGGTCACACATTGCTGCGCTCACTGCCCTGTACACACTGAGTAATCGCTCATTTCTGCTGATCGGCAAGAATGAGGCCTGTGGTTCATCCCAAATTATCACATCCCCCGTCATATTCAGAGGTTGTGCAACTGACATAAAGGAGCTGCTGTGTGATATCTATAGAAGGCGAAGAATTATAGAGAGGGGCGAAATCTGGAGTAACACTCCACCCCGCACCACAGACTGTCACATATCATCACCCCGAGTGTCCTCTGTAATCCACAGGAGCCACTCACTGTCCCAACCATTTACTACTAGGCAGTATTATAGTAGTTATATTCTTGTACATAGGAGCAGTATTATAGTAGTTATATTATTGTACATAGGGGGCAGTATTATAGTAGTTATATTCTTGTACATAGGGGCAGTATTATAGTAGTTATATTCCTGTACATAGGGGCAGTATTATAGTAGTTATATTATTGTACATAGTGGCAGTATTATAGTAGTTATATTCTTGTACATAGGGGGCAGTATTATAGTAGTTATATTCTTGTAAATAGGGGCAGTATTATAGTAGTTATATTCTTGTACCTAGGAGCAGTATTATAGCAGTTATATTCTTGTACATAGGGGGCAGTATTATAGTAGTTATATTCTTGTACCTAGGAGCAGTATTATAGTAGTTATATTCTTGTACATGGGGGCAGTATTATAGTAGTTATATTCTTGTACATAGGGGCAGTATTATAGCAGTTATATTCTTGTACATAGGGGGCAGTATTATAGTAGTTATATTCTTGTACATAGGAGCAGTATTATAGCAGTTATATTCTTGTACATAGGGGGCAGTATTATAGTAGTTATATTCTTGTACATAGGAGCAGTATTATAGCAGTTATATTCTTGTACATAGGGGGCAGTATTATAGTAGTTATATTCTTGTAAATAGGGGCAGTATTATACTAGTTATATTCTTGTACCTAGGAGCAGTATTATAGCAGTTATATTCTTGTACATAGGGGGCAGTATTATAGTAGTTATATTCTTGTACCTAGGAGCAGTATTATAGTAGTTATATTCTTGTACATGGGGGCAGTATTATAGTAGTTATATTCTTGTACATAGGGGCAGTATTATAGTAGTTATATTCTTGTAAATAGGGGCAGTATTATAGTAGTTATATTCTTGTACCTAGGAGCAGTATTATAGTAGTTATATTCTTGTACCTAGGAGCAGTATTATAGTAGTTATATTCTTGTACATGGGGGCAGTATTATAGTAGTTATATTCTTGTACATAGGAGCAGTATTATAGTAGTTATATTCTTGTACATAGGGGTAGTATTATAGTAGTTATATTCTTGTACATAGGAGCAGTATTATAATAGTTATATTCTTGTACATAGGGGCAGTATTATAGTAGTTATATTCTTGTACATATAGGGGCAGTATTATAGTAGTTATATTCTTGTACATTGGGGCAGTATTATAGTAGTTATATTCTTGTACATTGGGGTAGTATTATAGTAGTTATATTCTTGTACATAGGAGCAGTATTATAGTAGTTATATTCTTGTACATAGGGGCAGTATTATAGTAGTTATATTCTTGTACATTGGGGTAGTATTATAGTAATTATATTCTTGTACATAGGGGCAGTATTATAGTAATTATATTCTTGTACATAGGGGCAGTATTATAGTAGTTATATTCTTGTACATAGGGACAGTATTATAGTAGTTATATTCTTGTACATAGGGACAGTATTATAGTAATTATATTCTTGTACATAGGGGCAGTATTATAGTAGTTATATTCTTGTACATAGGAGCAGTATTATAGTAGTTATATTCTTGTACATAAGGGCAGTATTATAGTAGTTATATTCTTGTACATAGGGGTAGTATTTTATAGTAGTTATATTCTTGTACATATAGGGGCAGTATTATAGTAATTATATTCTTGTACATTGGGGCAGTATTATAGTAGTTATATTCTTGTACATAGGAGCAGTATTATAGTAGTTATATTCTTGTACATAGGAGCAGTATTATAGTAGTTATATTCTTGTACATAGGGGTAGTATTATAGTAGTTATATTCGTGTACATAGGGGTAGTATTATAGTAGTTATATTCTTGTACATAAGGGCAGTATTATAGTAGTTATATTCTTGTATACAGGGAGCAGTATTATAGTAGTTATATTCTTGTACATAGGGGTAGTATTATAGTAGTTATATTCTTGTACATAGGAGCAGTATTATAGTAGTTATATTCTTGTACATAGGAGCAGTATTATAGTAGTTATATTCTTGTACATAGTGGCAGTATTATAGTAGTTATATTCCTGTATATAGGGGCAGTATTATAGTAGTTATATTCTTGTACATAGCAGCAGTATTATAGTAGTTATATTCTTGTACATGGGGCGGTATTATAGTAAGTGAATGGCCCTTCATGACTGCGCTTTTCTACCAGTGACTGGGATGGTTATGGTGGATATGTGGCGGTGTTATTATGGGGTAAAGTGTAAGCTGCTGTGTTTGTACAGACAGGACAGGGTTTAGTTTTGGGGTGAATTGACCATGATAAATGCACTGGTTCGGGAAGCCGGTCTTGTGTTCCTGACTGTGCAGTATAAAACGTCAGGTCTCCTCCAATAAAGGGGGCGATCCGCGGACCACCCAGAAATAATTGCCGCCTCATCCTCACTCCTCAGAGTCCTCATTGCTGTAGATCCGTTTTCGACTTCCTGATTGATGAAAAGCCTCATTAAAATGAAGGCCTCACAGGAGGACGTCGCCTGTGGTCACTGTAATGGGGGTCTCGCTGCCGAGCCGACTTTATATAGACTGGTGTGTATGGAAAGGGTTAACCCCTCAGTCAATGAATGCGCCCTTTTCCTGAATGGCCTCCCTGGATCAGACGTAGTGACCTGTTATATCGCCTCCATATAATGTAGCGTTAACCACCACCTGGATCACGCCTGTAGAAATCCGCCGGGCTGATGATGTAGTATGGCTCCACAATATGGCATTAGTGACCGACTCCATATGCCTCTATTGTCATATGGCGCCCCCATGCTGACAGATGAAGACTTGCAGGAACTCTGCTTGCTGCCATATAGGATGAATGTGTACAAGTGCTGCAGTACGACGTGACCGCTGCAGTGGTCGCTATTTTATACCTGGACCTATACGGCTGAGAATTTGCTGCGTCTGGTCCCTGTGTGATTTTAGGAGGGAGCCTGCTCCATACTGACTGTAGTAAAGAGCACTTGCCCGTTCATTATTACACATTTATCGGGGGTTTCCATTTTGGGGGATCATTTGTTTCCCCAATACATTCACGGCCCGTGTCCTCAGAAATCAGCTGAATTTTACGCTTCTCTTCCGTTTCTGAGCTCCTAACTCTCCATCAGATTCTCGTAGTGAGCCGACTGATGGATTCTCAGTTAACTCGTTCTGCAGCCAGCAATTATTAATATAGAAAGATGTTTCAAACGAGTGCGTGGAGACGAATATCTGCCAAGAAACGAGAGGCTATGCTTACAGTAATCCCGGGAATCTAAATGATATAAATTAATGGCTGCAAAATATAACAGTTTACAGCAGAATAGGGGAAGGATGAATGTTTGAACAATGGTGTATATAGATTCTACAAGAATACAATGTCACCGTGCGATACGGATCTATCGGTGTTTGCACTAAACGTCAGTTTCGCTGTTGCTTCATCAGAGGGCAGATAAGTATCTGTCAGTGTTTGTTCCTGACTCGTGTTCCGCTCCTGCTTCATCAGAGGACAGATAAGTAACTGTTGGTGTTTGGTCCTGACTCGTGTTTCGCTGTTGCTTCATCAGAGGGCAGATAAGTAACTGTCGGTGTTTGGTCCTGACTCGTGTTTCGCTGTTGCTTCATCAGAGGGCAGATAAGTAACTGTCGGTGTTTGGTCCTGACTCGTGTTTCGCTGTTGCTTCATCAGAGGGCAGATAAGTAACTGTCGGTGTTTGGTCCTGATTCGTGTTTCGCTGTTGCTTCATCAGAGGGCAGATAAGTAACTGTCGGTGTTTGTTCCTGACTCGTGTTTCGCTCTTGCTTCATCAGAGGGCAGTTGCGTATCTGTCAGGGTTTGTTCCTGACTCGTGTTTCGCTCTTGCTTCATCAGAGGGCAGTTGCGTATCTGTCAGGGTTTGTTCCTCACTCGTGTTTCGCTCTTGCTTCATCAGAGGGCAGATAAGTAACTGTCAGTGTTTGTTCCTGACTCGTGTTTCGCTCTTGCTTCATTAGAGGGCAGATAAGTAACTGTCACTGTTTGTTCCTGACTCGTGTTTCGCTCTTGCTTCATCAGAGGGCAGATGCGTATCTGTCAGGGTTTGCCCCCGACTCGTGTTTCACTGTTACTTCATCATAGGATGAGATAACTATCTGTGAGAGTTTGTGCACGACGCAAGTTTTGCATTCGCTTCATCAGGGGTCATATAGTTATCTGTCGGTGTTTGCATACGATGTTTCACTGTCGCTTCTTCAGGGGGCAGATATATTTTATTTTTTCCATCATTTCACCCAATTTGCACTTTTTTTTTTTTTTTTTAAACAAATTATACGGCGATGTTAACGCAAATAAAAATCAAGTTATGGCTCCTGAAAGTAGGGAAGGAATGAAAAAAGTGAAAGTGGGGGGGGGGGGGGGGAATAAATGATTTAGTGATGAAGTGGTTAATTAGCTAGTGTAAGTGGGGCAGATGGTGCGGGCGCAGGATTACTGCTGATTGACTCATGATTGCGCAGCACTTTCCCCCTCGCCTGGAATGATAAGAAGCTGGATGATTAAGAGGTGATAGGGTGACCACAAGCCGTGGCCCAGAGACGGGGATATACTATATACACCGAGATCGTACAGCAGAAGTGACCGGAAATCCCGCTGTATTCCATCCTATACAATAAAGAGAACGCTCATGGCGATTATTAGCAGCGTGCGCTCCTTTAAGAGTCAGAATACTGGCGTCTGTGAGAGCAGCTGTCTGCCACGTGCAGCGGCCGAAAAATGGGATCCCAGCGTTAGGAGGCGGGTGCTACCCGGTGCCGTGTCACTACAAACATCCGAGCGACTATTCGTCTAGGGCGACGGGCCGACGGGTCGCTCCACTCCAGTTTACTGAAAAGTTACCACTCAGCAGCTACAAGAAACTCTTCTCTGGAGGAGCCATGTCAGAGACTTATATCGGTCACCCATTGATTTCCATGTAATGCATCCTTCACCCTCCGGGGGCGCTGTACGGACAGGTTTTTACAATAGATCTTTGGGATTTCCAGTGGACGGACGACCTGTGATTGGCCGTCTTAGAAATATACCCCAGCGTAGTGGGGTGATTGTAAGACCCTACAGGTCATGTAATGTCCTCTGTAAGGCCGGCGTCACACACAGCGTAAAACAATACGGTCCGTATATTACGGCCGTAATACGCTGAAAAGTCCCGAAAAAAGTGGTCCGTAGCTCCTCTGTAGGCAGGGTGTGTCAGCGTTTTTTGCGCATGGCATCCTCCGTATGTAATCCGTATGGCATCCGTACTGCGTGGTTTTCTCGCAGGCTAGCAAAACCAACATACCGCTATAGAAGTGATCCATGTGTCCCAAAAAGAAAAGAAAATATATATATACTGTCTATTTATATATATATATATATATATATATATATATATATATATATATATATATATATATATATATATATGTGTCAGTAGACACATATATTAGAGAGAAAAGCCGGTAATTCAGTGCGGTGTACAGTAAAATCACACTGACAGCTTACAGTAGAATAGGTAGAATAAATGTGTACACATAGAATAGGTATATATATATATACATGTCAGTGAGACACATATATGTATATATATTAATATTTATTCCAGCGCTAGACAGCTTGAAAGCCGGTAATTCAATTACCGGCTTTTTCCTTCTCCTTCCTAAAACCCGACATGATTTGAGACATGGTTTACATACAGTAAACCATGTCTTCTCTCCATTTTTTTTGCAGATTCCACACTACTAATGTCAGTAGTGTGTATCTGCAAAATTTGGCCGTTCTAGCTCTTAAAATAAAGGGTTAAATGGCGGAAAAAATTGGCGTGGGCTCCCGCGCAATTTTCTCCGCCAGAGTAGTAAAGCCAGTGACTGAGGGCAGATATTAATAGCCTGGAGAGGGTCCACGGTTATTGGCCCCCCCCTGGCTAAAAATATCTGCCCCCAGCCACCCCAGAACAGGCACATCTGGAAGATGCGCCTATTCTGGCACTTGGCCACTCTCTTCCCATTCCCGTGTAGCGGTGGGATATGGGGTAATGAAGGGTTAATGCCACCTTGCTATTGTAAGGTGACATTAAGCCTAATTAATAATGGAGAGGCGTCAATTATGACACCTATCCATTATTAATCCAATTGTAGTGAAGGGTTAAATAAAACACAAACACATTATTTAAAATTATTTTAATGAAATAAAAACAATGGTTGTTGCAGTATTTTATTCAACGCCCAATCCAGTCACTGAAGACCCTCGTTCTGTGAGTAAAAAAACATAATAAACCAACAATATACTTACCCTCCGCAGATCTGTAACGTCCAACGATGTAAATCCTTCTGAAGGGGTTAAAACATTTTGCAGCAAGGAGCTGTGCTAATGCACGCTGCTCCTCGCTGCAAAACCCCAGGGAATGAGGCTAAAAATAGATCAATGATCTATATTTAGCTTTATTTGCGGTGAGGCGCCCTCTGCTGGCTGTTCATAGATCGTGGGAACTTACCTAGAAAGCCAGGGAGCTTCATTACCCCATATCCCACCGCTACACGGGAATGGGAAGAGAGTGGCCAAGTGCCAGAATAGGCGCATCTTCCAGATGTGCCTGTTCTGGGGTGGCTGGGGGCAGATATTTTTAGCCAGGGGGGGGCCAATAACCGTGGACCCTCTCCAGGCTATTAATATCTGCCCTCAGTCACTGGCTTTACTACTCTGGCGGAGAAAATTGCGCGGGAGCCCACGCCAATTTTTTCCGCCATTTAACCCTTTATTTTAAGAGCTAGAACGGCCAAATTTTGCAGATACACACTACTGACATTAGTAGTGTGGAATCTGCAAAAAAAATGGAGAGAAGACATGGTTTACTGTATGTAATCATGTCTCATATCATGTCGGGTTTTAGGAAGGAGAAAGAAAAAGCCGGTAATTGAATTACCGGCTTTCAAGCTGTATAGCGCTGGAATAAATATTAATATATATACATATATGTGTCTCACTGACATATATATATATATATACCTATTCTATGTGTACACATTTATTCTACCTATTGGACTGTAAGCTGTCAGTGTGATTTTACTGTACACCGCACTGAATTGCCGGCTTTTCTCTGTAACAGCGCTGCGTATTTCTCGCAAGTCATACTGCGTATTTTTCACGCTTCCATAGACTTTCATTGGCGTATTTCTTGCGCAGTACGGTGACAAACGCAGCATGCTGCGATTTTGTACGGCCGTAGAAAGCCGTATAATACTGATCAGTAAAATACGGCAAATAGGAGCAGGGGCATAGAGAATAATTGTGCCGTATTTTTTGCGAGTTTTACGGACGTAGATTCTGCGCTCTTACGTCCGTAAAACTCGCAAGTGTGACGCCGGCCTAATAGCCCCAGACTTGTTAACAGCCCCTAATCTTTAGTACAGCGTCCCCCAGGAGGCAGCACGTGAGAAAGGGTTTTTTTTATTTTATTTGCAAATCGTAAGATCTCACATGTTCCTGCCATGCAGACGCCTGTACTCAGACTTATCTGAGTCCTGAGGGTCTGACTGGGGGCAGAAATCTGAATGCAGCTCTGAGGGCCTGCTGTATGCGCTCTGCCTCCTACAATGCTGCTGTGCGAATGATGCTCTGGAAATGCCAGTGCCCCCTGTATGGACTACACCCCCCACCATGCAGAGCAGCAGACCGTGATCTGTACTACAATGGTTCCAGTAGAGCAAGTGAAGGCAGAATTCTGAATGATGCTCTGAGAATGATTGGAAAACAAACAGACAAGGGGTCAATGCAGCTGGTGATGCCGATCTATGCAGCTCCCGAACATCTGACCTTATACCTGCTCTTCTGTAACCTATCAGCAGCACTCATTACAGAGTAGAGGAGTGTGGGAAAAGGAGTAATGTATGTACACAGAGACTGCACCAGCAGAATAGGGAGTGCAGCTCTGGGTATAATACAGGATGTAACTCAGGATCAGTAATGTAATGTATGTACACAGTGACTGCACCAGCAGAATAGTGAGTGCAGCTCTGGGTATAATACAGGAGGTAACTCAGGATCAGTAATGTAATGTATGTACACAGTGACTGCACCAGCAGAATAGTGAGTGCAGCTCTGGAGTATAATACAGGAGGTAGCTCAAATCACTAATGTAATGTATGTACACAGTGACTGCACCAGCAGAATAGTGAGTGCAGCTCTGGAGTATAATACAGGAGGTAACTCAGGATCAGTAATGTAATGTATGTACACAGTGACTGCACCAGCAGAATAGTGAGTGCAGCTCTGGGGTATAATACAGGATGTATCTCAGGATCAGTAGTGTAATGTATGTACACAGTGACTGCACCAGCAGAATAGTGAGTGCAGCTCTGGAGTATAATACAGGAGGTAGCTCAAGATCACTAATGTAATGTATGTACACAGTGACTGCACCAGCAGAATAGTGAGTGCAGCTCTGGAGTATAATACAGGATGTAACTCAGGATCAGTAATGTAATGTATGTACTCAGTGACTGCACCAGCAGAATAGTGAGTGCAGCTCTGGGGTATAATACAGGATGTAACTCAGGATCAGTAATGTAATGTATGTACTCAGTGACTGCACCAGCAGAATAGTGAGTGCAGCTCTGGGGTATAATACAGGATGTAACTCAGGATCAGTAATGTAATGTATGTACACAGTGACTGCACCAGCAGAATAGTGAGTGCAGCTCTGGAGTATAATACTGGATGTATTGTAGTACATTCATCTTTCCTTTAATACCCTATAACGTTTTGCCGCAGCTCTGGGGTTGGTTGACACAATGGCCCTTAGAGTAGAAAGTTTGTGAACCCCATATTTGCCTATAATAATTGGTAATGTAATTATGTTTCATGTCCTGACATTGGGGATATTATGGAGATTTTTATGGTTTTAGGTAGACATGTTTTTTAATAAACTAAGCATTTTCTGGAAGCCGCAGTCCTGATGGCCACGTACAGGTGCAGGCCGGATATGACGAGGGGCGGTAATTATTGGGTGGGCAGAACAGATGCATGTAATATATGTGGTGGGAAACAAACTGCCCCTAATCAGTTATGTCCCCAGTGAGGGTCTTGTAGTTCTGCCTCCCTCACCTGTATCTGGCCCCATCCTCCACCGTACAGTCTGAACTGTCAGCTCTTGTGCACATTTGTCCTGCAGACGCCTCTCGGCTGGCGTGTTTTTGGTTATCTTAAACCACAAGCCATGCAGAGTTTTGGGAAAGAATGTGACTGTGTATCTGGTGCTTTGATCCCTTGTACTGGGGATTATTATAGGAGGTTTGTCATGAGATAGGAATGCAGGGGTTAATAGCCGACCCTGACTCCTAGGGTGACTCAGTGTGAGATCACTCAGATCCATCAAGAAAAGCTGCTGAGTTCCCACAGGAGGGACCACCTGTGCACTGCCCCCCAAGTCTTATCATGCCAAGTGTCAAGGGGTTCATCACACCGTCTCCTCGTAAACTTGCTTCCCCCTTAAATCACCCCATTTTTTTTGTCTGCCTGTTTAGGTCCCACACTGTCCTTCATACTGTCACTCTATGGGGCAAATGGCACCTTGCTCCAACTGAATCCTCTGTAAACACCTCTGCAGCCTCCCTGCAGTGACACCCCTGCTGCCTATCTGGTTGCACCTTTGCGGCAGCACCTCTGCAGCCTCTCTTTTTGCATCTCTGCACCCTCCCTGCAGTGACACCCCTGCTGCCTCACTGGTTGCTCCTCTGCACCCCCTTGTGGCTGCATCATTGCACCTATGCACCCCTTCCAGTCGAATCTCTGCACCCTTTCCTGCTGCACCTCCCTCTGCGGCGGCACCTGTACACCCCTGCAGCCTCTCTGGTTGCACCTATGCACCCCTTTGAGAGGAATCTCTGCACCCCTTTTCTTCTGCACCTCTGCACTCCTTTCTTGCTGCACCTCTTCCTGCAGCACCTGTGCACCCCTGCAGCCTCTCTGGTTACACCTTTGCACCCCTTTCCTTCTGCACCCTTTCCTGCGGCACCCCTGCAGCCTCTGGTTGTACCTCTGCACCCTTTTCCTTCTGCACCCTTTCCTGCAGCCTCTCTGGTTGCACCTCTGCACCCCTTTCCTTCTGCACCCTTTCCTGCGGCACCCCTGCAGCCTATCTGGTTGCACCTCTGCACCCTGCAAATCTGCACCCCCTCCAGACGCATTGCTGCACCCTTTCCTGCATCACCTCTGCACCCTTTCATGCGGCACCTGTGCACCCCTGCAGCCTTTATGGTTGCACCTCTTTCCTGCTGCACCTCTGCACACCTTCCAGATGCACCTCTGCACCCTTTCCTGCCGCACCTCTGCAGCCTCTCTGGTTGCACCTCTGCACCCTTTCCTGCTGCACCCCTGCAGCCTCTCTGGTTGCACCTCGCACCCTTTCCCTTCTGCACCCTTTCCTGCGGCACCCCTGCAGTCTCTCTGGTTGCACCTCTGCACCCCTTTCCTTCTGCACCCTTTCCTGTGGCACCCCTGCAGCCTCTCTGGTTGCACCTCTGCTCCCTTTTCCTTCCGCACCCTTTCCTGCGGCACCCCTGCAGCCCTTTCCTTCTGCACCCTTTCCTGCGGCACCCCTGCAGCCTCACTGGTTGGACCTCTGCACCCCTTTCCTTCTGCACCCTTTCCTGTGGCACCCCTGCAGTCTCTCTCGTTGCACCTCTGCACCCCTTTCCCTTCTGCACCCTTTCCTGCGGCACCCCTGCAGTCTCTCTCGTTGCACCTCTGCACCCCTTTCCTTCTGCACCCTTTCCTGTGGCACCCCTGCAGCCTCTCTGGTTGCACCTCTGCACCCTTTTCCTTCCGTACCCTTTCCTGCGGCACCCCTGCTCCCTTTTCCTTCCGCACCCTTTCCTGCGGCACCCCTGCAGCCCTTTCCTTCTGCACCCTTTCCTGCGGCACCCCTGCAGCCTCACTGGTTGGACCTCTGCACCCCTTTCCTTCTGCACCCTTTCCTGCGGCACCCCTGCAACTTCTCTGGTTGCACCTCTGCACCCCTTTTTTGTTGCAAATCTGCACTCCCTCCAGACACACCTCTGCACCCTTTCCTGCGGCACCTGTGCACCCCTGCAGCCTTTCTGGTTGCACCTCTTTCCTGCTACACCTCTGCACCCCCTCCAGACGCACCTCTGCACCCTTTCCAGCTGCACCCTCTCTGGTTGCACCTTTGCACCCCTTTGAGATGAATCTCTGCACCTCTTTTCTTCTGCACCTCTGCCCATTCCAGTCTATCCTGCACCGTTCCTCTTCCTGTCGGGATGTGGACGGCACAATAGCTTATGGTTTATGGACATAATTGCATTTTTCTCTGCCCAGATTAGATTAAGTATTGGAGGCAGAGATGGCTGCCTGTGCGGGAAGATGCTGCCAAAAGGAAGCCGCACTCAACAAAAGAGACCAAGGGGCATCGTGCTGCTGCGAGGACAGGGGTTTCCGTGCATGGAAAATATGAGCTTCCAAGGTGGAAACATAGGAATAAATAGTCCTGGAGGTCTAGACAGAGATCACGGACATGCGGCACAACGCCGACCCCTCCAGGACTATTTATACCGGGTCTCATCGTGACGCTAGAACTCTGGACGCAGATGTGAAACGCTGTTTTCTTCATCTCTGGGTCATTTTCCATCTGCAAATATGAAAGGTCAGAATAACAGGGACGAGAGCAGGAACCTGATGAGTCTGAAATACAGAGCCAAGAATATTTCCCAAAAACTTGACAATTTAGCAATAATGAAAGGGGCCAATACAATCTTATGTAAATTAATCTTCCAGCATAGCTGTCATCTCAGGTGACTTTTCAGAATAATTTGTCCTGTGTACATGAGGAATAACACTAGTTCTGGCCATCTCATGACTTCTAGCCTGCAGGTTTGCTTTTTTTTTTACCAGTTTTTCAGTAGCAGGCTCTTCTCTACTTTTTCAGTTGTCTGAGAGAGCGTGGAAACTAGCTGTTATATCTCCCATACACAGACAAAATGGACTACTGCTCTCCTCTCTCTGTGTACCACATGCTTAGATGCAGAATGGAGGACATTATACAGCAGGACTGAGCAGTGTAGCTGTGAATCAATCACACAGGTTAGATAAAACACGAGGAAGCAGAAATTGCTTGGAGGACATAGAGCAGTACTGAGCAGTGTAGCTGTGACTCAAACACAAGGGTGCAATTAAACACTAGAGTGCAGCAATTGTATGGACGACATTATACAGCACTACTAAGTAGTGTAGCTGTGAATGTAGCAATGGAGTGAGATAAAATTACTAGAACTGTGCAGCATGGAAGACAAAAATGTAGTAGTAATGAGCTGTTTAGCTGTTATCTCAGCACAGAGGTTAGAAAAAGACAATAAAATGCAGCAGTAGCCTGGAGAACATTACTCTTCTCAGTACTGGTGTACAACTGTGAATCCAGCACAGAGGAAGTACAAAGCCACAGTATCACATCTGATTTTATGGATACATTGTAGCTGCTGGAAAAAACGAACTGTACACAGATGAAAAGTGAGAATAAGAATTGTACACTTTTCTGGATGAAACGCTCTCCCGGTCTGCACGTTTTCCCATTGTCCTCTGGTCCGGTCGGCGTCCGCAGCAGATGACCTCCGCCATGTCTCGCCTTCTGTCTCTTTCAGGGGGCCGGGGACAGTTTTATTGGGGCGCTGGCTTTCTTCATTGCGCATTATCCTCAGCTCAGCATTGAAGAAATGGTGAAGAGGTCAAATCAGATTGCGTCTGTGAGCGTCCAGGCCGCGGGGACACAGACGTCCTACCCGTGTCGCCAGCACCTTCCGGAGGATCTGTTCTTATGAAGGACGCCGGTCCCAGGGAGCGATGTCCGGGCCGAGACGAGGAAGCTCATAAACACACCTATCATGGTGCACGACCTCTAAAATAAACGGGAAACCCCTCCATTTTTTTTTTAATGATTCAATAAAAAAATTCTGAAATGCAAATGACTGTCTATTGCTGGGTGAAACTACAATTCCCAGCATGCCCTGTCAGCCTGTAGTTGTCAATGTGTGCTGGCTGGGACTAGGGGAAGGCACCCGCCTAGTGCTCTTCTTCCCTGTGGCTGGCGCACTTGGGGGGAAAAAGTGCCATGGCTGAATGTCTGCGGCCGCCCAGCATCTTCCTCCAGCCGCAGACATTCAGCGCCATGACGGCTGGGGCGCAGGTATGGAGGTGAGCGGTGTCAGTCACTCACTGACACCACTCGCCCGTCTCTGTACTGCGCCCCGGCCGTTGCTTCCTCCCCAGCACGCAGTTGTATTCTTGCCTATCAGATATGAATACATTTGTTGTGAACTGGTTTAGATGGCGCACGCCGAAGACGTCTGATGGCACAATATGGTGGCGTCATCCAGCTGCTCTACAGGAATCGAGGAGACGGCGGCTGCAGTGTACAGGGAGCCAGGATTAGGTGAGTATAAAGCCTTCTTTATATTTTGCCGTTATATGAGGGGCTGGCAGTGGGGGACATGTGTGGGGCTGGATGTGGGGGACATGAAAAGCTGGCTGGCTGTGGGAGCTATCATAAGAGAGGCTGTGGGGGACATACTATATGGAATATGTGGGGGAAACATACTGTATATTGGGGCAGTGGTGGACATCATACTGTATATTGGAGGGCGGTGGAGGACATCATACTGTATATTGGAGGGCGGTGGAGGACATCATACTGTATATTGGAGGGCGGTGGAGGACATCATACTGTATATTGGAGGGCGGTGGAGGACATCATACTGTATATTGGGGCGGTGGTGGACATCATACTGTATATTGGGGCGGTGGTGGACATCATACTGTATATTGGGGGCGGTGGTGGACCTCATACTGTATATTGGGGGCGGTGGTGTACATCATACTGTATATTGGGGGCGGTGGAGGACATCATACTGTATATTGGGGCGGTGGTGGACATCATACTGTATATTGGGGGCGGTGGTGGACCTCATACTGTATATTGGGGGCGGTGGTGTACATCAGAGGTCCCCAACTCCAGTCCTCAAGGCCCACCAACATGTCATGTTTTCAGGATTTCCTTAGTTTTGCCCAGGTAATAATTGCATCACCTGTGCAATGCAAAGGAAATCCTGAAAACATGACCTGTTGGTGGGCCTTGAGGACTGGAGTTGGGGACCTCTGGTGTACATCACAGTGTATATTGGGGGCGGTGGTGGACATCATAGTGTATATTGGGGGGCAGTGGAGGACATCACAGTGTATATTGGGGTGGTGGTGGACATCACAGTGTATATTGGGGGGCAGTGGAGGACATCACAGTGTATATTGGGGCGGTGGAGGACATCACAGTGTATATTGGGGCGGTGGTGGACATCACAGTGTATATTGGGGCGGTGGAGGACATCACAGTGTATATTGGGGCGGTGGTGGACATCACAGTGTATATTGGGGCGGTGGTGGACATCACAGTGTATATTGGGGCGGTGGTGGACATCACAGTGTATATTGGGGGGCAGGGGAGGACATCATACTGTATATTGGGGCGGTGGTGGACATCATACTGTATATTGGGGCGGTGGAGGACATCATACTGTATATTGGGGCGGTGGAGGACATCATACTGTATATTGGGGCGGTGGAGGACATCATACCGTATATTGGGGGCGGTGGTGGACATCATACCGTATATTGGGGGCGGTGGTGGACATCATACCGTATATTGGGGGCGGTGGTGGACATCATACCGTATATTGGGGGCGGTGGTGGACATCATACCGTATATTGGGGGCGGTGGTGGACATCATACCGTATATTGGGGGCGGTGGTGGACATCATACCGTATATTGGGGGCGGTGGTGGACATCATACCGTATATTGGGGGCGGTGGTGGACATCATACCGTATATTGGGGGCGGTGGTGGACATCATACCGTATATTGGGGGCGGTGGTGGACATCATACCGTATATTGGGGGCGGTGGTGGACATCATACCGTATATTGGGGGCGGTGGTGGACATCATACCGTATATTGGGGGCGGTGGTGGACATCATACCGTATATTGGGGGCGGTGGTGGACATCATACCGTATATTGGGGGCGGTGGTGGACATCACTGTATATTGGGGCGGTGGAGGACATCATAATGTATATTGGGGCGGTGGTGGACATCATACTGTATATTGGGGCGGTGGAGGACATCATACTGTATATTGGGGCGGTGGAGGACATCATACTGTATATTGGGGGCGGTGGTGGACATCATACTGTATATTGGGGCGGTGGTGGACATCACTGTATATTGGGGCGGTGGAGGACATCATACTGTATATTGGGGCGGTGGAGGACATTATAGTGTATAACGAGGGAATGTTGTGGATACCACACTGGATGGCTGCAGTCACCATCATACCGTGTAGAATAGTGTAGGAGGGGTTACAGGTTGGAGAGGACAGCATGGTGGGCAGTATGAGGGCATAGGATGGATATCGAGAGGGGCAGTGAGAAATGGGGCACACTCTGGAGGGTTAGCATGGCGGGCAGGGGACAGCCATGGTATAGTGTATGCTGTGGTTCATAAGGGAGGACAGTGTGGCGCTATTACTGATAATGGCCATGTTCTGGGTGCAGCTCATTACTGCGGACAATGTGGGGGTCATGTACTATGAGGGGCTTATTTGGGTCATAATAGGACAGATATTTTTATGCAGGGGGCATTTTAATAACTCTTGTTATTTTTATAGTTCACCGTGTGGGGATGTGCAGAACAAGACCGGAGAGGAGGGAAGTGTGCAGAGACTGTGGATGAGACAAGTCATCATGGCGTCTGGACAAGATGGAGACGTAAAGAACAAAACGACTGAGACAAGACGTCACCTCCAAGGTCCCGGGCTGTAGATGGCGACTTGCTGATACGGACGGTGTCTCATCAGTGGTTCCTGTGCGGTCGGCAGTCTGATAACTCCCACCATTGTTAAGGACATACTGGGAGTTGTAGTACATGAGATACAGATGTACATGATCCGGACTTAGAGGACTCGGCTCGTCAGTTACTAATCACGTGGTGTCCTAGACCTAATAGAAAAGAGAAGAATCACCTCGGTAGAAAGGCAAAATGAGCAATTGTAAGAGCACAGTGCTGTGTAATATGACTGCAGTATGTTCAGAGGATACAAACTTTATAAAGAATCCCTCTTCATCCTCCTCCATCAGATACACAGGATTATCTGTTCCATTAGGACATCTACCAAATGATGGACGCTAAGTGAACCAGCAGCCCCCTGTTGAGCCTCACCCCCATTGTACAAGTTGCTGACATGTTGGCCACACATTCAGCTGTACAGTTGGCAGCGAATCTACTGAGCCCATTTATAGATCTGGCTGCCACTACAAGTGGTCACCCAGCTTTCCCAGGGTCCCGTATACAAATCCAGAGTAGCACAGCCATCCAGCACCACTGTATCAATACCGCGGTGCCAATGACAAGCTGGGGGCCCCCATTGTGGAAACATGGAGGCAATATACAAGTATATGTTGTGATGGAATATGCGGTTTATAGGGGGAGCAATAGTGACACCTCCAGGCTGCACGCGGTATTACACTGCACAGTATCACAGCAAAGCAATGTCATGTCTGCCAAAGTTAAATATTTAGGCCCCAACAGATTTTTTATTAAAAAAAAAAAAAATTCTACCCCAGTCTTAATCAGCTGTCACTCTGACAATCCATAAATGTCATCCGAGTGCAGTCCGATTTTTTTTTTTCTTTTTCCCCAGACCCATTGGCTTGTAATCCTGATGTTCGAGGGTCGGATCAAAATCGGACAGGTTTCTGATATTTTCTGTGGACCACTAGGTCCGAGGAAAAAATTGGATGTGTGAATGACCCCACAGATTATCACAGATGCGAGTGCGATCCGTGAAACACACAGTTCTCATATGCATAAACCAGACATCTGAGTGAGACCGAAGATGGCCGGGGGTGTCCGCGCCTCAGTCCTTCCACAGTTTTGCCCATTTTAAGGGAATTTGGCTGAAACTGGATTGAAAACACCAAAGTTGCAAAACGTTTGCAACTTGTCAAAGTGTTCCATAAATCCTATGATGTATCGCCCCCCGGTGTCGCCTAAGTGACATCGCTTACTGCAGCCTTATTATTACACTCCTGCGCCGGGTATCAGCCAGGGTTATGCTTCACTGCAGCTTAATATTATGTCTGAGACATAGGCATTGAACAAAAATGCCCCTTTTTTATTTGAACGCATGTGTCTTTCTCTAAAAAGACTTCTTGCAATAGGGATTTATTAAGTTTTTTAATTGTTTGGTTTCTACAGCCTCTACCTATTACTGTACATAGCAAACTACAGAACGAGTTACCAAGGAATCCTTCACTAAACTCAATCTCTGCTATTTAATCTCAATTCTCTTTACCCATAGAGGCTGTAGAATACAAACACTTTAAACTTTAATAAAACCCTATTATAAAAATATATTCTAACCAAAAAAATACAGGCATTTATATAGAAGGAAAAAAAAATGTCCCCGAGGGAGTCCATATACTTTAAACCATCATCAAAAACTGTATTTACTAGAAGTTCTGTGGCTGAGATGACGAGATGTAACTCATTCTTCAGTCTGCCATGCACAGTGATACATAGAGGCTGTAGACGTTAAACATTCCGAAACCTTGTACGATATATTGAAGTAAAAAATCCATTAATCTGTAGCATCTAAGATTCAGTGGAGAGATAAGGAGTCCTAATACATTCTGCTATGCACAGTGATACATAGAGGATGTAGACGTTAAAGACTCCGAAACGTTTAATGAAACCTTGTACAATATATTGTAGACAAAAATGCATTAATCTTCTACAGCTTCTCAGGCTCAGAAGAGAGATAAGGAGTCTTAATACAGTCTGCTAAGTACAGTGATACATAGAGGATGACAACGACAAACTGGCCAAAACTAGTGAAGCTTCATTCGTTTTTAAAAAATATTGTCCTTGTCCATAAAGTCCTAATATGAAACATGCAGAACCAAAGTCACAGCTCCACAGAAAGGATGATTAGAACTGGATATGTACCAGCGACTACTGCTCCACCATACCGGGTTTTTTAGCAATGCTCCATTGTGAGGATCCTGCGTACACAGCCTATCACGCCGCTCCCTGGACACCAATGTGTCATATGTGATCGCTGGGGATTAGAAGTACGATCCGAGGCACTGATATTGTTATCACTGTTCAAATGCAACTTTATAAATTTTCTGAGCAAAAAATCATCTACAGTTTTGCTGCGCTGGAGTCTATGCAACTCCTGTATAATCCTGGCTGCTCTGCTTCTGACAGATCACCCACTGATGATAAATGTTCTGATTTTTGCATACAAGAAAAAGCACAAACTGTGAATCAGCCGTACGGATATGAAAACTATGTACATACATCATAGGACGAGGATGTACATACAAAATAGATCAGATGAGGCAAGAGGAGAAACATCCAAGGAGAGATCACACAGAATCTACTCCATGGAGCGTAGAAAAGCAATCTGCGGAGGTGAAGTGTGTGTGTGTGTGTATAGGCAAAAAGAGAGCACCTATAGAAAACTGCGGAGGATCAAACACTGCTCTGCATCCTGTCAACACAAGGTAAAAAAGATTCCTTATGTACTGTTAAAGGGAAACAGAGCTCACATCCAGCCTATATTACTGGGAGAGACACACAGACCTCACATCCAGCCTATAATACTGGGAGAGACATACAGACCTCACATCCAGCCTATAATACTGGGAGAGACACACAGCTCACATCCAGCCTATATTACTGGGAGAGACGCACAGACCTCACATCCAGCCTATATTACTGGGAGAGACGCACAGACCTCACATCCAGCCTATATTACTGGGAGAGACGCACAGACCCCACATCCAGCCTATATTACTGGGAGAGACACACAGCTCACATCCAGCCTATATTACTGGGAGACACACAGACCCCACATCCAGCATATATTACCGGGAGAGACACACAGACCCCACATCCAGCCTATATTACCGGGAGAGACACACAGGCCTCACATCCAGCCTATATTACTGGTAGAGACGCACAGGCCTCACATCCAGCCTATATTACTGGGAGAGACGCACAGACCTCACATCCAGCCTATAATACTGGGAGACACACAGACCCCACATCCAGCATATATTACCGGGAGAGACGCACAGACCTCACATCAAGCCTATATTACCGGGAGAGACACACTGACCTCACTTCCAGCCTATATTACTGGTAGAGACACACAGGCCTCACATCCAGCCTGTATTACTGAGAGTAACACCCTAATATGAGAAAAGTATGAAGTTCAGAGCAAGTTGTAATTTGCTTATGATCCCAGACGATTGAATAGAATCTTGGTGCAATTTTATTAACTTGCAGTAACCACTAACGTCGTGGCAGGAGTAGTGAGGGGCTGCTGTAATGCAGAAGGCGGTGTCCGTATTTTGTGCTTCCTGATGATTTTCTTTTAAGCTGCAGCTCCGTCAATTATGTACAATGCGGCATCACAACAACGTCCCCTGTGAGAGAGAAGATAGACTAGGACTCTGGGGTAACGGCGTATTTTACCGACACTTGCACATTACACGTGTCCTGTCCTGAAGGATACGAGTGACATCACCCCGAGATGTAAGAAGACAACGCACAGCACCGCGTCCTGAGACGTCTGTACAAAGGCAGAAACATTTATTTATTGGTGAAGACTCCGCCATCATTCAGTTACTACAGCAGCATTAACCTTCCGTGCGCTGAGGACAGGAGGCGACCAGCAGTCCTCAGCCTCCACAGCAGACGTCCACCTGAGCGTTCCCCCACAATGAGTCCGTTCTCTACTTCATACTGAGCGCTCATTAGATGCTGCGGATTTTCTTCTTCTCGTGGAACAGGACGTGCTGTTTTACTGCAAGTGCGAAAAAAAAGATTCTGAAACTGCAGAAAGTGCTGCAGCCGTTACCTGCGAGGGTTAAACCGCGGCACAACAACCTGACAATGACTTATTGTACTTATAAGATACGCCAAGACAACCCGAAAGAAGAAAACCTCCCCAAATAATAGACACAAACTGACCAAGAGGGTCGTATTTCCTCAGGATGAGCTTGTCCTTCAGTTTGTTCCTCCGAGTGTTGAAGCTGTAACCAGTTCCTGCAGCACTGACCATCTTCACCAAGAGCACCCTGCCCGAAAGCACGGAGAACGAGAGGTTAATAGGTGTAAGTATAATCACGGAGTACATACATTACTGATCCTTTATTATCCTCCAGAGCTGCACTCACTATTCTGCTGGTGCAGTCACTGTGTACATACATTACATTACTGATCCTGAGTTACATCCTGTATTCTACTCCAGAGCTGCACTCACTATTCTGCTGCTGCAGCCACTGTGTACATACATTACATTACTGATCCTGCGTTACATCCTGTATTATACTCCAGAGCTGCACTCACTATTCTGCTGGTGCAGTCACTGTGTACATACATTACATTACTGATCCTAAGTTACATCCTGTATTATACTCCAGAGCTGTACTCACTATTCTGCTGGTGCAGTCACTGTGTACATACATTACTGATCCTGAGTTACCTCCTGTATTATCCTCCAGAGCTGCACCCACTATTCTGCTGGTGCAGTCACTGTGTACATACATTACATTACTGATCCTGAGTTACATCCTGTGTTATACTCCAGAGCTGCACTCACTATTCTGCTGGTGCAGTCACTGTGCACATATATTACATTACTGATCCTGAGTTACCTCCTGTATTATACCCCAGAGCTGCACTCACTATTCTGCTGGTGCAGTCACTGTGTACATACATCACATTACCGATCCTGAGTTACCTCCTGTATTATACTCCAGAGCTGCACTCACTATTCTGCTGGTGCAGTCACTGTGTACATACATTACTGATCCTGAGTTACATCCTGTATTATACTCCAGAACTGCACTCACTATTCTGCTGGTGCAGTCACTGTGTACATACATTACATTACCGATCCTGAGTTACCTCCTGTATTATACTCCAGAGCTGCACTCACTATTCTGCTGGTGCAGTCACTGTGTACATACATTACTGATCCTGAGTAACATCCTGTATTATACTCCAGAGCTGCACTCACTATTCTGCTGGTGCAGTCACTGTGTACATACATTACATTACTGATCCTGAGTTACATCCTGTATTATACCCCAGAGCTGCACTCACTATTCTGCTGGTGCAGTCACTGTGTACATACATTACATTACTGATCCTGAATTACATCCTGTATTATACCCCAGAGCTGCACTCACTATTCTGCTGGTGCAGTCACTGTGTACATACATCACATTACCGATCCTGAGTTACCTCCTGTATTATACTCCAGAGCTGCACTCACTATTCTGCTGGTGCAGTCACTGTGTACATACATTACTGATCCTGAGTTACATCCTGTATTATACTCCAGAACTGCACTCACTATTCTGCTGGTGCAGTCACTGTGTACATACATTACATTACCGATCCTGAGTTACCTCCTGTATTATACTCCAGAGCTGCACTCACTATTCTGCTGGTGCAGTCACTGTGTACATACATTACTGATCCTGAGTAACATCCTGTATTATACTCCAGAGCTGCACTCACTATTCTGCTGGTGCAGTCACTGTGTACATACATTACATTACCGATCCTGAGTTACCTCCTGTATTATACTCCAGAGCTGCACTCACTATTCTGCTGGTGCAGTCACTGTGTACATACATTACTGATCCTGAGTAACATCCTGTATTATACTCCAGAGCTGCACTCACTATTCTGCTGGTGCAGTCACTGTGTACATACATTACATTACTGATCCTGAGTTACCTCCTATATTATACCCCAGAGCTGCACTCACTATTCTGCTGGTGCAGTCACTGTGTACATACATTACTGATCCTGAATTATACTCCAGAGCTGCACTCACTATTCTGCTGGTGCAGTCACTGTGTACATACATTACTGATCCTGAGCTACATCCTGTATTATACTCCAGAGCTGCACTCACTATTCTGCTGGTGCAGTCACTGTGTACATACATTACTGATCCTGAGTTACCTCCTGTATTATACCCCAGAGCTGCACTCACTATTCTGCTGGTGCAGTCACTGTGTACATACATTACTGATCCTGAGCTACATCCTGTATTATACCCCAGAGCTGCACTCACTATTCTGCTGGTGCAGTCACTGTGTACATACATTACATTACTGATCCTGAGTTACATCCTATACTCCAGAGCTGCACTCAGTATTCTGCTGGTGCAATCACTGTGTACATACATTACATTACTGATCCTGAGTTACATCCTGTATTATACCCCAGAGCTGCACTCACTATTCTGCTGGTGCAGTCACTGTGTACATACATTACTGACCCTGAGTTACATCCTGTATTATACCCCAGAGCTGCACTCACTATTCTGCTGGTGCAGTCACTGTGTACATACATTACTTTACTGATCCGGAGTTACATCCTGTATTATACTCCAGAGCTGCACTCACTATTCTGCTGGTGCAGTCACTGTGTACATACATTACTTTACTGATCCTGAGTTACTTCCTGTATTATACCCCAGAGCTGCACTCACTATTCTGCTGGTGCAGTCACTGTGTACATACATTACTTTACTGATCCGGAGTTACATCCTGTATTATACTCCAGAGCTGCACTCACTATTCTGCTGGTGCAGTCACTGTGTACATACATTACTTTACTGATCCGGAGTTACATCCTGTATTATACTCCAGAGCTGCACTCACTATTCTGCTGGTGCAGTCACTGTGTACATACATTACATTACTGATCCTGAGTTACCTCCTGTATTATACCCCAGAGCTGCACTCACTATTCTGCTGGTGCAGTCACTGTGTACATACATTACTTTACTGATCCGGAGTTACATCCTGTATTATACTCCAGAGCTGCACTCACTATTCTGCTGGTGCAGTCACTGTGTACATACATTACTTTACTGATCCGGAGTTACATCCTGTATTATACTCCAGAGCTGCACTCACTATTCTGCTGGTGCAGTCACTGTGTACATACATTACTTTACTGATCCGGAGTTACATCCTGTATTATACCCTAGAGGTGCACTCACTATTCTGCTGGTGCAGTCACTCTGTACATACATTACATTACTGATCCTGAGTTACATCCTGTATTATACTCCAGAGCTGCACTCACTATTCTGCTGGTGCAGTCACTCTGTACATACATTACATTACTGATCCTGAGTTACATCCTGTAATATACTCCAGAGCTGCACTCACTATTCTGCTGCTTCTATATTGGCTGTACTCATGTCCATGATTATAAAGACCGGTCAGTATAGGAGAATGTGCCTCCACTTACTTAGATTTCCCTTTGGCGACTGCTCCGCACACGACGGGGAGAAAAGAAGAAAGAAGAAGATTAATATGTGATACATTTATGCACCCAACATCTTCTATTACGTACTACTACCCCCATCCTCCGTTACCACATATAGTCCTGGTGCCCACTCTGCCCAGGATTCCATTCATCGCATCCCCCTTATGTGCAGTCGGCTTTGATTTCAGCAGTTTAACCCCTTAGACGCCTCTGTAACCTCCGACAGCTGCTGACGCCCATCGATGCCCTCTAACATGATTGTGGGGTGACGATGGCTCTGTCATGGCAGCCGGGAGGAGGGGCATAAGGAGGGCCGTTATGTCCGCCATCGTTGTGCGCCCATGAGCCCTTAATATGTAAAGTCTACAAAAATTGCATATTTGGTATCGGCAGAAGCGGAACTGTCTGAACTGTCCTCATCCTCAAAAGGATGACCTCCCACTACCACCCTCATCCTCCACAGAATGAGCCCCCCCCCCACTACCACCCTCATCCTCCACAGCATGAGCCCCCACTACTACTCCATCCTCCACAGCATGAGCCCCCACTACTACCCTCATCCTCCATAAAATGAGCCCCCACTACTACCCTCATCCTCCATAAAATGAGCCCCCACTACTACCCCATCCTCCATAGAATGAGCCCCCACTACTACCCTCATCCTCCATAAAATGAGCCCCCACTACTACCCTCATCCTCCATAAAATGAGCTCCCACTACCATCCCCATCCTCCACAGCATGAGCCCCCACTACCACCCTCATCTTCCACAAAATGAGCCCCCACTACTACCCTCATCCTCCATAAAATGAGCCCCCACTACTACCCTCATCCTCCATAAAATGAGCCCCCACTACCATCCCCATCCTCCACAGCATGAGCCCCCTCTACTACCCCCATCCTCCATAAAATGAGCCCCCACTACTACCCTCATCCTCCATAAAATGAGCCCCCACTACTACCCTCATCCTCCATAAAATGAGCCCCCACTACCATCCCCATCCTCCACAGCATGAGCCCCCTCTACTACCCCCATCCTCCATAAAATGAGCCCCCACTACCACCCCCATCCTCCACACCATGAGCACCCTCTACCACCCCCATCCTCCATAAAATGAGCCCCCACTACCACCCCCATCCTCCACAGCATGAGCCCCCACTACTACCCTCATCCTCCATAAAATGAGCCCCCACTACTACCCTCATCCTCCACAGCATGAGCCCCCACTACTACCCTCATCCTCCATAAAATGAGCCCCCACTACCACCCCCATCCTCCACAGCATGAGCCCCCACTACTACCCTCATCCTCCATAAAATGAGCCCCCACTACCACCCCCATCCTCCACAGCATGAGCCCCCACTACCACCCCCATCCTCCACAGCATGAGCCCCCACTACCACCCCCATCCTCCACAGCATGAGCCCCCACTACCACCCCCATCCTCCACAGCATGAGCCCCCACTACCACCCCCATCCTCCACAGCATGAGCCCCCACTACCACCCTCATCCTCCATAAAATGAGCCCCCACTACCACCCCCATCCTCCACAGCATGATCCCCCACTACCACCCCCATCCTCCACAGCCTGACCCCCCACCCGCACTCACAGTTCACACAGGTGAGGAACATCCCTGCGGCAGCACAAGGACATGAACGTGAAGCAGCTCTACCACTTCCGGCCTCTCCGCTCTTCACTTCCGGGTCCCAGATAACGGACTCCAAGAAAATGGCGGCCTTGTGTTACGTAGCTGCGGTCTATGACAGATGAATGTGTGTAAGTCCTCAGTCACACAGGACGCGTCAGGTGGCATCTTGTTTACAACACTGAGTTGAAACTACAACTCTCACTGTGCCCTGAAGCCTTGCAGAATGGGAGTTGTAGTGTCTGATAACCGCTTTGAATTTTTCTGCTTCTTTCCTGTTGTGGTGTGGCTGCGGTTACTCGTTGTTTGGTGCCATTCTGGGGCCCGTGCAGCATTTGGTCGCTTTTTATTGCAGTTTTGGGCTGAAAAGAGTCGATTCTGGCGTTTACACTTTTTGATTATTTGTGGTGTTTACTGTACAGCGAAATTATTATTATAGCGCCATTTATTCCATGGCGCATTACATGTGAGGAGGGGTATACATAATAAAGGCAAGTACAGTTACCTACACAATACAAGTCGCGACTGGTGCAGGAGGAGAGAGGACCCTGCCCGAGAGGAGAGAGGACCCTACCCGGGAGGAGAGAGGACCCTGCCCGGGAGGAGAGAGGACCCTGCCCGCGAGGAGAGAGGACCCTGCCCGGGAGGAGAGAGGACCCTGCCCGAGAGGAGAGAGGACCCTGCCCGAGAGGAGAGAGGACCCTGCCCGGGAGGAGAGAGGACCCTGCCCGGGAGGAGAGAGGACCCTGCCCGAGAGGAGAGAGGACCCTGCCCGGGAGGAGAGAGGACCCTGCCCGAGAGGAGAGAGGACCCTGCCCGGGAGGAGAGAGGACCCTGCCCGGGAGGAGAGAGGACCCTGCCCGGGAGGAGAGAGGACCCTGCCCGCGAGGAGAGAGGACCC
Source organism: Ranitomeya imitator (assembly GCF_032444005.1). NCBI lineage: Eukaryota > Metazoa > Chordata > Amphibia > Anura > Dendrobatidae > Ranitomeya > Ranitomeya imitator. Next base: position 17,611,453 of record NC_091286.1, on the reverse strand, counting down.
TGCCCGCGAGGAGAGAGGACCCTGCCCGCGAGGAGAGAGGACCCTGCCCGCGAGGAGAGAGGACCCTGCCCGAGAGGAGAGAGGACCCTGCCCGCGAGGAGAGAGGACCCTGCCCGCGAGGAGAGAGGACCCTGCCCGCGAGGAGAGAGGACCCTGCCCGAGAGGAGAGAGGACCCTGCCCGAGAGGAGAGAGGACCCTGCCCGCGAGGAGAGAGGACCCTGCCCGCGAGGAGAGAGAACCGTGCCCGAGAGGAGAGAGGACCCTGCCCGCGAGGAGAGAGGACCCTGCCCGCGAGGAGAGAGGACCCTGCCCGAGAGGAGAGAGGACCCTGCCCGAGAGGAGAGGGGACCCTGCCCGCGAGGAGAGGGGACCCTGCCCGCGAGGAGAGGGGATCCTGCCCGAGAGGAGAGAGGACCCTGCCCACGAGGGGAGAGGAACCTGCCCGCGAGGGGAGGGGACCCTGCCCGCGAGGAGAGGGGACCCTGCCCGCGAGGAGAGAGGACCCTGCCCGGGAGGAGAGAGGACCCTGCCCGGGAGGAGAGAGGACCCTGCCCGCGAGGAGAGAGGACCCTGCCCGAGAGGAGACAGGACCCTGCCCACGAGGAGAGAGAACCCTGCCCAGGAGGAGAGAGGACCCTGCCCACGAGGAGAGAGAACCCTGCCCAGGAGGAGAGAGGATGCCACCCACAAGCAGAGAGGACCCTGCCCAGGACGAAAGAGGACCCTGCCCGCGAGGAGACAGGACCCTGCCCGCGAGAAGAGAGGATGCCACCCGCGAGGAGACAGGACCCTGCCCACGAGGAGAGAGGATGCCACCCGCGAGGAGAGAGAACCCTGCCCGCGAGGAGAGAGGACCTTGCCCGAGAGGAGACAGGACCCTGCCCACAAGAAGAGAGGACCCTGCCCACGAGGAGAGAGAACCCTGCCCAGGAGGATAGAGGACCCTGCCCACGAGGAGAGAGAACCCTGCCCAGGAGGAGAGAGGACCCTGCCCACGAGGAGAGAGAACCCTGCCCAGGAGGAGAGAGGATGCCACCCACGAGGAGAGAGAACCCTGCCCAGGAGGAGAGAGGACCCTGCCCACGAGGAGAGAGAACCCTGCCCAGGAGGAGAGAGGATGCCACCCACGAGGAGAGAGAACCCTGCCCAGGAGGAGAGAGGACCCTGCCCACGAGGAGAGAGAACCCTGCCCAGGAGGAGAGAGGATGCCACCCACAAGGAGAGAGGACCCTGCCCAGGACGAAAGAGGACCCTTCCCGCGAGGAAACAGGACCCTGCCCGCGAGGAGAGACGATGCCACCCGCGAGGAGAGAGAACCCTGCACGTGAGGAGAGAGGATGCCACCTGCAAGGAGAGAGGCCTCTGCCCCACAGGAGAGAGGACGCCGCCCGCGAGGAGAGAGGACGCCGCCCGCGAGGGCGCACAGTCGACAAGGGATGAGGTATTTTTGTAGATCAGACTTCTCTGGCCACGACAATAGTAAAGATTCTTGTTTTTTTTTTCATTTCTTAAGCCTTAACTGGGAAAAGGGGCTGATTTCAATTTATGGTTTTTTTTTTTCCTTTTCTATTTTGCACTTCTTTTTTTTATATTCATTGTAGAGGACTTGATCCGGCGCTCGTTGGATTACTCGCCCTGTATATTGCAGTTTTTTAGTATAAAGGACAAATCACTATTTCCTCTGAAGCATCACAGGAGTCTCTGAAGTGTCATAGGAGTACCAAGATGGCCGCCATGGTCTCTGATCACGCCGCGGGTGGGCTGATGCTCCACTGTCAGTTAATGACTGTCACAGGCAGGTGTCGGCAGCACAGCCCCAACCCACCACGATGATTGCACATATATGTTATGGATCGGGCAGGAGTTAATATTCTCAACTCAGATCAATTTCCGTGCCGAAATCCAAATCCACTTTCCTGACATCATTATCAGGCTATGTGCACACGTCAGGACTTCTTGCAAAAATTTCCTGAACAAAATTGGACATTTTCTGCAAGAAATCCGCATGCGTTTTTTTCGCGTTTTTCTAACTTTTTTTGCCCGTTTTTTTGCGGATTTTGGGGGTTTTTTTTCTAGAGGTTCCCAATGCAATAATATAGTGGGAAATCCACAAAATTAACCCCTTTACCCCCAAGGGTGGTTTGCACGTCAATGACCGGGCCAATTTTTACAATTCTGACCACTGTCCCTTTATGAGGTTATAACTCTGGAACGCTTCAACGGATCCCAGTGATTCTGACATTGTTTTCTCGTGACATATTGTACTTCATGGTATTGGTAAAAATTCTTTGATAGTACCTGCGTTTATTTGTGAAAAAAACGGAAATTTGGCGAAAATTATGAAAATTTCGCAATTTTCCAACTTTGAATTTTTATGCAATTAAATCACAGAGATATGTCACACAAAATACTTAATAAGTAACATTTCCCACATGTCTACTTTACATCAGCACAATTTTGGAACCAAAATTTTTTTTTGTTAGGGAGTTATAAGGGTTAAAAGTTGACCAGCAATTTCTCATTTTTACAACACCGTTTTTTTTTAGGGACCACATCTCTTTGAAGTCATTTTAAGGGGCCTATATGATAGAAAATACCCAAGTGTGACACCATTCTAAAAACTGCACCCCTCAAGGTGCTCAAAGCCACATTCAAGAAGTTTATTAACTGGTGCTTCACAGGAATTTTTGAAATGTTTAAATAAAAATGAACATTTAACTTTTTTTCACAAAAAATTTACTTCAGCTCCAATTTGTTTTATTTTACCAAGGGTAACAGGAGAAAATGGACCCCAAAAGTTGTACAATTTGTCTGAGTACACCGATACCCCATATGTGGGGGTAAACCACTGTTTGGGCACATGACAGAGCTCGGAAGCGAAGGGGCGCCATTTGACTTTTCAATGCAAAATTGACTGGAATCGAGATGGGACACCATGTTGCGTTTGGAGAGCCCCTGATGTGCCTAAACATTGAAACCCCCCACAATTGACACCATTTTGGAAAGTAGACCCCCTAAGGAACTTATCTAGAGGTGTGGTGAGCGCTTTGACCCACCAAGTGCTTCACAGAAGTTTATAATGCAGAACCGTAAAAATAAAAAATCATATTTTTTCACAAAAATTATCTTTTCGCCCCCAATTTTTTATTTTGCCAAGGGTAAGAGAAGAAATTGGACGCCAAAAGTTGTTGTACAATTTGTCCTGAGTACGCGGATACCCCATATGTGGGGGTAAACCACTGTTTGGGCGCATGGGAGAGCTCGGAAGGGAAGGAGCGTCGTTTGACTTTTCAATGCAAAATTTACAGGAATTGAGATGGGACGCCATGTTGCGTTTGGAGAGCCCCTGATGTGCCTAAACATTGAAACCCCCCACAAGTGACACCATTTTGGAAAGTAGACCCCCAAGGGCTTCACAGAAGTTTATAATGCAGAGCCGTAAAAATAAAACAAACATTTTTTCCCACAAAAATTATTTTTTTAGCCCCCAGTTTTGTATTTTCCCGAGGGTAACAGGAGAAATTGGACTCCAAAATTTGTTGCCCAATTTGTCCTGAGTGCGATGATACACCATATGTGGGGGGAACCACTGTTTGGGCGCATGGGAGGGCTCGGAAGGGAAGGAGCGCCATTTGGAATGCAGACTTAGATGGAATGGTCTGCAGGCGTCACATTGCGTTTGCAGAGCCCCTAATGTACCTAAACAGTAGAAACCTCCCACAAGTGACACCATTTTGGAAAGTAGACCCCCTAAGGAACTTATGTAGATGTGTGGTGAGCGCTTTGACCCACCAAGGGCTTCACAGAAGTTTATAACGCAGAGCCGTGAAAATTAAAAAAAACATTTTTTCCCACAAAAATTATTTTTTAGCCCCCAGTTTTGTATTTTCCTGAGGGTAACAGGAGAAATTGGACCCCAAAATTTGTTGTCCAATTTGTCCTGAGTACGCTGATACCCCATATGTGGGGGGAACCACCGTTTGGGCGCATGGGAGAGCTCGGAAGGGAAGGAGCGCTATTTGGAATGCAGACTTAGATGGATTGGTCTGCAGGCGTCACATTGCGTTTGCAGAGCCCCTAATGTACCTAAACAGTAGAAACCCCCCACAAGTGACCCCATATTGGAAACTAGACCCCCCCAGGGAACTTATCTAGATGTGTTGTGAGAACTTTGAACCCCCAAGTGTTTCAATACAGTTTATAACACAGAGCCGTGAAATTAAAAAATCTTTTTTTTTCCCCACAAAAATTATTTTTTAGCCCCCAGATTTGTATTTTCCCAAAGGTAACAGGAGAAATTGGACCCCAAAAGTTGTTGTCTTATTTGTCCTGAGTACACTGATACTGCATATGTTGGGGTAAACCCCTGTTTGGGCACATGGGAGAGCTCGGAAGGGAAGGAGCACTGTTTTACTTTTTCAACGCAGAATTGGCTGGAATTGAGATCGGACGCCATGTCGCGTTTGGAGAGCCCCTGATGTGTCTAAACAGTGGAAACCCCCCAATTATAACTGAAACCCTAATCCAAACACATCCCTAACCCTAATCCCAACAGTAACCCTAACCACACCTCTAACCCTGACACACCCTTAACCCTAATCCCAACCCTATTCCCAACTGTAAATGTAATCTAAACCCTAATTGTAACTTTAGCCCCAACCCAAACTGTAGCCCCAACCTTAACCCTAACCCTAGCCCTAACCCTAACCCTAACTTTAGCCCCATCCCTAACTGTAGCCCTAACCCTAGCTCTAACCCTAGCCCTAATGGGAAAATGGAAATAAATACATTTTTTTAATTTTTCCCTAACTAAGGGGGTGATGAAGGGGGGTTTGATTTACTTTTATAGCGGGTTTTTTAGCGGATTTTTATGATTGGCAGCCGTCACACACTGAAAGACCCTTTTTATTGCAAAAAATATTTTTTGCATTACCACATTTTGAGAGCTATAATTTTTCCATATTTGGGTCCACAGAGTCATGTGAGGTCTTTTTTTTTTGCGGGACGAGTTGACATTTTTATTGGTAACATTTTCGGGCATGTCACATTTTTTGATCGCTTTTTATTCTGATTTTTGTGAGGCAGAATGACCGAAAACCAGCTATTCATGAATTTCTTTTGGGGGAGGCGTTTATACCGTTCCGCGTTTGGTAAAATTGATAAAGCAGTTTTATTCTTCGGGTCAGTACGATTACAGCGATACCTCATTTATATCATTTTTTTATGCTTTGGCGCTTTTATACGATAAAAACTATTTTATAGAAAAAATAATTATTTTTGCATCGCTTTATTCTCAGGACTATAACTTTTTTATTTTTTTGCTGATGATGCTGTATTGTGGCTCGTTTTTTGCGGGACAAGATGATGCTTTCAGCGGTACCATGGTTATTTATATCTGTCTTTTTGATCGCGTGTTATTCCACTTTTTGTTCGGCGGTATGATAATAAAGCGTTGTTTTTTGCCTCGTTTTTTTTTTTTCTTACGGTGTTTACTGAAGGGGTTAACTAGTGGGCCAGTTACTTGGGCCAAGTCAGGCCGTTACGGACGCGGCGATATTAAATATGTGTACTTTTATTGTTTTTTTTTTTTTATTTAGATAAAGATGTATTTATGGGAACAATATTTTTTTTTTTTCATTATTTAGGAATATTTTATTTTTTTTACACATTTGGAAAAAATTTTTTTTACTTTGCCCCAGGGGGGACATCACACATCGGTGATCTGACAGTTTGCACAGCACTCTGTCAGATCACTGATCTGACATGCAGCGCTGCAGGCTTCACAGTGCCTGCTCTGAGCAGGTTCTGTGAAGCCACCTCCCTCCCTGCAGGACCCGGATGCCGCGGCCATCTTGGATCTGGGCCTGGAGCAGGGAGGGAGGAAGGGAGACCCTCGCAGCAACACGATCACATCTCGTTGCTGCGGGGGGCTCAGGGAAGCCCGCAGGGAGCCCCCTCCCTGCGCGATGCTTCCCTGTACCGCCGGCACATAGCTATCATGTTTGATCGCAGTGTACTGGGGGTTAATGGGCCGGGAGCGGTCCGTGACTGCTCCTGGCACATAGTGCCGGATGTCAGCTGCGATAGGCAGCTGACACCCGGCCGCGATCGGCCGCGCTCCCCCCGTGAGCGCGGACAATCGCGTATGACGTACTATCCCGTCGGTGGTCATAGGGGCCCACCCCACCTCGACGGGATAGTACGTCTAATGTCAGATAGGGGTTAATGAACATGCTGTGTTTTTTACTGCGATGCGTTTTTTTCGCGGAACATAAGCACAAAAATTGCAGAATGCATTATAAATGATGGAATGCTTATGTATGCGTTTTTTAATCGTTTTTTTCGTGAAAAATCCTGAACGTGTGCACACAGCCTTAGGCTGCCGTCACACTAGCGAGTTTTCCGGACGTATGAGCGCATAAAATACGTCCGTAAAACACGCCTAACAAACGTCCCAATTATTCTCTATGCCCCTTCTCCTATCTGCCGTATTTTACTGATCAGTATTATACGGCTTTCTACGGCCGTAGAAAATCGCAGCATACTGCGTTTGTCACCGTATTGCGCAAAAAAAACGCCAATGAAAGTCTATGGAAGCCAGAAAAATACGGATTACACACGGACCAGCAGTGTGACTTGCGAGGAATACGCAGCAGTGTTAGAGAGAAAAGCCGGCAATTCATTGCGGTGTACAGTAAAATCACACTGACAGCTTCCAGTAGAATAGGTGGAATAAATGTGTACACATAGAATAGGTATATATATATATAATCAGTAGACACATTTATGTATATATATTATTACTTCATACAGCGCTAGATAGCTTTAAAGCCGGTAATTCAATTGCCGGCTTTTGCTATCTCCTTCCTAAACCCGATATGATATGAGACATGGTTTACATACAGTAAACCATCTCATATTCCCATTTTTATTGCATATTCCACACTACTAATGTTAGTAGTGTGTATGTGCAAAATTTGGCCGTTCTAGCTATTCAATTAAAGGGTTAAATGGCGGAAAAACTTGGCGTGGGCTCCCGCGCAATTTTCTCCGCCAGAGTAGTAAAGCCAGTGACTGAGGGCAGATATTAATAGCCTGGAGAGGGTCCACGGTTATTGGCCCCCCCGGCTAAAAACACCTGCCCCCAGCCACCCCAGAACAGGCACATCTGGAAGATGCGCCTATTCTGGCACTTGGCCACTCTCTTCACATTCCCGTGTAGCGGTGGGATATGGGGTAATGAAGGGTTAATGCCACCTTGCTATTGTAAGGTGACATTAAGCCAAATTAATAATGGAGAGGCGTCAATTATGACACCTATCCATTATTAATCCAATACTAGTAAAGGGTTAAATAAAACACACACATTATTAAAAATTATTTTAATGAAATAAAAACAAAGGTTGTTGTAATTTATTCTACGCTCAATCCATCTGAAGACCCTCGCTCTGTAACAAAGAAAAAATAATAAACCAACAATATACATACCTTCCGAAGATCTGTAAGGTCCTACGATGTAAATCCATCTGAAGGGGTTAAAATATTTTGCAGCCAGGAGCTCTGCTAATGCAGCGCTGCTCCTAGCTGCAAAACCCGGGGAATGAAGGTAAAGTAGGTTAATGACCTATATTTACCTTCATTTGTGGTGAGGCGCCCTCTGCTGGTTGTTCCTGGAGCGTGGGAACTTTCCTAGAAAGCTCCCAGGCTCGAGTTCATATGAGGACAACCAGCAGGGGGCGCCTCACCGCGAATGAAGGTAACACCAGACTTCTGCACAACACAACTGATGGTCCCAACCCCATTTATAAGGCAAGAAATCCCACTTATTAAACCTGACAGGGCACACCTGTGAAGTGAAAACCATTCCCGGTGACTACCTCTTGAAGCTCATCAAGAGAATGCCAAGAGTGTGCAAAGCAGTCATCAAAGCAAAAGGTGAATGGTTTGAAGAACCTAGAATATAAGACATAATTTCAGTTGTTTCACACTTTTTTGTTAAGTATGTAATTCCACATGTGTTAATTCATAGTTTTCATGCCTTCAGTGTGAATGTACAATTTTCATAGTCCTGAAAATACAGAAAAATCTTTATCTGAGAAGGTGTGTCCAAACTTTTGGTCTGTACTGTATGTCAGTGCCATATATCCCGCAGGCAGTGATATTCTTCCCCGGAGGTCTCTGACATGTGGTGGTCTCTGATGACGTCCAGCCCTGCATGTGGGCAGCTTGTGGTCCTGTGTTTATGGGCTGTTGGCCTCCATTGCTGCAGTGCTGACGTCATTGATTTTTACACTTACATGTGAGTCACTGGGTTTGTCCTGGAGCTGTTGGGGTCTTCATTGGTGTTGGCGGTTATTGCTGCCAGTAACGGCCTGGATGTGTTTTCCTTTTTCACCATACTCCTCTCTGGTTACATATTAAGGTCATGGAGTCAGACGCAGGAGCGCTGGGAATGTCACAGGCAAATACAAGCAATAAAGCCATCAGAGCTGCTCTTCACCCATCAGACCCGACTGTCCTCACTTCAGTTTTTGCAGAAAGGTTTGAGTTATAAAGAGTTAATGGTGCTCACACGTCACATAGGAAACCTATTATTTTTACGTAATTTTATTATTCAGCTGAGGATCGAGCCGCAAATTGTAATATTTTGGCTTCCTGCAGCCGCCACCAGGGGGAGCTGTGAGGGATTAGTCAGATGACATTATCACCAGCCGTGTAATGCTGTGTAGATCGTCCTCGCTGCGGCCTCCGTGGATCGGACTCGTGATTCCAGCACATTCCACACACGATCCATGAGGTCTGGAGACAGATCACCTTCCTCCGGCCGCCTGTGATCCGCTGACATCAGGTGCGGATTGTACAGTGTTTGGGCAAGTGGTGCATAACACATTCACAATGTGCCTGCAGAGCATTGCCCCGTCACACCGCGGAGCATTGCCCCGTCACACCGCGGAGCATTGCACCGTCACACCGCAGAGCATTGCCCCGTCACACCGCAGAGCATTGCCCCGTCACACTGTGAGCATTGCCCCGTCACACTGTGAGCATTGCCCCGTCACACCGCAGAGCATTGCCCCGTCACACCGCAGAGCATTGCCCCGTCACACCGCAGAGCATTGCCCCGTCACACCGCAGAGCATTGCCCTGTCACACCGCGGAGCATTGCCCCGTCACACCGCAGAGCATTGCCCCGTCACACCACGGAGCATTGCCCCGTCACACTGCGGAGCATTGCCCCGTCACACCGCAGAGAATTGCCCCGTCACACCACGGAGCATTGCCCCGTCACACTGTGAGCATTGCCCCGTCACACCACAGAGCATTGCCTTGCCACACCGCCTACCCTGACTTGTATTCTTCCCATCTTAGCCGTCCTCCTCATGTAAAATATGTTTCATCTGACCAGATGGTCTTCTTCCTTTACGTTATGGTCTACTTCTTATGATAATGTGCCCACAAGACCCGCTGTATACTGGGAAAACGCCACAAGACCCCGTCGTATACCGGGAACACCCCACAAGACCCACCGTATATAGGGAACACCCCACAAGACCTGCCGTATACAGGGAACACCCCACAAGACCCGCTATATACCGGTAACACCCCACAAGACCCGCCGTATACCGGTAACACCCCACAAGACCTGCCGTATAACGGGAACACCCCACAAAACCCGCCTTATACAGGCAACACCCCACAAGACCCGCCGTAAACCGGGAACACCCCACAAGACCTGCCGTATACAGGGAACACCCCACAAGACCCGCCGTATACAGGGAACACCCCACAAGACACGCAGTATACCAGGAACACCCCACAAGACCCGCTATATACCGGTAACACCCCACAAGTCCCGCCGTATACCGGTAACACCCCACAAGACCTGCCGTATAACGGGAACACCCCACAAAACCCGCCTTATACAGGCAACACCCCACAAGACCCGCCGTATACCGGGAACACCCCACAAGACCTGCCGTATACAGGGAACACCCCACAAGACCCGCCGTATACAGGGAACACCCCACAAGACCCGCAGTATACCAGGAACACCCCACAAGACCTGCTATATACCGGTAACACCCCACAAGACAGCCGCTGTATACAGGGAACAGGCAACAAGACCCGCCGTATATAGGGAACACCCCACAAGACCCGCCGTATACCAGGAACACCCCACAAGACCCGCCGTATACCAGGAACACCCCACAAGACTCGCCGTATACAGGGAACACCCCTCAAGACCCACCGTATACAGGGAACACCCCACAAGACTCGCCGTATACCGGGAATACCCCACAAAGACTCGCAGTATACAGAGAACACCCCTCAAGACCCGCCGTATACATGGAACACCCCACAAAACCCGCCGTATACCAGGAACACCCCACAAGACCCGCCGTATACAGGCAACACCCCACAAGACCCGTCGTATACAGGCAACACCCCACAAGACCCATCGTATACCGGGAACACCCCACAAGACCTGATGTATACAGAGAACACCCCACAAGACCCATCGTATATAGGGAACACCCCACAAGACCCGCCGTATATCAGGAACACCCCACAAGACCCGCTGTATACCAGGAACACCCCACAAGACCCGCCGTATACAGGGAACACCCCACAAGACCCGCCGTATACCAGGAACACCCCACAAGACCCGCCGTATACAGGGAACACCCCACAAGACTCGCCGTATACAGGGAACACCCCTCAAGACCCGCCGTATACAGGGAACACCCCTCAAGACCCGCCGTATACAGGGAACACCCCACAAGACCCGCCTTATACCAGGAACACCCCACAAGACCCGCTGTATACAGGGAACACCCCACAACACTCGCCGTATACAGGGAACACCCCTCAAGACCCGCCGTATACAGGGAACACCCCACAAGACTCGCCGTATACCGGGAATACCCCACAAGACTCGCCGTATACAGGGAACACCCCTCAAGGCCCACCGTATACAGGGAACACGCCACAAGACCTGCCTTATACCAGGAACACCCCACAAGACCCGCCGTATACAGGGAACACCCCACAAGATCCGCAGTATACCAGGAACACCCCACAAGACCCGCTATATACCGGTAACACCCCACAAGACCCGTTGTATACAGGGAACACCCAACAAGACCTGCCGTATACAGGGAACACCCCACAAGACCCGCCGTATACCGGGAACACAACACAAGACCCGCTATATACCAGGAACACCCCACAAGACCCACTATATACCGGTAACACCCCACAAGACCTGCCGTATACAGGGAACACCCCACAAGACCCGCCGTATACCAGGAACACCCCACAAGACCCGCCGTATACAGGGAACACCCCACAAGTTCCGCAGTATACCAGGAACACCCCACAAGACCCGTTATATACCGGTAACACCCCACAAGACCCGCTGTATACAGGGAACACCCCACAAGACTCGCTGTGTACAGGGAACACCCCACAGGACCCGCCGTATACAGGGAACACCCCACAAGACCTGCCGTATACAGGGAACACCCCACAAGACCCGCCGTATACAGGGAACAGACCACAAGACCCGCCGTATACAGGGAACACCCCACAAGACCTGCCGTATACAGGGAACACCCCACAAGACCTGCCGTATACAGAGAACACCCCACAAGACCTGCCGTATACAGGTAACACCCCACAAGACCCGCCGTATACAGGGAACACCCCACAAGACCTGCCGTATACAGGGAACACCCCACAAGACCTGCCGTATACAGAGAACACCCCACAAGACCTGCCGTATACAGGGAACACCCCACAAGACTCACCGTATACAGGGAACACCCCACAAGACCCGCCGTATACAGGGAACACCCCACAAGACCCGCCGTATACCAGGAACACCCCACAAGACCCGCCGTAAACAAGGAACACGCAACAAGACTCGCCGTATACTGGGAACACCCCACAAGACCCGCCGTATACAGGGAACACCCCACAAGACCCGCCGTATACAGGGAACACCCCACAAGACCCGCCGTATACAGGGAACACCCCACAAGACCCGCCGTATACAGGGAACACCCCACAAGACCCGCCGTATACAGGGAACACCCCAGCATATTCTTCAAATAATGAATTACCAATTTACCATATGTTTGTAAGAAGAGGATTAATAATCAAATATGGCCGCACTTCCTGTTTCCATTTTTGTCAGCATCTTGGCACGTAATAGTAGGTAGGGGCCGCAGCTGCTACGGAAAGTGCTGAGATACTAATATGTGGACGTTTCTTCACGTTATAGGTTACCATTGTACGTATGACATTCTTTCCATGAACCCGGAAGCTCAGGATGAGCAGAGCTGAGGAGGCACAGACCTCTGGGAAGATGCAGAAATCCCGGGTGTGCTGAGAGCTGAGTGATTCCAGCACAAGAGGGGTTAACTACAGCGTCTCCCCCCCCCCTCCGCGCTCGTTTCCACCTCCCGCTCACTCGCTGATGATGAGGAGTCGCTATTTCTGGAATCGCGCTATTTCTCGTGATTTTATTTTTTCTATTTTGGGCTCTGAGGTAGATTATGACATAGATGCCCCCCGCAGTCACAGATCTTGTGCCCCCCACATCTTCCTCCTCCCTCATTATCCGCTCCATCTCGCAGGTAATCATGATGGCTGGACCCGGTCTAAAGAAGGAGCAGAATGGGAAAAAAAACGCATCGTGGCAATCCCTAAAATCACACCGTTCATCTGCAGTGGGGGTCAAAAGTTTGTGAACCCTTCAGGATTTTCCTAATTTCTGCATAAATCTGACCTAATACCAAATCCGTTTTCACAGTATTAAAATAAGACAAAGAACCGCATAGAAAAATGAGTATTAGATTCACATCTGCGAATGTGCAAAAGTCTGTGAACCTCTAGGATTAGCAGATAATCTGATAGAGAGTGGGCGACCTGTTGAATCTAAAGAATGAATTGATCAAAGTCTGATCTTCGCTACACGTTTGTGGAAGTGTACGGACAAAGGAGATTTCTGATAACCTTAGAAGAGTTGATCATGTTCATCTGCTTGGAAAAAGGTTACAGAACCATCCATGAAGAATTTGGACTCCAGCAATCCACAGTCCGTCAGATTATGTACAAATGGAGGAAACTCAAGACCATTGTTACAATCCCCAGTATTGATCAACCAAGAAAGATCACTCCAAGAACACGGTGTAAAATAGTCTACGAGGTCACAAAGGGACCCAAGGTCACCTCTAAGCAACTAAAGGCCTCTCTCACATTAGCTGATGTTCATGACTCCAGGAGTATGCTGAACATGAAGGGTGTGCATGGCAGAACTCCAGGGAGAAAACCGCTCCCTCCAATAGCCGGAAGGCCATCTATTAGAATAATGTTTTGTGTATGGATGAGACGAAGCTTTTTGGTTGATGTGAGCAACATTCTGAATTTTATCAGCTATTTCTAAAGGAAAATATCCAGACCTCTGTCCAGGAGATCGGGGTCCAAAACAGCGACTCAAAAAACTCAAACTGTTCTACAAATGAAAGTTTTCCAAAGGATAAAGTTCCGGAACGGCCGAGTCCCAGTCCTGAGCGCAATCCTAAATGTTGTGTAAGGACCAGAAGCAAACCGGTCAGGGAGGAAACCACTGATGTAGCAGAGGTGACGCTGTTTTATAGCGAGGAATCAGCTAAAATTCCTCCATCCGAAGTGCAATAATCGTCAGAAACGTTTAGATGGAGATATTATTCCACAAAATGCTCACGCCAGATAATGAAAAGGGTTCAATTACTTTTCGCCCCACCACAGACCCGTGATAGTGACCGTGTGGTCAGAGTGTCACGGTTCTTACGAGAGCGTCCCAGAACCCGACCACAAGGCAGAAATATATAATCCAATAATATATATAAAGTCAGGGGAAATCCTGCAAGTAACAAGTAATATTAGCGAAGAGATGGGGCCCTCTATTGGTGGACCCGGGCATTACAAGAGGCTGATTTATTACCGCAAATCTCAGCTGCCTCCGATCGTTTAGCAAATTCGGCTCTTGACAAATTGTTACTTTTGATGTCAGAAAACTCAGCAAAATAAATTGCTATCGCATGGCCCATAAAAAGCTAAATTCCCCCATATACATGATGTCATATATTTGTAATGTATTATGTCACAGAACTGTGCAAAAGTTGTTGCAGGTGTAAAAAAAATGCCGTAAAGTAAGACACTTTCATGAGTAAAATATTATATGATAATAGTTTATTTTTTTATAAAACAACAAAATGCAAAATCAATGAAGAAAAGTGAAATTAACTCCAATATGTATCTAGTGACCGCCCGTCTCCTCCATCATCAGTATCTGGTGACTGACCATCGCCTCCATCATCAGTATCTGGTGACCGCCCGTCACCTCCATCATCAGTATCTGGTGACTGCCCGTCACCTCCATCATCAGTATCTGGTGTCCGCCGTCTAATCCATCATCAGTATCTGGTGACTGCCCGTCGCCTCCATCATCAGTATCTGGTGACCGCCCGTCACCTCCATCATCAGTATCTGGTGACCGCCGTCTAATCCATCATCAGTATCTGCTGACCGCCTGTCGCCTCCATCATCAGTATCTGGTGACCGTCCGTCGCCTCCATCATCAGTATCTGGTGACCGCCTGTTGCCTCCATCATCAGTATCTGGTGACTGCCCATCTCCTCCATCATCAGTATCTGGTGACCGCCCGTCGCCTCCATCATCAGTATCTGGTGACCATCCATTGCCTCCATCATCAGTATCTGGTGACCGCCCGTCACCTCCATCATCAGTATCTGGTGACCGCCGTCTAATCCATCATCAGTATCTGGTGACTGACCATCGCCTCCATCATCAGTATCTGGTAACTGCCCGTCTCCTCCATCATCAGTATCTGGTGACCGCCGTCTAATCCATCATCAGTATCTGGTGACCGCCCGTCGCCTCCATCATCAGTATCTGGTGACCACCCATTGCCTCCATCATCAGTATCTGGTGACCGCCTGTCGCCTCCATCATCAGTATCTGGTGACTGACCATCGCCTCCATCATCAGTATCTGGTAACTGCCCGTCTCCTCCATCATCAGTATCTGGTGACCGCCGTCTAATCCATCATCAGTATCTGGTGACCGCCCGTCGCCTCCATCATCAGTATCTAGTGACCGCCCGTCTCCTCCATCATCAGTATCTGGTGACCGCCTGTCGCCTCCATCATCAGTATCTGGTGACCGCCCGTCACCTCCATCATCAGTATCTGGTGACCGCCGTCTAATCCATCATCAGTATCTGGTGACCGCCTGTCGCCTCCATCATCAGTATCTGGTGACTGACCATCGCCTCCATCATCAGTATCTGGTAACTGCCCGTCTCCTCCATCATCAGTATCTGGTGACCGCCCGTCGCCTCCATCATCAGTATCTGGTGACCACCCATTGCCTCCATCATCAGTATCTGGTGACCGCCCGTCACCTCCATCATCAGTATCTGGTGACCGCCGTCTAATCCATCATCAGTATCTGGTGACCGCCTGTCGCCTCCATCATCAGTATCTGGTGACCGCCCGTCACCTCCATCATCAGTATCTGGTGACCGCCGTCTAATCCATCATCAGTATCTGGTGACCGCCTGTCGCCTCCATCATCAGTATCTGGTGACCGTCCGTCGCCTCCATCATCAGTATCTGGTGATTACCCGTCACCTCCATCATCAGTATCTGGTGACCGCCCGTCACCTCCATCATCAGTATCTGGTGACCGCCTGTTGCCTCCATCATCAGTATCTGGTGACTGCCCGTCTCCATCATCAGTATCTGGTGACCGCCCGTCGCCTCCATCATCAGTATCTGGTGACCGCCCACCACCTCCATCATCAGTATCTGCTGACCGCCCATCTCCTCCATCATCAGTATCTGGTGACCGCCCATCGCCTCCATCATCAGTATCTGCTGACCGCCCACCACCTCCATCATCAGTATCTGGTGACCGCCCATCTCCATCATCAGTATCTGGTGACCGCCCATCACCTCCATCATCAGTATCTGGTGACTGCCCGTCTCCTCCATCATCAGTATCTGGTGACCGCCCGTCGCCTCCATCATCAGTATCTGGTGACCGCCTGTCGCCTCCATCATCAGTATCTAGTGACCGCCCGTCTCCTCCATCATCAGTATCCGGTGACCACCCGTCACCTCCATCATCAGTATCTGGTGACCGCCCGTCACCTCCATCATCAGTATCTGGTGACCGCCTGTTGCCTCCATCATCAGTATCTGGTGACTGCCCGTCGCCTCCATCATCAGTATCTGGTGACCGCCCACCACCTCCATCATCAGTATCTGCTGACCGCCCATCTCCTCCATCATCAGTATCTGGTGACCGCCCATCGCCTCCATCATCAGTATCTGGTGACTGACCGTCGCCTCCATCATCAGTATCTGGTGATTGCCCATCTCCTCCATCATCAGTATCTGCTGACCGCCCATCTCCTCCATCATCAGTATCTGGTGACCGCCCATCGCCTCCATCATCAGTATCTGGTGACTGACCGTCGCCTCCATCATCAGTATCTGGTGATTGCCCGTCACCTCCATCATCAGTATCTGGTGACCGCCCGTCGCCTCCATCATTAGTATCTGGTCACCACCCATCGCCTCCATCATCAGTATCTGGTGACCGCCCGTCTAATCCATCATCAGTATCTGGTGACCGCCCGTCGCCTCCATCATCAGTATCTGGTGACTGACCGTCGCCTCCATCATCAGTATCTGGTGATTGCCCGTCACCTCCATCATCAGTATCTGGTGACCGCCCGTCTAATCCATCATCAGTATCTGGTGACCGCCCGTCTAATCCATCATCAGTATCTGGTGACCGCCCGTCGCCTCCATCATCAGTATCTGGTGACTGACCGTCGCCTCCATCATCAGTATCTGGTGATTGCCCGTCACCTCCATCATCAGTATCTGGTGACCGCCCGTCTAATCCATCATCAGTATCTGGTGACCGCCCGTCTCCTCCATCATCAGTATCTGCTGACTGCCCGTCGCCTCCATCACTTCTTCTCGTCACTTGTACACAGGTTATGGAGGATCTCGGCAGGAGTTGGTGCCAAACATCTTGGAGATCTGACCCCAGATCTTCTGTGTATGAGGACTGTGCGGATCCTTCTGTGATCCCAGACAGCCGGGATGATGGGAGATCAGGGATCTGTGGGGTCGGATCATCACCCCCAGGACTCATCGCTCTTGGCCGTATTTTCAGTGTCTCTGTGGCATCACATATTCTGTCTGACAGACGCTTTCCCTTATAATCACCAGTGCAGAGACCCTCTGGAGACATCTACAGTCCTATATGTGACTAGTGTGGGCCGCGGCCCCTCTTATAACGCTTCAGCACTGCACTACTATATCAAACTGAGGATGAGTGATTTAAGTTATCGGGTCTCTGCTGCCACCAAGTGGATATTTGTAACATTGCACTTACACAACTTACAAACCACACTGCCCCCTTAATGTGATGCTCCCTGATACGTACCTGTCTCTGATCCCTGCCTTTTTTCCACCACCCAGGTCCACTAGATTCTGTTGTGCTTCACTGCAAGCTTTGTAGATGGTCTGGCGTGCTTCCATGTGATCAACCGCTCGGGCCTATATAAGGCTCACCAAGATACACACCCATGTCCTAGTATTGAGACTTCAGTGTTGTTAAACGCTTGAGTTTCTCTGTGCCCCTTTTCCTGCTCAACTGCTGCCTGAAGTCTCTAGAACAGAGGTGTCAAACTGCATTCCTCGAGGGCCGCAAACAGGTCATGTTTTCAGGATTTCCTTGTATTGCACAAGGTGCTGGAATCATTCTGTGCAGGTGATTAAATTATCACCTGTGCAGTACAAGGAAATCCTGAAAACATGACCTGTTTGCGGCCCTCGAGGAATGCAGTTTGACACCTCTGCTCTAGAACGTCTCCTGCCTGCCTATAGTTTTCAGCATCCAACTTGCCTGTGGCGCCTGGACGTCTCCCACCTGTCTGCAGCATCCATTCCCCTTTCCTACCTTCTCCAAGACATCTCTGCCTGCTAGTGGTTTCCAGGTTTCCAGCATCCCACCTGCCTGCTGTTTTCAGCATCCCGCCTCCTTGCTGTGGGTTCCAGCATCCCGCCTGTCTGCCTGCGGTCTCCTGGAAGTTTCCAGCATCCCACATGCCAACGGTCTTTTGAACATCTGCCTGTGGTTTCCTGCATTCTGGCTGCCTGTTTGCCAGTTTTGGCATCTCCCGCCTGCCTTGGTTTCCAGTATCTCGCCTCCTTTCCTGCGGTCTCTTGGACATATCCTTCCTGCCTGTGGTTTCCAGCATCTGACGTGTCTATGGTCTTTTGGACGTTCCTGCCTGCGGTTTCCAGTATTCCTGCTGCCTGTCTCCAGTCTCTGGGAGGTCATTGCTAAAGAAGCCGGCTGTTCACACAATGCTGTATCCAAGCATATTAATGGAAAGTGGAGTGGAAGGAAAAAGTGTGGTAGAAAAGGTGCACAAGAAACCGGGATAACTGCAGCCTGGAAAGGATTGTTAAGAAAAGGCCATTCAGAAATTTTGGGGAGATTCACAAGGAGTGGACTTCTGCTGGAGTCATTGCTTCAAGAGCCGCCACACCAAGGCCGGACTGGCCATCGGGCAGTTCTGGCAAATGCCAGAAGGGCTGGCGCCAGTAGTGGGCCGCTGCACTCCGACTCACCCTCCCCCCCCAGCGCCGCCGCATTCAACTATACCGGCATCTATGACGCCGATACAGTTGAATGCAATGATGGAGGAGAGAGCATCACCTGACGCTCCCTCTCCCATCATTTCCCGCTCTGCCTTTGACACTGCGGGTGTGCGCGCACTCATTGTGTCCCAGGCAGTGCAGCGGCAGCCGCTGAGACAGGAGCAGGGAGCACCGCAGGCACGAGGGGGGGTGAGGAGTGTTTTTTTTTACTGGACTGTGGGGCCATTCTAGGGGGGGAGGAGAGATGTGGGCTCTGCTGTATACTACTATGTGGGCTGCGCTATATACTATGTGGGCTCTGCTGTGTACTACTATATGGGCTGTGCTATATACTACTGTGTGGGCTCTGCTGTATACTACTATATGGGCTGTGCTATATACTACTATGTGGGCTCTGCTGTATACTACTATGTGGGCAGTGCTGTATACTACTATGTGGGCTCTGCTGTATACTACTATGTGGACTGTGCTATACACTACTATGTGGGCTCTGCTGTATACTACTATATGGGCTGTGCTATATACTACTGTGTGGGCTCTGCTGTATACTACTATGTAGGCTGTACTATATACTACTGTGTATGCTCTGCTGTATAGTACTATGTGGGCAGTGCTGTATACTACTATGTGGGCAGTGCTGTATACTACTATGTGGGCTCTGCTATACTCTACTATGTGGGCTCTGCTGTATACTACTATGTGGGCAGTGCTATATACTACTATGTGGGCTGTGCTATACACTACTATGTGGGATCTGCTGTATACTACTATGTGGGCAGTGCTGTATACTACTGTGTGGGCTCTGCTGTATACTACTATGTGGGCAGTGCTATATACTATGTGGGCTGTGCTATACACTACTATGTGGGATCTGCTATATACTACTATGTGGGCAGTGCTGTATACTACTGTGTGGGCTCTGCTGTATACTAATATGTGGGCTGTGCTGTATACTACTATGTGGGCTGTGCTGTATACTACTGTGTGGGCTGTGCTATATACTACTGTGTGGGCTCTGCTGTATACTACTGTGTGGGCTGTGCTGTATACTACTATGTGGGCTGTGCTATATACTACTGTGTGGGCTCTGCTGTATACTACTATGTGGGCTGTGCTATATACTACTGTGTGGGCTCTGCTGTATACTACTGTGTGGGCTCTGCTGTATACTACTATGTGGGCTGTGCTATACACTACTATGTGGGCTCTGCTGTATACTACTGTGTGGGCAATGCTGTATACTGCTATGTGGGCAGTGCTATATACTACTATGCGGGCTGTGCTATATACTACTGTGTGGGTTCTGCTGTATACTACTGTATGGGTTGTGCTGTATACTACTATGTGGGCTGTGCTATATACTACTATGTGGGCTGTGCTATATACTACTGTGTGGGCTCTGCTGTATACTACTCTGTGGGCTGTGCTGTATACTACTATATGGGCTGTGCTGTATACTACTATGTGGGCTGTGCTATATACTACTGTGTGGGCTCTGCTGTATACTACTGTGTGGGCTGTGCTGTATACTACTATGTGGGCTGTGCTATATACTACTGTGTGTGCTTTGCTGTATACTACTGTGTGGGCTCTGCTGTATACTACTGTGTGGGCTCTACTGTATACTACTATGTGGGCTGTGCTATACACTACTATGTGGGCTCTGCTGTATACTACTGGACTTGGGGATCCTAGTTAATGATAAACTTACCTGGAGCAGCCAGTGCCAGGCAGCAGCTGCCAAGGCAAACAGGATCATGGGGTGCATTAAAAGAGGTCTGGATACACATGATGAGAGCATTATACTGCCTCTGTACAAATCCCTAGTTAGACCGCACATGGAGTACTGTGTCCAGTTTTGGGCACCGGTGCTCAGGAAGGATATAATGGAACTAGAGAGAGTACAAAGGAGGGCAACAAAATTAATAAAGGGGATGGGAGAACTACAATACCCAGATAGATTAGCGAAATTAGGATTATTTAGTCTAGAAAAAAGACGACTGAGGGGCGATCTAATAACCATGTATAAGTATATAAGGGGACAATACAAATATCTCGCTGAGGATCTGTTTATACCAAGGAAGGTGACGGGCACAAGGAGGCATTCTTTGCGTCTGGAGGAGAGAAGGTTTTTCCACCAACATAGAAGAGGATTCTTTACTGTTAGGGCAGTGAGAATCTGGAATTGCTTGCCTGAGGAGGTGGTGATGGCGAACTCAGTCGAGGGGTTCAAGAGAGGCCTGGATGTCTTCCTGGAGCAGAACAATATTGTATCATACAATTATTAGGTTCTGTAGAAGGACGTAGATCTGGGTATTTATTATGATGGAATATAGGCTGAACTGGATGGACAAATGTCTTTTTTCGGCCTTACTAACTATGTTACTATGTATGTTACTATGTTACTGTGTGGGCAGTGCTGTATACTACTATGTGGGCTGTGCTGTATACTACTCTGTGGGCTGTGCTCTATACTACTCTGTGGGCTCTGCTCTATACTACTATGTGGGCCATGCTGTATACTACTATGTGGGCTGTGCTGTATTCTATGGGGACGCTGGGTTATACTATGGGGGGCTGCATTATATTCTGTGGGGGCTACATTATATATTATGGGGAGGTGGGCTGTACTATATTCTATGGGGTGGCTGCATTATACTCTGGGGTGGCTGCATTATATTCTGTAGGGTGGTGGCTGCATTATACTATATGTGGGCTGCATTATGCTGTATCGAGGATTATGGGGAATACGTTATACTATATGAAGAACTATGGGGTGCATTATACTATGGGAAGTGAATTGTACTACACGGATGACTATGGCGGTGCATTATACTATATGGAGCACTATGAGGAGTGTATTATGCTATATGGAGGACTGAGCAGTGTATTTTAATATATGGAGGACATTAGGGAGTGTATAATACTAAATGGAGGACTGTGGTGCACATTATAATATATGGAGGACTATGGGGAGTATTTTAGAAAACAAGTAAAATGCTGCATATTCAGATTGTTTTTGCTGGAACAAAAATCATTGTTCTCAGCAGCACATCCTCGGTGTAAACTGTAGATGTGCTGCTGATAACATAATACTGTATGGTGATCTGTTAGTGATCAATTAGTGATCGTTCTGTCCCATCATTATTCCTCAGCTGGTGGAAAGAGGCCGGGAAACAAGTGTTGATCAAACTCATTTAGCGGCCTGAACTCAGTGCTTGTAAATACAACCGAAATACAACTGAACTGTGCAATATGTTAGCATTTGGGGCCCCATTATAAACTTTGCCTAGGGCCCCACTTTGCCTAAAACCGGCTTTGCCTACAAGTGTACAAAGATATTATACAGTCACCATGTGACAAGTGGGCGTGTGTAACTTCAAATGCCAGGGCTGAATTTTAGTCCCAGTCCGGCCCTGCGCCACACACAGACGTGTCCAGGACATGGGATACAAGTGTCACATTCCTTGTGTCCGGCCACTCATGACCAATAGACAATGCCAGAAGCGTCTTACCTGGGCCAAGGAGAAACAGAACCGGACTGTTGTCAGTGGTCCGAGGTGTTGTGTTCAGATGAAAGTAAATTATGGAATTAATTTGAAAATCCAGGTCCCAGAGTCTGGAGGAAGAGTGGAGAGGCCACAATCCAAGCTGCTGGAGGTCTGGTGTGAAGTCTCCACAATCAGTGATGGTTTGGGGGAGCCATGTCATCTGCTGGTGTAGGTCCACTGGGTTTTATCAAGACCAAGGTCAGCGCAGCCGTCTACCAGGACATTTTAGAGCCCTTCATGCTTCCCTCTGCCGACAAGCTTTATGGAGATGGAAATGTCATTCTCCAGCAGGACTTGGCCCCTGTCCACACCGCCAAAAGTACCAATACCTGGTGTAAAAACAACAGTATCACTGGGCTTGATTGGCAGCAAACTCGCCTGACCTTAACCCCATAGAGAATCTATAGAGTATTGTCAAGAGGAAGATGAGACACCAGACCCAACAATGCAGACGAGCTGAAAGCTGCTATCAAAACAACCTGGGCTTCCATAACCCCTCAGCAGCGCCACAGGCTGATCGCCTCCATGCCACACCGCATTGATGCAGTAATTGATGCAAAGGAGCCCGACCAAGTATTGAGCGCATTTACTGAACATACATTTCAGGAGGGAACATTTCGGATTTTAAAATCACTTTTCAAGCTGGTGTTATAAAGTATTCTAATTTACTGAGATAATGACTTTTGTGTTTTCATTCACCACTAGAGGGAGCTCACTACATACAGATTTATATCCAGAAGAAATGTTTAGTGAAAATCCTCTGCTTCTGAATGATTGAAGAGATAAAATGCCTTGCAAAAGTATTTGGCCCCCTGGAACTTTTCAACCTTTTCCCACATATCAGGCTTCAGACATAAAGATACCAAATGTAAATTTTTGGTGAAGAATCAACAAGTGGAACACAATTGTGAAGTTGGATGGAATTTATTGGTTATTTTAATTTTTTGTGGAAAATCAAAAACTGAAATGTGGGGCGTGCAATATTATTCGGCCCCTTTACTTTCAGTGCAGAAGTTCATTGTGGATCTCTGAATGATCCGATGTCCTAAATGCCTAATGATGATCAATATAATCCACCTGTGTGTAATCAAGTCTCCGTATAAATGCACCTGCTCTGTGATATTCTCAGGGTTCTGTGTGAAGCACAGAGAGCATCATGAAGACCAAGGAACACAACAGGCAGGTCCGTGATACTGTTGTGGAGAAGTTTAAAGCTGGATTTGGATACAAAATGATTTCCAAACTTTAAACATCCCAAGGAGCACTGTGCAAGCGATCATATTGGAATGGAAGGAGTATTATACCACTGCAAATCTACCAAGACCCGGCCGTCCCTCTAAACTTTCATCTCAAACAAGGAGAAGACTGATCAGAGATGCAGCCAAGAGGCCCATGATCACTCTGGATGAACTGCAGAGATCTACAGCTGAGGTGGGACAGTCTGTCCATAGGACAACAATCAGCCATACACTGCACAAATCTGGCCTTTATGGAAGATTGGCAAGAAGAAAGCCATTTCTCAAAGATATCCATAAAAAGTGTCGTGTAAAGTTTGCAACAAGCCACCTGGGAGACACCGAACATGGGGAAGAAGGTGCTCTGGTCAGATGAAACCAAAACAATGCCAAACGATATGTTTGGCGTAAAGGCAACACAGTCCATCACCCTGAACACACCATCCCCACTGTCAAACATGGTGGTGGCAGCATCATGGTTTGGGCCTGCTTTTCTTCAGCAGGGACAGGGAAGATGGATGGAGCCAAATACAGGACCATTCTTGAAGAAAACCTGTTGGAGTCTGCAAAAGACCTGAGACTGGGACGGAGATTTGTCTTCCAACAAGACAATGATCCCAAACATAAAGCAAAAATCTACAATGGAATGGTTCACAAATAAACGTATCCAGGTGTTAGAATGGCCGAGTCAGAGTCCAGACCTCAATCCAATCGAGAAGCTGAAGAAAGAGCTGAAAACTGTTCACAAACGATCTCCATCAAACCTCACTGAGCTCCAGCTGTTTGCCAAGGAAGAACGGGCGAGAATTTCAGTCTCTCCATGTACAAAACTGATAGAGACAAACCCCAAGAGACTTGTAATCACAGCAAATGGGGCGCAACAAAGTATTAAGTTAAAGGGGCCGAATAATATTGCACCCCCACTTTTCAGTTTTTGAATTTCCACAAAAATTTAAAATAACCAATAATTCTCATTCAACTTCACAATTGTGTTCGACTTGTTGTTGATTCTTCACCAAAAATTTACATTTGGTCTCTTTATGTTTGAAGCCTGATATGTGGGAAAAGGCTGAAAAGTTCCAGGGAGCCGAATACTTTTCCACTGTATCAGTCCGTATGTTGTGTAATAATAGATTGTGGCTTCATTCTACGCATTCAAAGTTACAAGAACTTCAGGGCAACAAAGGATCACATGTACATAGAAGATACGACGATGGATTCTTACAGGTGCACGTTTTGAGGCGCCAAAAAGATCCCGCCTGATGGTTCAGATTGTGTCCAAATTCAATCTGATCTTATTGTGTCATGTCTGCAAGATGAATAAATAATAAAACTTCACATACAGTATATTGCCGTGATGTGTTAACTCCTACATGACTGCTATAGTCAGATGCCTGCCTCTGGCAGTTCGCTCATCCTGAGCCAGATGGTGCATCATTAGGTTTGAAGAATCTTAGCGATAAGAGCACGACACAAATAACATTTAAAAAAAAAATTAAATTTGTTTTTACAATTTAATTACTATTAATAATCATGTATATTAAAGGAAGTTTTAAATATCAGTAATCTATTAGAACATAAACTAGAAATTGTCTCTGATGTAAATGAATTCTCGCCGATACTAATAACTCAGACAGAGCAGCTGGCAACGTAGAGATGCAGGACACGGAATGGGGGTTTAACAAATGTAACAAGGGTTCTAGACCAGAGCAAAACCCCAATGTATTTTACTCTTTTTAATCTTTTATCCTCTGTGGACCATTTTAGCAAACGTATGCAATATATTGTTTGTGAAGTTTTATTTATTCGCTGTAACCCGTGGATCTGCAGCAGCTGTAAAATACTACAAACGCAAAAGAAGTCCAATCAGCTTAGCATAATCTAACGCCTATACCCCTAATCCACTCTATTTTGTGCCATCTTCTCTCCCAGCCTTTTTCAGATCACATGCAAATTTATACAGCCACCACTAGGGGGAGCTCACTGCATACAGATTTATAGAGTCACCACTAGGGGAGCTCTCTACATACTTATTTATACAGCCACCACTAGAGGGAGCTCATTACATGCAGATTTATACAGTCACCACTAGAGGGAGCTCATTGCATACAGATTTATACAGCCTCCACTAGAGAGAGTTCACTATATACAGATTTATACAGCCACCACTAGGGGGAGCTCACTACATACAGATTTATACAGCTACCACTAGGGGAGCTCACTACACACAGATTTATACAGCCACCACTAGAGGGAGCTCACTATATACAGATTTATACAGCCTCCACTAGGGGGGATCACTACATACAGATTTATACAGCCACCACTAGAGGGAGCTCACTATATACAGATTTATACAGCCTCCACTAGGGGGGATCACTACATACAGATTTATACAGCCACCACTAGAGGGAGCTCACTATATACAGATTTATACAGACACCACTAGAGGGAGCTCACTATATACA
This sequence comes from Ranitomeya imitator, assembly GCF_032444005.1. Taxonomy (NCBI): domain Eukaryota; kingdom Metazoa; phylum Chordata; class Amphibia; order Anura; family Dendrobatidae; genus Ranitomeya; species Ranitomeya imitator. The sequence continues at coordinate 17,585,440 of NC_091286.1, read as the reverse complement.
GATTTATACAGCCTCCACTAGGGGGGATCACTACATACAGATTTATACAGCCACCACTAGAGGGAGCTCACTATATACAGATTTATACAGCCACCACTAGAGGGAGCTCACTATATACAGATTTATACAGACACCACTAGAGGGAGCTCACTATATACAGATTTATACAGCCTCCACTAGAGGGAGCTCATTGCACACAGATTTATACAGACACCACTAGGGGGAGCTCACTACATACAGATTTATACAGTCACCACTAGGGGTAGTTCACTATATACAGATGACGGACGGGAATTCATGAACCACAAAGACAAACGGGGGGAAAACTGCCGGGGCGAAATGTGCACGGGGGCGAACTGCTGGGGGTGAAACATCCAAATCCCGTATGTTTTGTTGCTTTGTAGAATGATTGCTCTTCCTGTGGGTTCAGAATTGGGCTCTTTTCACTGCACTTTTCTGCCCTGACTTGTTACTGCCCTGAAAGGGAATTTTCCGCTGTATTGGACTGGTCTGACCGGTCCTCATGATTCATAACATCGATCCGGGCTCCGGTCCCATTAGTGTCTTTAGGGTTTTTCACACTGCATCATTTATTTGGGGCCTGAAAGTTCCCAGCGTATTTGATAAATGGGTTCTGAGACCCTCAAGCCTCAGTTTGGGGCACATTTGCTTTAAGGACATGGATGTTATATATATATTTTTAACTTTACATGTTTCTTCGGCTTAAAGTAATAGACTTTACCTTCATTTGCCTCCATGTTGCGCCGGCTTTTGTTGGCTGCAGAATGAGTTAGCTGAGGTTCCATCAGTGAGCTCGTTCTGTTGGAGAGTTGGTAACGTTCTCTCTCATTTATCTGGTTGGTTTCCGAGCTCTTCTAGACTCTTTTATGATACATGAAAGTTGAGATGAACTTTTGGTTGATAAATGAGTGTAGCGGCGCTCCGAAAAATCCAGAGACCAGATTTACCCACTCTCCGGTCAGAACGCGTTCGCTGATGGATTCTTGAACTCATTGATATATTTTTTTTCGCCTTATTTTTGTTGTAGAAGTCCATTTTCACAACACTGACCATATCCTTTAGGTCCTCCCCTGTCTGAGAGGTGTTTGCTGGAGAATCCGGTGGTCTGACCCTCGTCCTAGCAATACCTCAAATCCGAGCCGCACTTGGGGTCGGAAAAAAGTGTAAAAATGTCAAAAAAGTTATTATAATGTTGGGGAAACGTCCAGCAAAGAGCAGTGCATAGGCAGTAGACGTGGCGCAGTACTGTTACTGCCTATGCAGAGCATATAGAGGACAAAGCTCGCTTCATTTTGCTGAGGGGTACATTTTTGCACCCCATAAAATTTAGGTAACAGCCCCCCCTGCTATGTCACTGGAAGAATCCACCAGAAATCGGACTAGTAGGAAATATCAGAGCTGCGCCGACCCTAAAAAATAGAGAATGATGTCGGGGGGCCATGGTGGGCTCGCCTGCAGACCCCGTGCTCCCTGCCCTATTCTCACCCCCCGGGCTGGCGAGGAGGGCAGGGGTGATCTGCTGGAGTTTGGGGATCGGCCTCCATCAGATGGAACTTGAGGTGACATCATGGTCCTCAGCGAAGGTGATTTTCCATGGACTCATCTCCCACAGGCGGCATCATCACAAGGAAACACCGCGATCCGCAGAGACGGCACTACTATCAGAATCCCCCGCGGTCTGTGTCCAGGGAGCATTATTCACCATCATCACCCTCATCATCCACCCTGCAGCATCGCGATCAATGCAGCTTCATTACTAGCGGACATCATGGAAATGGATCATCAGGATACATGGCTGTATTATGTGTGCACTATGTGGCTGTATTATATGAGCAATATATGGCATTATTATGTGGCCACACTATGGCTGTATTATGCGTGCACTCTATGGCAGTATTACATGAGCAATATATGGCATTATTATGTGGCCACACTATGGCTGTATTATGTGAGCACTATATGGCAGTATTATATGAGCAATATATGACATTATTATGTGGCCACACTATGGCTGTATTATGTGTACACTATATGGCAGTATTATATTAGCAATATATGGCATTATTATGTGGCCACACTATGGCTGCATTATGTGAGCACTGTATGACAGTATTATATGAGCAATATATGGCATTATGTGGCCACACTATGGCTGTATTATGTGAGCACTGTATGGCCGTATTATATGAGCAATATATGACATTATTATGTGGCCACACTATGGCTGTATTATGTGTACACTATATGGCAGTATTACATGAGCAATATATGGCATTATTATGTGGCCACACTATGGCTCTATTATGTGTGCACTATATGGCAGTATTATATGAGAAATATATGGCATTATTATGTGGCCACACTATGGCTGTATTATGTGAGCACTATATGGCAGTATTATATGAGCAATATATGACATTATTATGTGGCCACACACTATGGCTGTATTATGTGTGCACTATATGGCAGTATTACATGAGCAATATATGGCATTATTATGTGGCCACACTATGGCTGTATTATGTGAGCACTGTATGACAGTATTATATGAGCAATATATGGCATTATTATGTGGCCACACTATGGCTGTATTATGTGTGCACTATATGGCAGTATTATATGAGCAATATATGACATTATTATGTGGCCACACTATGGCTGTATTATGTGTACACTATATGGCAGTATTATATTAGCAATATATGGCATTATTATGTGGCCACACTATGGCTGCATTGTGTGCACTATATGGCAGTATTATATGAGCAATATATGGCATTATTATGTGGCCACACCATGGCTGTATTATGTGTCCACTGTATGGCAGAATTACATGAGCAATATATGGCATTTTTATGTGGCCACACTATGGCTGTATTATGTGTGCACTATATGGCAGTATTATATGAGCAATATATGGCATTCTTATGTGGCCACACTATGGCTGTATTATGTGTGCACTGTATGGCAGTATTACATGAGCAATATATGGCATTATTATGTGGCGACAATATGGCATTGTTATGTGGGTACTGTATGGCAGTATTATATGAGCAATGTAAGGCATTATTATATGGCCACAATATGGTTGTATTAAGTGTGCACCGTATGGAAATATTACATGGGTTCTATATGAAATTATTATGTGGGAATCATATTGTAATATTATGTGGTACTATGTGGTCTACATGGACTTTCCCTCTCTGTACCCTGCTTATACAGGTACTATACAGATGATCAGGTTTTTAAATACATCAGATAGGGATTGTATACATCCTGCTCTATATGGGTATACCTTGACGTTTGGTGGAGCAGCTTAGTATACATTTTTTGCAAAAAACGTTTGACCCAAATACCCTGTTTTTTCCATCTTTTTACTAGCACTTGCGGATTACTGTGATTTTTTGAAACTGAGTGTTTTTGGTACTATGCTCTTTTGTGTCTCCAATATTATGTGGTAGTAATAAGTTGTCTCTTACAGCTCTATTATTTGTGCACTGAAATAATGTGGGATTGGCACTAGATCACCATTATGTGAGTACTATAAGACTGCATTGTGTGGGCACTATATAGCTGTACTATGTGTGCACTGTATGGTCTTATGCTGGCATAATGTTACAACTATATGGATGTACTATTTGTGCACTATATGAGCACTGTATAGCAGTATTATATGGGTAATATATTGGTGTATTATGTGTGCATTATATGGCTTTAATATTTGAGCACTAGGTTGCAGTATTATGTGGACCCCCTATGGCGCTTTTATGTCATAACTACATGACTATATTATGTGTGTACGATATGGCAGTACTATTTTGGTACTACATGGCTGTGCTATATGAGCACTATATTGCAGTATGATATGCATAGTATATGTCAGCATTATGTGAGCTGTATTACCTTCTATAGAATTATATGGAATGTATTTGTAAGTATTATGTGGGATCTATAGTAGTACGTAATATTTGGGCACTATCTGGTTGTATTATACGTGTACTTTATGGCTATGTTTTGTGGCACACTATGGCACTATTTTTGACACTATTGCAGTATCATGTGGGCATTATATGGCCGTATCTTGTCGTGTTATGTGGATACTATATGGTAACATTATGTTTGAAGAATGTTGCACTTCCCTTTAGGTCAACAGTATTTTTTTCAGTGTTTCTGAAGTTCCTTTCGCCGTCTCTCGTCAGCCTCTGAGGTCGGGGACGGCAGCTGCTTCCTGCACAAATAATCCTCTATGAAATTTAGAAACAGTTAAATAATTAACTAGGGCAGAGCGCTGTGCAGGTGCAGCAGAGCGCTGTGCAGGTGCAGTAGAGCCGGCCGCTTCGTGTATTAACCCAGTGGAAAATCGCCATTAAAGCGCTGAGCCATCATTGTGCTTGATGGCGCGGTGTCACATTTATATGTAGTAAAGAGATAATACCGCATAATGTGCACGGAGGTCTTGTAAAAGATAATCTTATTGTAGGGGGATTGTGGCCCCTGGGGTCAGCACTGTGTGGCACTGATACTGGGGAATATATGGCAATTCATGGCAGTGGAAAAGCCAGTGACTGTGCAGCTGCTGCTGATGTGGGCCCCCCTGTAATACCCCCCGGCCCGTGTTAGCTGAAGGTTTGTTACAGTGGTATAGATTATATTCTGTGACCAAACCCATTAGCAGCAGCTATCTGTCTCCAGTATAATAGTTCCCTGCTGTTTATCAGTATGGAGTCCAGCCTGAGCATTGTCCAGCAATGGAGCAAACCCTCAGCTGTGGGGAGAATTAGACCTCGCTCTCTGGACTCCTGATCTTGGCCGCCTATTACAAGGTTTCCATTTATTAATAATATTCCTGGAGATAAACCCTGTATCCTCTCTCCTGTCCTAGACTCCAAGCTGATACATTTATCTCCACTGACACATTGTAACAAGCTGCTGCTGTGTAAATAGGATGAGGTCAGGGCAGAAATTTGGTTTATATTCCATCAAGGAGAACAAGGAACCATGATGGAAGGGAGTTAGTGAGCTGGCAGCAAGGAGATCAGGACTAGCTCCACCACCATCACTAGTACCGCTGCACCTCCACCACAACAACTGGTCCCCCCTGCACCTCCACCACCACTACAGGTCCCCCTGCACCTCCACCACCACTACTGGTCCCCCCTGCACCTCCACCACCACTACTGGTCCCCCCTGCACCTCCACCACCTCTACTGGTCCTCCTGCACCTCCACCACCACTACTGGTCCCCACTGCACCTCCACCACCACTACTGGTCCCCCCTGCACCTCCACCACCACTACTGGTCCCCCCTGCACCTCCACCACCTCTACTGGTCCTCCTGCACCTCCACCACCACTACTGGTCCCCCCTGCACCTCCACCACCACTACTGGTCCCCCCTGCACCTCCACCACCTCTACTGGTCCTCCTGCACCTCCACCACCACTACTGGTCCCCACTGCACCTCCACCACCACTACTGGTCCCCCCCTGCACCTCCACCACCACTACTGGTCCCCCCCTGCACCTACACCACCACTACTGGTCCCCCCTGCACCTCCACCACCACTACTGGTCCCCCCTGCACCTCCACCACCTCTACTGGTCCTCCTGCACCTCCACCACCACTACTGGTCCCCCCCTGCACCTCCACCACCTCTACTGGTCCTCCTGCACCTCCACCACCACTACTGGTCCCCCTGCACCTCCACCACCACTACTGGTCCCCCCCTGCACCTCCACCACCACTACTGGTCTCCCCCTGCACCTCCACCACCACTACTGGTCCTCCTGCACCTCCACCACCACTACTGGTCCCCCTGCACCTCCACCACCACTACTGGTCCCCCCTGCACTTCCACCACCTCTACTGGTCCTCCTGCACCTCCACCACCACTACTGGTCCCCCCTGCACCTCCACCACCACTACTGGTCCCCCCTGCACCTCCACCACCACTACTGGTCCTCCTGCACCTCCACCACCACTACTGGTCTCCCCCTGCACCTCCACCACCTCTACTGGTCCTCCTGCACCTCCACCACCACTACTGGTCCCCCCTGCACCTCCACCACCTCTACTGGTCCTCCTGCACCTCCACCACCACTACTGGTCCCCCTGCACCTCCACCACCACTACTGGTCCCCCCTGCACTTCCACCACCTCTACTGGTCCTCCTGCACCTCCACCACCACTACTGGTCCCCCTGCACCTCCACCACCATTACTGGTCCCCCCTGCACCTCCACCACCACTACTGGTCCCCCCTGCACCTCCACCACCACTACTGGTCCCCCCTGCACCTCCACCACCACTACTGGTCCCCCCTGCACCTCCACCACCACTACTGGTCCCCCCTGCACCTCCACCACCACTACTGGTCCCCACTGCACCTCCACCACCACTACTGGTCCCCCCCTGCACCTCCACCACCACTACTGGTCCCCCCTGCGCCTCCACCACCACTACTGGTCCCCCCTGCGCCTCCACCACCACTACTGGTCCCCCCTGCACCTCCACCACCACTACTGGTCCCCCCTGCACCTCCACCACCACTACTGGTCCCCCCTGCACCTCCACAACCACTACTGGTCCCCCCTGCACCTCCACCACCACTACTGGTCCCCCCTGCACCTCCACCACCACTACTGGTCCCCACTGCACCTCCACCACCACTGCTGGTCCCCCCTGCACCTCCACCACCACTACTGGTCCCCCATGCACCTCCACCACCACTACTGGTCCCCCCTGCACCTCCACCACCACTACTGGTCCCCACTGCACCTCCACCACCACTACTGGTCCCCACTGCACCACAGCTACTGACCCCCCTGCACCACAACTACTGGTCCCCCTGCACCACCACTACTGGTCCCCCTGCACCACCACTACTGGTCCCCCCTGCACCACAACTACTGGTCCCCCCTGCACCACAACTACTGGTCCCCCTGCACCACAACTACTGGTCCCCCCTGCACCACAACTACTGGTCCCCCCTGCACCACAACTACTGGTCCCCCCTGCACCTCCACCACAACTGCTGGTCCCCCTGCACCACCACTAGTTCCCCCTTCACCACCACTAGTCCTCACTGCATCACCACTACTGGTCCCCCCTGAACCACCACCACTAGTTCCCCCTGCACCAATACTAGTCCTCACTGCACCACCACTAGTCCCCCTGCACCAATACTGGTCTCCACTGCACCACCACCACTAGCCCTTGCTCACCATCACTACTGGTCCCCCTGCACCACTACTAATCCCCACTACACCACCACTACTAGTCCTCGCTGTACCACCACTACAGGTCCCCCCTGAACCATCACTAGTCCTCACTGCACCACCTCTACTAATACCCACAGCACGACCAATACTGGTCACCACTTCGCCAGCACCACTTTTCCTTGCTGCACCACCACCCACTTGATTGGAGGCCCTTTATATAAGGGCTATTCATTTAACCAGAAACATGTTTCACACATAAAGGGGTTGTAGCCATGACTACTTTGTAACAGAGCGCCACCCTGCCTACAGGTTGTGTGTGGTATTGCAGTTCAGGTATATTGAATGTAATGGGGTGAAGTTTCAATCCTACACAAGCTGTAGACGTGTGACGCTGATTTTATAAGAAAGCTGTCATATAATAATTCTGGACCATGCCTTTCACGTGCAGTATGGCCGCCGGACCCTGGTGTTATTCGGTAGCTTGTACTGATATCTACCCCATATGGGTGACTGGGAGTCGCGGTGTCTCCGGTGTGAGAATAATTTCATGGAAAATTACCCAGAGAAGTTCCAGGATGTGGAGTGAGGTTTATAGTTATCATCTGCAGGAGAAGGCTTAGCGCTATCATACAGTAATAATTATACTCCAGTCACATCCAAAGCAGCCGAGGCTCCACGCTACATCCACAGACATCACACTTGTGCAGAAGTACCAGGCAATTTGTGGCAGAAATGTCCGGTTTTTGTCAGGAAAATTTCTGCAAGAAATCCTGTCGTGTGCACATAGGTGCAGAATTATTGGGAAACTCAACGGAATATGTAAATTGTCCATCTCTCTTGTTTCTTTCCATCTGTCCCATGAGAATAAGAACAAACAGCTGAATGTAGAAATCCACTTCCAGTAATAGTAATCCATATGGTAATATGGCCGCCCGTCTTCTCCGCTCCGTCCCTCTTTCTGTTCGGTGATGGCCCCGATATCGGAGGAGCTGCCGCCTCGGTAACATGATGGTTTTGGTTTCCATTGATAATCGTTCTGTCTTTCTTTGAGATCTGATGAACGATTTCCGTGTTTTTTTCCGCAGTTATCTGGAGATCTGGTATCAGGAGATGTCGGCTGGCGGATATTTCGCCGCTCACTGCCTGTACATTGCTGGACTGTTACATTTGGGCCCAAGTCTTTGCTGCCCTGTGCCGGGGTATATAAAGCCTTCCCATGACGCTGACATCCTGAGCCATGACACTTCAGTCGTTTCATCGCCACACTGATAACTCTGTGCTATAAAGTCTGCAGCTCACAGATGGCTGAAGAGCAGATAAGATAAAGTGTTTCTGATAAAGGAAAAGATGAAGCAATAAGCGCAATACAATGTAGCAGCTGTCAGATGATGGCGGTACAGTTCTCCGTCACGTGATGGCTGCACAGTTCTCCGTCACGTGATGGCTGCACAGTTCTCCGTCACGTGATGGCTGCACAGTTCTCCATCAAATTATGGCTGCACAGTTCTCTATTACATGATGGCTGCACAGTTCTCCATCAGATGATGGCTGCACAGTTCTCGGTCACGTGATGGCTGCACAGTTCTCCGTCGCAAGATGGCTGCACAGTTCTCCATCAGATGATGGCTGCACAGTTCTCCGTCACGTGATGGCTACACAGTTCTCCATCGCAAGATGGCTGCACAGTTCTCCATCAGATGATGGCTGCACAGTTCTCTATCAGATGATGGCTGCACAGTTCTCCATCAGATAATAGCTGCACAGTTCTCCGTCACGTGATGGCTGCACAGTTCTCCGTCACATGATGGCTGCACTGTTCTCTGTCAGATGACGGTTGCATACTTCTCCATCAGATGATGGCTCCACAGTTCTCCTTTTTATGATGGCTGCACTGTTCTCCGTCTCGTGATGGCTGCCCAGTTCTCCGTCACGTGATGGCTGCAGAGTTCTTTGTCACGTGATGGCTGCCCAGTTCTCCGTCATGTGATGTCTGCATAGTTCTCTGTCACGTGATGGCTGCACAGTTCCTCGTCCATCAGATTATGGCTGCACAGTTCTTCGTCACATGATGGCTGCACAGTTCTTTGTTTCTCAGATGATGGCTGCACAGTTCTTCATGACATGATAGCTGCACAGTTCTTCGTCCGTCAGATAATGGCTGCACAGTTCTCCGTCACATGATGGCTGCACAGTTCTCCCATCGGCTCCCTGACATCTGAATGATGAATATTCAGGCGGCCATTATGGATATTACTGTTAAGGTACCTTCACACTGAACGATATCGCTAGCGATCCGTGACATTGCAGCGTCCTGGATAGCGATATCGTTGAGTTTGACAGGCAGCAGCGATCAGGATCCTGCTGTGCCATCGTTGGTCGGAGCAGAAAGTCCAGAACTTTATTTCGTCGCTGGACTCCCGCAGACATCGCTGAATCGGCGTGTGTGACACCGATTCAGCGATGTCTTCACTGGTAACCAGGGTAAACATCGGGTTAGTAAGCGCAGGGCCGCGCTTAGTAACCCGATGTTTACCCTGGTTACCAGCGTAAAAGTAAAAAAAAAAAACACTACATACTTACCTTCCGCTGTCTGTCCCCGGCGCTCTGCTTCTCTGCACTGGCTGTGAGCGCCGGCCGGCCGTAAAGCACAGCGGTGACGTCACCGCTGTGCTTTCCGGCCGCTGTGCTCACAGTCAGTGCAGAGAAGCAGAGCGCCGGGGACAGACAGCGGAAGGTAAGTATGTAGAGTTTGTTTTTTTTACTTTTACGCTGGTAACCAGGGTAAACATCGGGTTACTAAGCGCGGCCCTGCGCTTAGTAACCCGATGTTTACCCTGGTTACCGGCATCATTGGTCGCTGGAGAGCTGTCTGTGTGACAGCTCTCCAGCGACCAAACAGCGACGCTGCAGCGATCGACATCGTTGTCGGTATCGCTGCAGCGTCGCTTAGTGTGACGGTACCTTTAGCCAACTATACACCAAGGATGTCCACAGGGTGTAACTAGAGTCCTAGTGATGAGCGAATATGCTCGTTACTCGAGATTTCTCAAGCATGCTCGGGTGTCCTCCAAGTATTTTTTAGTGCTTAGAAATGTAGTTTTTATTGCCGCAGCTGAATGATTTACATCTGTTAGCAGCATAAGTACATGTGGGGATTCTTTAGCAACCAGGCAACCCCCACATGTACTTATGCTGGGTAACAGATGTAAATCATTCAGCTGCGGCAATAAAAACTAAATTTCCGAGCGCTAAAAAATAATCAGACGACACCCGAGCGTGCTCGAAAAATCTCAAGTAACGAGTATACTCGCTCATCACTACTCCTGACAACCAGCAGCTTGTTCCCTGCCGGGACCTCAAGAAAAAAACATCTCTATATACAGTATACATAGACAGCACAGTCTATAACAACTATAATACTGCCCCTATGTACAAGAATATAACTACTATAAAACTGCCCCTATGTACAAGAATATAACTGCTATAATACTGCTCCTATGTACAAGAATCTAACTACTATAATACTGCTCCTATGTACAAGAATATAACTACTATAATACTGCTCCTATGTATAAGAATATAACTACTATAATACTGCCCCTATGTACAAGAATATAACTACTATAATACTGCTCCTATGTACAAGAATATAACTGCTATAATACTGCCCCTATGTACAAGAATATAACTACTATAATACTGCCCCTATGTACAAGAATATAACTACTATAATACTGCTCCTATGTACAAGAATCTAACTACTATAATACTGCCCCTATGTACAAGAATATAACTACTATAATACTGCCCCTATGTACAAGAATATAACTACTATAATACTGCTCCTATGTACAAGAATATAACTACTATAATACTGCTCCTATGTATAAGAATATAACTACTATAATACTGCCCCTATGTACAAGAATATAACTACTATAATACTGCTCCTATGTACAAGAATATAACTGCTATAATACTGCCCCTATGTACAAGAATATAACTACTATAATACTGCCCCTATGTACAAGAATATAACTACTACAATACTGCCCCTATGTACAAGAATATAACTGCTATAATACTGCTCCTATGTACAAGAATGTAACTACTATAATACTGCTCCTATGTACAAGAATATAACTGCTATAATACTGCTCCTATGTACAAGAATATAACTGCTATAATACTACTCCTATGTACAAGAATATAACTGCTATAATACTGCCCCTATATACAAGAATATAACTACTATAATACTGCCCCTATGTACAAGAATATAACTGCTATAATACTGCCCCTATGTACAAGAATATAACTACTATAATACTGCTCCTATGTACAAGAATATAACTGCTATAATACTGCCCCTATATACAAGAATATAACTACTATAATACTGCCCCTATATACAAGAATATAACTACTATAATACTGCCCCTATGTACAAGAATATAACTACTATAATACTGCCCCTATGTACAAGAATATAACTACTATAATACTGCTCCCATGTACAAGAATATAACTGCTATAATACTGCTCCTATGTACAAGAATATAACTACTATAATACTGCCCCTATATACAAGAATATAACTACTATAATACTGCCCCTATGTACAAGAATATAACTACTATAATACTGCCCCTATGTACAAGAATATAACTACTATAATACTGCCCCTATGTACAAGAATATAACTACTAATACAAGTGCTTCTCACAAAATTAGAATATCATCAAAAAGTGGATTTATTTCAGTTCTTCAATACAAAAAGTGAATCTCACACATTATATACAGTTATTACACACAGAGTGATCTATTTCACGTGTTTATTTCTGTTAACCCTCCGTCAGGGGCAATATGTTTCATAACGAGTTTAGGGGCATTGCGCATGTCCGGCACAGGCTAGAAAATTGGCTATATTTTCCTTTTTTTAAAATTTCAATGCTCTAAAAGTGATCATTTACCTTAGTAGGAATGTAATAAATGAGAATACACATAATCAGGTGTAAAAAAATGTTTAATAACCAGAAAAGTATGGTGTTTCCCAGACAAACCACTGAAAAAAGAGAAATGAAACTAAGTGAGCTGCGCCTGTCAGATCAGTTGCCCCTGACGGAGGGTTAATGTTGATGATTATGGCTTACAGCCAATGAAAACCCAAAAGTCATTATCTCAGTAAATTAGAATACTTTATAACACCAGCTTGAACAAATGATTGTAAAATCCGCAATGTTGTCCTACTGAAATGTATGTTCAGTAAATGCACTCAGTACTTGGCCGGGGCTCCTTTGGCATCAACTACTGCATCAATGTGGCGTGGCATGGAGGGGATCAGCCTGTGGCACTGCTGAGGGTTTATGGAAGCCCAGGTTGCTTTGATAGCAGCCTTCAGCTCGTCTGCATTGTTGGGTCTGGTGTCTCTCATCTTCCTCTTGACAACACTCTATAGATTGTCTATGGGGTTAAAGCTTTAGTCACACTAAATGACTTACCAACGATCACGACCAGCGATACGACCTGGCCGTGATCGTTGGTAAGTCGTTGTGTGGTCACACAGACAGCTCTCCAGCGACCAACGATCAGGGGAATGACTTCTGCATCGTTGAAACTGTCTTCAACGATGCCGAAGTCCCCCTGCAGCACCCGGGTAACCAGGGTAAACATCGGGTTACTAAGTGCAGGGCCGCGCTTAGTAACCCGATATTTACCCTGGTTACCATTGTAAAAGTAAAAAAAAAAAAACACTACGTACTCACATTCTGATGTCTGTCGCGTCCCCTGTCGGCGTCCACAGGAAACTGCTTTCGGCAGGAGCGCTGCTGCCGAGAGCTTCCCTGCACTGACTGTCAGTGCCGGCCGTAACATCGGTGACGTCACCGCTGTGTTCTGCTTTACGGCCGGCGCTGACACAATGGACGCCGGGGGACGTGACAGACATCAGAATGTGAGTATGTAGTGTTTTTTTCTTTTTTACTTTTACAATGGTAACCAGGGTAAACATCGGGTTACTAAGTGCGGCCCTGCGCTTAGTAACCCGATATTTACCCTGGTTACAAGTGAACACATCGCTGGATCGGCGTCACACACGCCGATCCAGCGATGACAGCGGGTGATCAGTGACCAAAAAAAAGGTCCTGATCATTCCCCAGCGACCAACGATCTCCCAGCAGGGGCCTGATCATTGGTCGCTGTCACACATAATGAGATCGTTAGTGGGATCGTTGCTACGTCACAAAAAGCGTGATGTTTCAACGATATCGTTAACGATATCGTTATGTGTGACTCCAGCTTAAGGTCAGGCGAGTTTGCTGTTGTTTGTACAGCAGGTATTGGTACTTTTGGCCGTGTGGACAGGGGCCAAGTCCTGCTGGAGAATTACATTTCCATCTCCAGAAATCTTGTTGGCAGAGGGAAGCATGAAGTGCTCTAAAATGTCCTGGTAGACGGCTGCGCTGACTTTGGTCTTGATAAAACCCAGTGGACCTACACTAGCAGATGACATGGCTCCCCAAACCATCACTGATTGTGGACACTTCACACCAGACCTCCAGCAGCTTGGATTGTGGCCTCCACTCTTCCTCCAGACTCTGGGACCTTGATTTCCAAATAAAATGCAAAATTTACTTTCATCTGAACACAACACCTTGGACCACTGACAACAGTCCGGTTCTTCTTCTCCTTGGCCCAGGTAAGACGCATCTGGCGTTGTCTATCGGTCATGAGTGGCCGGACACAAGGAATGTGACACTTGTAGTCCATGTCCTGGACACGTCTGTGTGTGGTGAAGCAATGACTCCAGCAGCAGTCCACTCCTTGTGAATCTCCTCCACATTACTGAATGGCCTTTTCTTAACAATCCTTTCCAGGCTGCGGTTATCCCGGTTGCTTGTGCTCCTTTTTCTACCACACTTTTTCCTCCCACTCCACTTTCCATTAATATGCTTGGATACAGCACTCTGTGAACAGCCGGCTTCTTTAGCAAGGACCTTTTGTGGCTTCCCCTCCTTGTGGAGTGTCAGTGACGCCTTCTGGACATCTGTCAGGTCAGCAGTCTTCCCCATGATTGTGGAGCTACTGAACCAGACTATGGAACCTTTATAAACACTTAGGAGTCTTTACAGGGGTTTTTGTTAATTATTCAAATCTACTGACTTTTGGGTTTTCATTGTCTGTAAGACATAATCATCAACATTAACAGAAGTAAACACGGGAAATAGATCACTCTGTGTGTAATGACTCTATATGAGTTTCACTTTTTGTATTGAAGAACTGAAATAAATGAACTTTTTGATGATATTCTAATTTAGTGAGAAGCACCTGTATGTACAAGAATATAACTACTATAATACTGCCCCTACCTTGGCCTGCAAAAGTGTTCACTCCCCTTGGCATTTTTCAGGTTTTGCTATTTCACAACCTCACGGTTTGTTTTGAGGATTTGCATCAGTTCATGTACAGAACAAGCCGACACCTGTGAACATTTGGATTAGTTTTTACTCTGAAACCAGCAACAAATAGGACAAAATAACTGAAACCTTCCGTGTGTATAAATATTCATCCCCCTAAAGTCAGTACTTTGTAGAGCCTCCGTTTGTGGCAATTACAGCTGTATGTCGCTTTGGATAAGTCTCCATGAGCTTTCCACATCTTTTCACTGGGATTTTTGCTCATTCCTCAAGGGAAAACTGTCCAGCTCTTTCAAGTTAGATGTTTCCTCTGGTAAACAACAATCTTCATGTCTGACCACAGGTTCTCCATTGGATTAAGGTCTGGGCTTTGACTAGGCCACTTCAAAACATGTCCATGTTTCCTCTTAAACCACTCGAGTGTTGCCTTAGCAGTATGCTTTGGGTTATTGTCTTGTTGGAAGGTGAACCTCAATCCCAGTCTCAAATCAATGACAGACAGATACAGGTTTTGTGCAAGAATATCCCTGTATTCCGCACCATCCATCTTCCCCTTGACTCGGACCATTTTCCCTGTTCCTCCTGCTGAAATATATACCCACAGCATAATGCTGTTACCACCGTGTTTCACTGTAGGGATGGTGTTCTTGGGTTGATGAGCTGTGTTGGTTTGGCGCCAGACATTGTGTTTACCTTGGTGGCCAAAAAGTTCAATTTTGGTCTCATGTGACCACAGCACCTTCCTCCGTACAATTGGGAAGTCTCCCACATGTCTTTTGTATTTCTCAACAACTTTGTCCCTGACCTGTTTGGAGATCTCTTTGGTTTTTATGATGTTGTTAGGAGGTCTCCTTGGTCGTCATGGTGTTGTTTAGAGATCTCCTTCTCCTTCATGGTGGTGCATGGAGATCTCATTGGTCTTCATGGTGTTGTTTGGAGATCTCCTTAGTCTTCATGATGTTGTTTGGAGATCTCCTTGGCCTTCATGGTGGTGTTTGTAGAACTCCTTGTTCTTCATGGTGTTGTTTGGAGATTTCCTTCATGGTTTTGTTTGAAGATCTCCTTGGTTTTCATGGTGTTCTTTGGAAATCTCCTTGGTCGTCATGGTGTTGTTTGGAGATCTCCTTTTTCATGGTAGTGCATGGAGATCTCCTTAGTCTTCATGGTGTTGTTTGGAGATCTCCTTAGTCTTCATGATGTTGTTTGGACATCTCCTTGGTCTTCATGGTGTTGTTTGGAGATCTCCTTGGCCTTCATGGTGGTATTTGTAGATCTCTTTGGTCTTCACAGTGTTGCTTGGAGATCTCCTTAGTTTTCATGGTATTGTTTAGAAATCTTCTTGGTCTTCATGGTGTTGCTTAGAGATCTCCTTGGTGTTCATGGTGTTGTTTGGAAATCTCCTCTTCATGGTGTTGTTTGAAGATCTCCTTGGTCTTCATGGTCTTCATGGTCTTGTTTGGAGATCTCCGTGGTCTTCATGGTATTGTTTAGAGATATCCTTGGTCTTCATGGTGTTGTTTATAGATCTCATTGGTTTTCATGGTGTTGTTTGGAGATCTCCTTGGTCTTCATGGTATTGTTTAGAGATATCCTTGGTCTTCATGGTGTTGCTTATAGATCTCATTGGTTTTCATGGTGTTGTTTGGAGATCTCCTTGGTCTTCATGGTATTGTTTAGAGATATCCTTGGTCTTCATGGTGTTGTGTATAGATCTCATTGGTTTTCATGGTGTTGTTTGGAGATCTCCTTGGTCTTCATGGTGTTGTTTGGAGATCTCCTTGGTCTTCATGATGTTGTTTGGAGATCTGTTTGGTCTTCCTGGTGTTGTTTGAAGATCTCTTTGGTCTTCATGGTGATGTTTGTTTAGTGGAGCCTCTTGTTAATGGTGTTGCAGTCTCTGTGGCCTTTCAGGAAAGGTAACGTGTATATACTAACATACATGCGACAGTTGGATTGCACACAGGGACTTCGTGTCACTAAGCATGGGACTTATCAAGGGAATTGCTTGCACCAGAAATGTGTATGGGCTTCATAGCTAAAAGGGGGTGAATACATATCCAGAGGCCAATTTTTAGTTATTTGATCTCATAACATTAGTTTTTGCCTATATTTTTCTCACTTCACTTCACCAACTTAGACTATTTAGCGCTGATGCATCACACACAAAACGGATTACAAATATATTTGCACACCGGTTGTAATGTAACAAAGTAGATACAAAGCCGCGGGGGTGAATACAAGTCCCTGATCGCACAGGAATATAACTAGTACAGTGCTGCCCCTATACACAGTAACATTCCTCAATTTCGGCCGCCCTTTGGGCAGAGCTGCATTTTCTGACGTAATTGTGATCTCACCTCCATTCACATAAATCGCGGTTTAATATGTGGAATTTATTAGGATTTTTTTTTTCTCCTTTTTAAAGGGCCACGTGTCGCCTTGGTGATTACTAAGCGCACGCTTCAGGCCGTCTCCAAGGTTAGACGTCGTGTCGTGAGCTGCGTTTAGTGGAGCGCACGGCCTGCGATCTCCCCACTGACTGTTCTGCAGCTTTTTAGTCTCCCATCCCCTGAGCTTTACAGGAAGAAGGAAAGAATCAGCAATTCATGTGTCTCTCTGCAGGATCCCAGGCCTGGCCTGCTGTTACTTTCCCTTTAAATAAAGGGCCGGCCTCCTGAAATTGACACAGTTTCCTTTTTGCCAACCAATCACTGTGAGCAACTGATCTGTGTGTTTGTTGCAAATTTCCCATTGCTGGAAGGCAGAGCCGCAGACAGAGCGGCCGTGTGTGTGAGTGTGGGTGCGTGAGTGAATGTCTGTGTGAGTGGGATCCAGCAGCGTGCCTGGGCGCCGCCGCCGCCGCTCACCCAAAAAAGCGACCATGAACCCACAATAAAGGGGGCTCCGCTGCTCCCACATCTTACTAAAAAAAAAAAAAATTAAACAAAACTTAAGCAACAAAAACTTTACTTTTTTAAACAAAAACTTTTTTTTTTTTTTTTTTTCTTATTTGCATCTAAATTTTTTTTATGCCTAAAGAAACGAAAAATAAATCCGGTTCCCGTGGAGTTTTTTTTTTTTAATTTTTGGCGTGTGTGTGTGGTTGTGCGAGCGTGAGTGTGTTCAATGAGCCTTTAACCCCTTCCACGCCCTTTGGATTTGTACAATGCTGAAGGTTCTAACCAAGAAGCTGCGGAACCAGAGTCTGAGCGAGATCCAGCCCTACCAACTCAAGGTACACAAAGTTTGGGGGGTTTTTAGAGTTTTTTTTTTTTTTTTGCCTCGTGTTGGGTGGAAGGATTGGGGTATGATTATATGATTAGCTGTTTCTCCAGGGACATTGCATTCGGAGGGGAGTCAGGGCTGGTGGCCTGGATGGAGGTCTGCAGACCATCTCAGGCCCCCCTAGGCCTGCTCTGTAGACCTGCAGGTGAGCTGCGTCCACGCCTGGGGCCTAGCGGGATCGGATCAGGCTTCTCCCCAGGCTTTCATGGCTGTCTCACTCCTGGATACAATGTATCGATCTCGCTCACATTGTAACCAAACACCTGCAGATACAAAGTGTCTGACCTCCCAATCCGGCTCCGCCATGCTACCTTGTGCCAAGACGATGGGGCTACAATATCGGATCCCATTATGAGGAGTCTGGATCCGGCTCTAAAAAAAATGAACAGGATGGAAAATATTAAAAAGAGAAGGAAGTTTTAAAGGCTAAAGCTGGCGATGAACTCCAGGGGGCGCTGGGCTCATAGGAAGCATGGGAATAAGAATGGGGGGGGCCTTTGTTATTGGAAAAGGGAGAACTTTAGGAAAAGTTATAAATAAAATTGTAAGTAATTAAGTGTCGGATTATCAGGGATTATTATTATTTATTTCTCTAGCACCATTGATTCCATGGTGCTGTACATGAGAAGGGGTTACATACAAGTTACAGATATCACTTACAGTAAACTAACAATGACGGACTGATACAGAGGGGCGAGGACCCTGCCCCCGCGGGCTTACATTCTATGGGATGACACGTTAAAGTGTGTGGATGTAGAAGGGTGGAACATCCCCAACATAGAACCCATCTGTATTATTGGATTGATGTCTGAAGGGTCCAGTATTCCCAAAGCCGACCCTCCTCTATTAATGACCAACCCAGAGAAGGTCTGCAGTGGATACATGCCTTGTAGATACGGTGAATGCATACATGTACTATGTACGGAAGATATACACATGGTAGGTATGGTAAATATAGACACGTGGTAGGAACGGAGTGTAAAGACGTGACAGGTGGGGTAGAAACAGACATGGTGGGTCCATGGATGTAGACGTTGTGGATATGGACGTGGTGGGTCCATGGATGTAGATGCTGTGGATATGAACGATGTAAGTACAGTGGATATAGATGCTGTGGATATGGACGTGGTGGGACCGTGGATATAGACGTTGTGGATATGGACGTGATGGGTTCATGGATGTAGATGCTGTGGATATGGACGTGGTGGGACCGTAGATATAGACGTTGTGGATATGGACGTGATGGGTTCATGGATGTAGATGCTGTGGATATGAACGAGGTGAGTGTGGTGGATGTAGATGCTTTGGATATGGACATGGCGGCTCTGGTGGATGTAGATGCTGTGGATATAGACGTGGTTTGTACGGTGCATATGCACTTGGTAGGTAAATGACATGAACACAAGGCAGGTGCAGAGTGTATACATGTGGTAGGTACAGTATATACATGTCTGCAGGTCACAGCTCTTCATTGTGGTTACGCCCGTGTAATTTCCCCTCCACTTATTGCTAATAAGCCTCACCCATCATATATAATGCAATCACCGGACCTGCCCAGGACTGTCGTTTAACTTGAGCAATCATTTCTGTCACATGTGATGTTGAGGTGTGTGTCTGTGTATGTATGTGTGTATATACTGTGTGCGTGTGTATATATATATATATATATATATATATATATATATATATATATATATATATATGTATGTAGGAAAGGCGAGGAACGTCTCAGTATAAAATGGTCGCTTTATATGTAACACACTGATAAACACCTGTCGTGGCCCCTTACATCAGCGCTGTGTGTGAATGTTATAATATACACCGCCCCCCCCCCCCCCCCGATTATATTTATGTGTATGCGATGTGTATGTATATATATATCTATATATATAATTGCCTAAGGGTTTTTCCGTCTGTCTGTCTGTCTGTCTGTCTGTCTGTCTGTCTGTCTGTCCTGGAAATCCCGGCTCTCTGATTGGTCGAGGCCGCCAAGCCTCGACCAATCAGAGACCGGCACAGCATCGACGTAGAAATCCCGCGTCTCTGATTGGTCGAGGCCGCCAGGCCTCGACCAATCAGCAACGGCACAGCAACGATGATGTCATAAAAGACGTAGAAATCCCGCGTCTGATTGGTCGAGGCCGCCAGGCCTCGACCAATCAGCAACGGGCACAGCGACGATGATGTCATAATGGTTGCCATGGCGACGATGATGTCATAAAGGTTGCCTCGACCAATCAGCGACGGGCACAGTCTGCCGCGAATTCTGGAATCATCATTGTCCATATACTACGGGGACATGCATATTCTAGAATACCCGATGCGTTAGAATCGGGCCACAATCTAGTATATATATATATATATATATGTGTGTGTATGTGTATATTTATTTAATTTTCTCACATTTTTAGGATCTCTGCTTGCTGTCAGTTACTTGGGATACTCCTATTTATATGCATAGCTTTATAAATCTCCAGATCTAATACTTCCACAGCTGATTGTTGCAATTGTTTGTAATCTAGACAATCCTCTGTGAGATAAATGGCCTGGACTTCACAGTGATACATGGCATCTGCACTGGTACATTGTAACAAACTACCAGGAGAGCAGAGGGATTTGTACTGCTGTATTCTGGCGCACAGATACCCGGTAGATGACTCTGGCGCTGTGTATTAGCGCACTACCGTAGAAGCGATTGGGTGTATGGCGCTTGCATCCAGCCTACGTGTAACATGTGAATCCGATGTGCAGAACTACAATTCTCCACACTCCACAATTTGTTTCAAGGGGGTCATAAGTGTTCGTGTGATTGACATATGCCAAACCCTAGAGGGGTCTGCAGTGACCCCAATGTTTACTTGCCTGCTGAAGGTTCAGGACACTGTTTGGAAATGTATACATGGGCCATGTCCTACCCGTCTGCCAACGTCAACATGATCCAAGGCCTACCGGACTGTTGTCATCGACAGATCCAGGGCCTACCGCTCTGCTACTGCCAACAAGATTTAGGGTCTACAGGAATACTGCCGTTGACAGATCCAGAGCCTACCAGACCACTGCCATTGACACAATCCAGGGCTTACCAGACCACTGCCATCCACAGAACCTGGGCCTACCGGTCTGCTGCCATCTACACGGTCCAAGGCCTCCTGAACTGCCGCCATTCACATGATTAAGGGCCTATTGGTCTGCTGCCATTTTACAGATCCAGGGCCAACCTCCATCTGCATGATCTCGGGCCTACTAAACTGCTGCCATCTATATTACTTAGGGCCTACCGGACTGCTGCCATTGACAGATCCAAGCCCTACCAGACTGCTGCTGTTGACAGACCCAGGCCTTATAGGTCTGCTGCCATTGACAAACCCAGGGTCTACCGGACTGCTGCCGTCGACAGACCCAGGGCCTACCGGACTGCTGCTATCGACAGACCCAGGGCCTACCAGACTGCGGCCGTCAACAGACCCAGAGCCAAACGGAAGGCGGCCGTCGACAGACCCAGGGCCTACCGGACTGCTGCTGTCGACAAACCCAGAGCCTACCGGACTGCTGCCGTCAACAGATTCAGGGTCTACAGGACTACTGCCGTCGACAGACACAGGGCCAACCGGACTGCTGCAGTCGACAGACCCAGAGCCTACCAGACTGCTGCCGTCGACAGACCCAGTGCCAACCAGACTGCTGCCATCGACAGACCAAGGGCCTACCGGACTGCTGCCATCGACAGACCAAGGGCCTACCGGACTGCTGCCATCGACAGACCAAGGGCCTACCGGACTGCTGCCATCGACAGACCTAGGGCCTAGCGGACTGCTGCCATCGACAGACCTAGGGCCTAGCGGACTGCTGCCATCGACAGACCTAGGGCCTAGCGGACTGCTGCCATCGACAGACCCAGGGCTTAGCGGACTGCTGCCATCGACAGACCTAGGGCCTAGCGGACTGCTGCCGTCGACAGATTCAGGGCCTACTGGACTGCTGCCATCGACAGACCAAGGGCCAACCGGACTGCGGCTGTCGACAGACCCAGGGCCTACTGGACTGCGGCCGTCTATATTATTTCGGGCCTACCAGGCAGCCGCTGTTGACACGATCCAGGAGAACAATAATAGGGGGTGCATTAGCACTGTTGTTCCCCAAGACAACACTTCCGGACTTTTCACCTGGAGGCTGGCATCGTTTCTTACCTCCAGAGTTTGTCTTTGCAGTTTACACTCTGAACGTCAATTATACAGAAGCTCAAAAGAGGCTTAAAAAGCAGAAATAGTTACTCCACCTGCTCTGTCCCCATGACAAAACTTCTTTTCCTGTTTTGCAGCCGCATTTGTAGAACCCATGATGGTGAGCATTGATTTTCACGTTTTCCCTTTCAAAAACCAAACCCTCCAGAGCTCAGACCAGGAAGTGTTGTCTTGGGGACACTGGAGTAGAGGAACCGCAACCGTTAGAGGCCGATCATGTGACCTACATGTAGCCAATCGAAAGAGAGCAAGGAATCGATGCGGCCTGAAAAGGAATTATTCTATATTCCTGGAGTGGTCTGTAGCTGGATTGTGATTACAGCTCTGGATGTGAGTGAAGCAGATTAGTGTACTTCCCCTTTAAGAAACCAAGACTACATAAATATTCAACGTCTGATCCCAAATCATCAGTTTTATCACCATATTGGGTCATTTTTCTTCTGTGACTGTTGAATGACCCCCAGGGATGTGTCCTGGGCGGCCGGCGTACGTGCAGAGCGGGGGGCCGTGTTATTGGCTGGGACAGGTGACTTTACCCAGTGTATACCTGGAGGCAGCGACAGATAAATACGGTTTATCCAAGGTCGTGGGGATTAGAGCTGAAACTGGATCGTCGCTGCCAGGTGATTTCCTAGAGCGGATGAGGGGACGGGGATTTAGTTTTCTCTTCTAGCCCTGAAGATCTGCCGGGACAAAAATACATGTTCATGTGCAGCAGGATCAACCATCAATAAGACCAATCTGCAGGAACCGCAATAACAAAAGGGCGCAAATGTTATCGGACGAGTGAACTTCTATAATGCAAAAGTGTCAGATAATGGTGTGAATGTTTCCTGCACGCAGGTCTGTGCTATGGCTCAAAATGGCAAAACAGATTCTTCTATCTGCCGCTTATACCACAAATATGGCCAGAACTGCGGGGTTTCTGATACAAAGCTCCAGATCTCCTGCATAGTAATAGTAATATTCTGTCTGCCGGCAGCCACCACCAGGGGGAGCTCTGGAGATCACTGCACAGTAATAGTAATATTCTGTCTGCCGGCAGCCACCACCAGGGGGAGCTCTGGAGCTCACTGCACAGTAATAGTAATATTCTGTCTGCCGGCAGCCACCACCAGGGGGAGCTCTGGAGATCACTGCACAGTAATAGTAATATTCTGTCTGCCGGCAGCCACCACCAGGGGGAGCTCCAGATCTCCTGCATAGTAATAGTAATATTCTATCTACCGGCAGCCACCACCAGGGGGAGCTCTGGAGCTAAGTGCACAGTAATAGTAATATTCTGTCTGCCGGCAGCCACCACCAGGGGGAGCTCTGGAGCTCACTGCACAGTAATAGTAATATTCTGTCTGCCGGCAGCCACCACCAGGGGGAGCTCTGGAGCTCACTGCACAGTAATAGTAATATTCTGTCTGCCGGCAGCCACCACCAGGGGGAGCTCTGGAGATCACTGCACAGTAATATTCTGTCTGCCGGCAGCCACCACCAGGGGGAGCTCTGGAGATCACTGCACAGTAATAGTAATATTCTGTCTGCTGGCAGCCACCACCAGGGGGAGCTCTGGAGATCACTGCACAGTAATAGTAATATTCTGTCTGCCGGCAGCCACCACCAGGGGGAGCTCTGGAGATCACTGCACAGTAATATTCTGTCTGCCGGCAGCCACCACCAGGGGGAGCTCTGGAGATCACTGCACAGTAATAGTAATATTCTGTCTGCTGGCAGCCACCACCAGGGGGAGCTCTGGAGATCACTGCACAGTAATAGTAATATTCTGTCTGCCGGCAGCCACCACCAGGGGGAGCTCTGGAGCTCACTGCACAGTAATAGTAATATTCTGTCTGCCGGCAGCCACCACCAGGGGGAGCTCCAGATCTCCTGCATAGTAATAGTAATCGATCTGCTGGCAGCCACCACCAGGGGGAGCTCTGGAGATCACTGCACAGTAATAGTAATATTCTGTCTGCCGGCAGCCACCACCAGGGGGAGCTCTGGAGATCACTGCACAGTAATAGTAATATTCTGTCTGCTGGCAGCCACCACCAGGGGGAGCTCTGGAGATCACTGCACAGTAATAGTAATATTTTGTCTGCTGGCAGCCACCACCAGGGGGAGCTCTGGAGCTCACTGCACAGTAATAGTAATATTCTGTCTGCTGGCAGCCACCACCAGGGGGAGCTCCAGATCTCCTGCATAGTAATAGTAATATTCTATCTACCGGCAGCCACCACCAGGGGGAGCTCTGGAGCTCACTGCACAGTAATAGTAATATTCTGTCTGCTGGCAGCCACCACCAGGGGGAGCTCCAGATCTCCTGAACAGTAATAGTAATCTATCTGCTGGCAGCCACCATCAGGGGGAGCTCCAGATCTCCTGCACAGTAATAGTAATATTCTGTCTGCCGGCAGCCACCACCAGGGGGAGCTCCAGATCTCCTGCACAGTAATAGTAATCTATCTGCTGGCAGCCACCACCAGGGGGAGCTCTGGAGCTCACTGCACAGTAATAGTAATATTCTGTCTGCCGGCAGCCACCACCAGGGGGAGCTCCAGATCTCCTGCATAGTAATAGTAATATTCTATCTACCGGCAGCCACCACCAGGGGGAGCTCTGGAGCTCACTGCACAGTAATAGTAATATTCTGTCTGCTGGCAGCCACCACCAGGGGGAGCTCCAGATCTCGTGAACAGTAATAGTAATCTATCTGCTGGCAGCCACCATCAGGGGGAGCTCCAGATCTCCTGCACAGTAATAGTAATATTCTGTCTGCCGGCAGCCACCACCAGGGGGAGCTCCAGATCTCCTGCACAGTAATAGTAATCTATCTGCTGGCAGCCACCACCAGGGGGAGCTCTGGAGCTCACTGCACAGTAATAGTAATATTCTGTCTGCCGGCAGCCACCACCAGGGGGAGCTCCAGATCTCCTGCATAGTAATAGTAATATTCTATCTACCGGCAGCCACCACCAGGGGGAGCTCTGGAGATCACTGCACAGTAATAGTAATCTATCTACTGGCAGCCACCACCAGGGGGAGCTCCAGATCTCCTGCACAGTAATATTCTGTCTGCCGGCAGCCACCACCAGGGGGAGCTCTGGCGCTCACTGCACAGTAATAGTAATATTCTGTCTGCCGGCAGCCACCACCAGGGGGTGCTCCAGATCTCCTGCACAGTAATATTCTGTCTGCCGGCAGCCACCACCAGGGGGAGCTCTGGAGCTCACTGCACAGTAATAGTAATATTCTGTCTGCCGGCAGCCACCACCAGGGGGAGCTCCAGATCTCCTGCATAGTAATAGTAATCGATCTGCTGGCAGCCACCACCAGGGGGAGCTCTAGATCTCCTGCATAGTAATAGTAATATTCTGTCTGCCGGCAGCCACCACCAGGGGGAGCTCCAGATCTCCTGCACAGTAATAGTAATCTATCTACCGGCAGCCACCACCAGGGGGAGCTCCGGAGCTCACTGCATACTGACTACCTTTTGATCTCCATTCTAACTCCTTATACAACAAGCTATTATACAATGGCATGTAATTTATGGACTGTCTGCCTTTTAGGGACTTTTTTGTTACTTAAATATATGTCATTAGGTCTAAAAATCACTTTTGCAATTAGGGTTCATTCAAAACTTTGCACCATCTCTTTGTTTATATGCATATTCAACTTTCAGTGCGGTCATGAATCAGCTGAGAGGAGCTCAGAAGAAGGAATACAAGGGTTAGAATCTCACCACCGACAGTCAGAAGGAGCTCACTGATTGTTTCTCATTTAACTCATTCTGCAGCCAGCACAAAAGCTACAGAAGGCAACATTTTAATAAAACCTGTTATGGATTAGATACAGTGTGACATTGTGGAATATTTAGTGAGTCTACAAGAAAAGCAAATACTGTGTGTTTCCTTGTTAGCGAAGACGTGCTGATGTTTGCAGGGAAGATATTGGCCCCAAGGTGGACTGGACGTCTCCAGTCCATACGAGGGACATCATGTGGAAATGCAATTCTTCCATGCCATATCTCTAATAGTCCGATATCAGCACAATCCATGGATATATCCACGATCCGGTCTCTAATAGTCCGATATCAGCGCAATCCATGGATATGTCCACGATCCGGTCTCTCATAGTCCGATATCAGCGCAATCCATGGATATATCCACGATCCGGTCTCTAATAGTCCGATATCAGCGCAATCCATGGATATGTCCACGATCCGGTCTCTAATAGTCCGATATCAGCGCAATCCATGGATATGTCCATGATCCGGTCTCTCATAGTCCGATATCAGCGCAATCCAAGGATATGTCCACGATCCGGTCTCTCATAGTCCGATATCAGCGCAATCCATGGATATATCCACGATCCGGTCTCTAATAGTCCGATATCAGCGCAATCCATGGATATGTCCACGATCCGGTCTCTAATAGTCCGATATCAGCGCAATCCATGGATATGTCCATGATCCGGTCTCTCATAGTCCGATATCAGCGCAATCCAAGGATATGTCCACGATCCGGTCTCTCATAGTCCGATATCAGCGCAATCCATGGATGTGTCCACGATCCGGTCTCTCATAGTCCGATATCAGCGCAATCCATGGATGTGTCCACGATCCGGTCTCTAATAGTCCGATATCAGCGCAATCCATGGATGTGTCCACGATCCGGTCTCTAATAGTCCGATATCAGTGCAATCCATGGATATGTCCACGATCCGGTCTCTCATAGTCCGATATCAGCGCAATCCATGGATGTGTCCACGATCCGGTCTCTCATAGTCCGATATCAGCGCAATCCATGGATATGTCCACGATCCAGTCTCTCATAGTCCGATATCAGCACAATCCATGGATATGTCCACGATCCGGTCTCTAATAGTCCGATATCAGCACAATCCATGGATATATCCACGATCCGGTCTCTAATAGTCCGATATCAGCGCAATCCATGGATATGTCCACGATCCGGTCTCTAATAGTCCGATATCAGCGCAATCCATGGATATGTCCACGATCCGGTCTCTATTAGTCCGATATCAGCACAATCCATGGATATGTCCACGATCCGGTCTCTAATAGTCCGATATCAGCGCAATCCAAGGATATGTCCACGATCCGGTCTCTCATAGTCCGATATCAGCGCAATCCATGGATGTGTCCACGATCCGGTCTCTCATAGTCCGATATCAGCGCAATCCATGGATGTGTCCACGATCCGGTCTCTAATAGTCCGATATCAGCGCAATCCATGGATGTGTCCACGATCCGGTCTCTAATAGTCCGATATCAGTGCAATCCATGGATATGTCCACGATCCGGTCTCTCATAGTCCGATATCAGCGCAATCCATGGATGTGTCCACGATCCGGTCTCTCATAGTCCGATATCAGCGCAATCCATGGATATGTCCACGATCCAGTCTCTCATAGTCCGATATCAGCACAATCCATGGATATGTCCACGATCCGGTCTCTAATAGTCCGATATCAGCACAATCCATGGATATATCCACGATCCGGTCTCTAATAGTCCGATATCAGCGCAATCCATGGATATGTCCACGATCCGGTCTCTAATAGTCCGATATCAGCGCAATCCATGGATATGTCCACGATCCGGTCTCTAATAGTCCGATATCAGCACAATCCATGGATATGTCCACGATCCGGTCTCTAATAGTCCGATATCAGCACAATCCATGGATATGTCCACGATCCGGTCTCTATTAGTCCGATATCAGCACAATCCATGGATGTGTCCACGATCCGGTCTCTAATAGTCCGATATCAGCGCAATCCAAGGATATGTCCACGATCCGGTCTCTAATAGTCCGATATCAGCGCAATCCATGGATATGTCCACGATCCGGTCTCTCATAGTCCGATATCAGCGCAATCCATGGATGTGTCCACGATCCGGTCTCTCATAGTCCGATATCAGCGCAATCCATGGATATGTCCACGATCCGGTCTCTCATAGTCCGATATCAGCACAATCCATGGATATATCCACGATCCGGTCTCTAATAGTCCGATATCAGCGCAATCCATGGATATGTCCACGATCCGGTCTCTAATAGTCCGATATCAGCGCAATCCATGGATATGTCCACGATCCGGTCTCTAATAGTCCGATATCAGCGCAATCCATGGATATGTCCACGATCCGGTCTCTAATAGTCCGATATCAGCACAATCCATGGATATGTCCACGATCCGGTCTCTCATAGTCCGATATCAGCGCAATCCATGGATATGTCCACGATCCGGTCTCTCATAGTCCGATATCAGCGCAATCCATGGATATGTCCACGATCCGGTCTCTCATAGTCCGATATCAGCGCAATCCATGGATATATCCACGATCCGGTCTCTAAAAGTCCGATATCAGCACAATCCATGGATGTGTCCACGATCCGGTCTCTATTAGTCCGATATCAGCACAATCCATGGATATGTCCACGATCCGGTCTCTAATAGTCCGATATCAGCACAATCCATGGATATGTCCACGATCCGGTCTCTCATAGTCCGATATCAGCACAATCCATGGATATGTCCACGATCCGGTCTCTAATAGTCCGATATCAGCACAATCCATGGATATGTCCACGATCCGGTCTCTATTAGTCCGATATCAGCACAATCCATGGATGTGTCCACGATCCGGTCTCTAATAGTCCGATATCAGCGCAATCCAAGAATATATCCACGATCCGGTCTCTAATAGTCCGATATCAGCGCAATCCATGGATATGTCCACGATCCGGTCTCTAATAGTCCGATATCAGTGCAATCCATGGATATGTCCACGATCCGGTCTCTCATAGTCCGATATCAGCGCAATCCATGGATATGTCCACGATCCGGTCTCTAATAGTCCGATATCAGCGCAATCCATGGATGTGTCCACGATCCGGTCTCTCATAGTCCGATATCAGCGCAATCCATGGATATATCCACGATCCGGTCTCTCATAGTCCGATATCAGCGCAATCCATGGATATATCCACGATCCGGTCTCTCATAGTCCGATATCAGGGCAATCCATGGATATATCCACGATCCGGTCTCTCATAGTCCGATATCAGCACAATCCATGGATATGTCCACGATCTGGTCTCTAATAGTCCGATATCAGCGCAATCCATGGATATGTCCACGATCCGGTCTCTCATAGTCCGATATCAGCGCAATCCAAGGATATGTCCACGATCCGGTCTCTAATAGTCCGATATCAGCGCAATCCATGGATATGTCCACGATCCGGTCTCTCATAGTCCGATATCAGCGCAATCCAAGGATATGTCCACGATCCGGTCTCTCATAGTCCGATATCAGCGCAATCCATGGATGTGTCCACGATCCGGTCTCTAATAGTCCGATATCAGCGCAATCCATGGATGTGTCCACGATCCGGTCTCTCATAGTCCGATATCAGCGCAATCCATGGATATGTCCACGATCCGGTCTCTCATAGTCCGATATCAGCACAATCCATGGATATGTCCACGATCCGGTCTCTCATAGTCCGATATCAGCACAATCCATGGATATGTCCACGATCCGGTCTCTAATAGTCCGATATCAGGGCAATCCATGGATATATCCACGATCCGGTCTCTAATAGTCCGATATCAGCGCAATCCATGGATATATCCACGATCCGGTCTCTAATAGTCCGATATCAGCGCAATCCATGGATATGTCCACGATCCGGTCTCTAATAGTCCGATATCAGCGCAATCCAAGGATATGTCCACGATCCGGTCTCTCATAGTCCGATATCAGCGCAATCCATGGATATGTCCTCGATCCGGTCTCTCATAGTCCGATATCAGCGCAATCCATGGATATATCCACGATCCGGTCTCTAATAGTCCGATATCAGCACAATCCATGGATATGTCCACGATCCGGTCTCTCATAGTCCGATATCAGCGCAATCCATGGATATATCCACAATCCGGTCTCTAATAGTCCGATATCAGGGCAATCCATGGATATGTCCACGATCCGGTCTCTAATAGTCCGATATCAGCGCAATCCATGGATATGTCCACGATCCGGTCTCTAATAGTCCGATATCAGCGCAATCCATGGATATGTCCACGATCCGGTCTCTCATAGTCCGATATCAGCGCAATCCATGGATATGTCCACGATCCGGTCTCTAATAGTCCGATATCAGCGCAATCCATGGATATGTCCACGATCCGGTCTCTAATAGTCCGATATCAGCGCAATCCATGGATATGTCCACGATCCGGTCTCTCATAGTCCAGTATCAGCGCAATCCATGGATATGTCCACGATCCGGTCTCTCATAGTCCGATATCAGCACAATCCATGGATATGTCCACGATCCGGTCTCTAATAGTCCGATATCAGGGCAATCCATGGATATGTCCACGATCCGGTCTCTAATAGTCCGATATCAGCGCAATCCATGGATATGTCCACGATCCGGTCTCTAATAGTCCGATATCAGCGCAATCCATGGATATGTCCACGATCCGGTCTCTCATAGTCCGATATCAGCGCAATCCATGGATATGTCCACGATCCGGTCTCTAATAGTCCGATATCAGCGCAATCCATGGATATGTCCACGATCCGGTCTCTAATAGTCCGATATCAGCGCAATCCATGGATATGTCCTCGATCCGGTCTCTCATAGTCCGATATCAGCGCAATCCATGGATATATCCACGATCCGGTCTCTAATAGTCCGATATCAGCACAATCCATGGATATGTCCACGATCCGGTCTCTCATAGTCCAGTATCAGCGCAATCCAAGGATATGTCCACGATCCGGTCTCTAATAGTCCGATATCAGCGCAATCCATGGATATGTCCACGATCCGGTCTCTCATAGTCCGATATCAGCGCAATCCATGGATATGTCCACGATCCGGTCTCTCATAGTCCGATATCAGCACAATCCATGGATATGTCCACGATCCAGGTACATAGTTGATTCTGTGGTTCCTAGCGCCTGGAATTTCGGCCTTGGGAAACCCCAGAAATGTAATATTACACCAGAATTCTAGATCTATCACAGTTGTGATTGAGATGGTGAATGTGTCGGAAATGTGGCGGTCACAATATTCCACACGGAGTTTTCTGTTTGTCTTTTTGTAAATTTGTGAGCACCGAACATTTATTATATATTAGATGGTGGCCTGATTCTAACGCATCGGGTATTCTAGAATATGTATGTAGTTTATTTATGAAGATTTCAGAATAATGCACAGAATTCGGCTGGGCGGGCGCGACCAATTAGCGAAGCGTGGTTCAAATCCCGCGCCAGTTCGCGGACGGACTGCATCTGTCGCTGATTGTTCGCGGCCGGCCACGACCAATCAGCGATGCGGGATTTCTGTGACAGACAGATAGACGGAAGTGGACCTTAGATGATTATATATATATATATATAGATATAGATTAAGTCTAAAATGGAATAAGTTTGTTCCTTCTCGCTCTACTGTAAAGTACCCACAACCTCAAAGTGAGAAAGTATGCCCCGATTGTGTTGCCCCATGTAAGTCAGGTGCTTGAGAAAGCTGGGTGTGTGTGTGTGTACTGGTGTGACCGGGGCAGGCGTCTCGCTGGCCCCACTACATATAGTGGTAATGCGAAGCCCACAACGCTTTCCGCAAGCAGGAAATCGGACGATTTGTGAACGCAGCTTTAAATGTGACTGGAGCACGAGATACAATGTCATTCCGAATTGATTTACAATTTTGCATCAAAACTGAGAAGTCATTTTATCAACCGTCAATATTTTTGTGAGACTTTGTCGCCGGGTCCGGTACGGGTGGTGTTAACGCGATCGGCATGTACATTTCCCATGATAGTCCTGACCTCAGGATGTGACCGGATTCATTACCACTGTCTGTTTCCCCGACTGCGGCCTTTCAGGAAATGAGGGATTGGAGCGTCCAGTATGAAAGTTTTTAAGCAGCGGCTCAATTATTTTAAGAGCGCTCGTGTTTTATACAAAAAGCTCTTTGTGCCGAAAAAACACCAGAGAGACAACCATGAATACGAGGGATCCGTCGTGCACTAATGACTCCTATCTTTGGCTTCTACACCGCAGTCGTCCCTTCTGGGTAATTCTGGCCTCCTTCCTGCTGGTACCGAAATTACTCTACATTTTCTGCTCTTCGGTCCTGCTGACTTATTGGGGTTGTGTTACCTCAGTTTGGTGTTTTCTTTGGGCCTTGTGTTTGCTTTATAACATCCTCTGGGTCTGCTAAATTCATCACATCCTTGGCTGCCCTTCAGAGTGCCCACTGGGACTTCTGCTGCTCCCTTCAGAGTGCCCATTGGGACATCTGCTGCTCCCTTCGGAGTGCCCACTGGGACTTCTGCTGCTCCCTTCAGAGTGCCCATTGGGACATCTGCTGCTCCCTTCAGAGCGCCCACTGGGACTTCTGCTGCTCCCTTCAGAGTGCCCATTGGGACATCTGCTGCTCCCTTCGGAGTGCCCACTGGGACTTCTGCTGCTCCCTTCAGAGTGCCCACTGGGACTTCTGCTGCTCCCTTCGGAGTGCCCACTGGGACTTCTGCTGCTCCCTTCAGAGTGCCCACTGGGACTTCTGCTGCTCCCTTCGGAGTGCCCATTGGGACTTCTGCTGCTCCCTTCGGAGTGCCCACTGGGACTTCTGCTGCTCCCTTCAGAGCGCCCACTGCGACTTCCGCTGCTCCCTTCGGAGCGCTCACTGGGACTTCTGCTGCTCCCTTCAGAGTGCCCACTGGGACTTCCGCTGCTCCCTTCGGAGCGCCCACTGGGACTTCCGCTGCTCCCTTCGGAGCGCTCTCTGGGACTTTTGTTGCTCTCTTTGGAGCGCCCACTGGGACTTCCACTGCTCCCTTTGGAGCGCCCACTTGGACTTCCACTGCTCCCTTTGGAGCGCCCACTGGGACTTCTGCTGCTCCCTTCGGAGCGCTCACTGGGACTTCCGCTGCCCCCTTCGGAGCGCCCACTGGGACTTCCGCTGCACCCTTCAGAGCGCCCACTGGGACTTCCACTGCTCCCTTCGGAGCGCCCTCTGGGACCTCTGCTAAGAGTGACAGGACAATTTGGCACTTAATAACTTTTTGAGTTGTAGTCCTCTGACTGCGCTGGGATGTGGGAGCCCTTCACCTCCCTTCGTGTCGCTCTACATTCTGTGACTTGATTTTCTTGGGTGCTCTGGTATCAGTGTCTCCTATTCAGCCCGGGATTCCTGCTCCTACGATTTCTGTGCTGAATACTGTGAATAAACCAGAAGGATCAGTCGCCAGTCCCGACCACGCACCTGTACTAACCGGCCGCCTCGTGTACGGAATGGACGCTGAGCAATGAAGGCATCGGATGATCTGAATTATCCTAGTAAATCACGTCATCTACCCATTTAGGAGGCAAACAGTTTTCAATTATGTAAGAATGCAGCACAGAGTATTTCAGGAGATGACTGTTCTCATTGCATGGGAAATCGCAGGCAGAGTTATATACTAGAAGAAGTGGTTCCAGCAGCACACAGTATTTCAGGGGAGGACTGTACTGATCTTATGGGTGGTCACATTCCTAGAGAAGAAGGCCCCCTTAGCAGCACAGAGTATTTCAGGAGATGACTGTCCTGATCCTGAGGAGGGTAGAGATGAGAACACTTGTGATGATGTGAGGACGTGACTGTTCTTTCCTGGGGTCGGTGGCATGATGGAGGGGATTAGAACTGGACATAATTTGTGTTTCCAGCAGTACAAAGTATTTAAGGAAATCTGTCGTTTTTTGTAAATATGTGATATTGTTTTACCCGATGTAAATGTCTTCGTTGTCCTTAATCTGACACTATATTTCTTTTCTTCCTGCGATTCTCCATTCCTGAGATATGACCTCTTCTTTAATCTATATAGATTTACGTCTTTTTTGCCAAGTGGGCGTCGTCATAAATAAAAATGCCCACTTGGCTAACAAGACTGGATTTATATACAGAAAAAAGGAGGCCATATCTCAGGAATGGAGAGGGGTAGAAACAAAAGAGAAACATCGCCGGATTCAGGAGAACAGCAGCATTTACATCGGGTAAAAAAAAAAACATAATTACAACAACTGACAGATGCCTGTAGTGGTTATGGAGGCCTGGCCCTTGCAGAAGCTGGGCAGATACCAGGTCAGAATATATGTTATATGAGTGCTCCACGCACCGGGCTGTCTCTTATCGCTCGTGGTCATGCCTTTTCAGTTCACGCTGTGTAGGTGTTACTCTTCACGTAGGCCCTTTAAACTCCTCGCCTGGAACCTTACGGTACAGACGATAATGCCATTAATCTCTACTGTACATTATAAAGGGTATAATGATTAATCGAGGCAGCGATCGCCTGCAGACACATGCCAGGGATTTCCCATAAGCGATAAAACTTATAAGAACCTCATATAATCATTGTAAAATGGGTTTG
Organism: Ranitomeya imitator; assembly: GCF_032444005.1. Classification (NCBI taxonomy): domain Eukaryota; kingdom Metazoa; phylum Chordata; class Amphibia; order Anura; family Dendrobatidae; genus Ranitomeya; species Ranitomeya imitator. The sequence goes on along the minus strand of NC_091286.1, from coordinate 17,550,814 downwards.
CCTGAGTTTACGACACTCCCATAGGGTTAATTGGTGATGTCCAAAGGTGGCACCCAATGATCTGCCAGTCATCACCCATCCAGCGCAGAAGGGGCACATGTTCTGTCCGGAAGAAAAGGCAAAACGACCTAGAGTTCAACTTACAGTTTGACCCTAAGATTTTTTTTCCATTCGAGATAATGTAGAAATTACCTTTACTAAGTGTTTATATTTCCACAGTAAAAATAAAACACCTCATAAGGTTTATTGTGTCATTATATTGTGTCACGTCCCTCTCATCACATTTATGGCCTCTCATAAACTGAACTGTACATTTTGGCAACTACCTTCTTTAAAGGGCATCTCCACCTCGAATATACATAGAGACTGAATCCATTTATAAACATATAACTATAATACTGCTCCTATGTGCAGGAATATAACTACTATAATACTGCCCCTATGTACAAGAATATAACTACTATAATACTGCCCCTATGTACAAGAATATAACTACTATAATGCTGCCCCCTATGTACAAGAATATAACTACTATAATACTGCCCCTATGTACAAGAATATAACTACTATAATACTGCTCCTATGTGCAGGAATATAACTACTATAATACTGCTCCTATGTACAAGAATATAACTACTATAATACTGCCCCTATGTACAAGAATATAACTACTATAATACTGCCCCTATGTACAAGAATATAACTACTATAATACTGCTCCTATGTACAGGAATATAACTACTATAATACTGCTCCTATGTACAGGAATATAACTACTATAATACTGCCCCTATGTACAAGAATATAACTACTATAATACTGCTCCTATGTACAAGAATATAACTACTATAATACTGCCCCTATGTACAAGAATATAACTACTATAATACTGCTCCTATGTACAAGAATATAACTACTATAATACTGCTCCTATGTACAGGAATATAACTACTATAATACTGCTCCTATGTACAAGAATATAACTACTATAATACTGCTCCTATGTACAAGAATATAACTACTATAATACTGCTCCTATGTACAGAATATAACTACTATAATACTGCTCCTATGTACAAGAATATAACTACTATAATACTGCTCCTATGTACAAGAATATAACTACTATAATACTGCCCGTATGTACAAGCATATAACTGCTATAATACTGCTCCTACAGTATGTACAAGAATATACCTACTATAATACTGCTCCTATGTACAAGAATATAACTACTATTATACTGCCCCCTTTGTACAAGAATATAACTACTATAATACTGCCCCTATGTACAGTAATATAACTGCTATAATACTGCCCCTATGTATAAGAATATAACTACTATAATACTGCCCCCATGTACAAGAATATAACTACTATAATACTGCCCCTATTTACAAGAATATAACTACTATAATACTGCTCCTATGTACAAGAATATAACTACTATTATACTGCCCCCTTTGTACAAGAATATAACTACTATAATACTGCTCCTATGTACAAGAATATAACTACTATAATACTGCCCCTATGTACAAGAATATAACTACTATAATACTGCCCCTTATGTACAAGAATATAACTACTATAATACTGCTCCTATGTACAAGAATATAACTGCTATAATACTGCCCCTATGTACAGTAATATAAATACTATATTACTGCCCCTATGTACAAGAATATAACTACTATAATACTGCCCCTATGTACAAGAATATAACTACTATAATACTGCCCCTTATGTACAAGAATATAACTACTATAATACTGCCCCTATGTACAAGAATATAACTACTATAATACTGCTCCTATGTACAGGAATATAACTACTATAATACTGCCCCTTTTGTACAAGAATATAACTACTATAATACTGCCCCTATGTACAAGAATATAACTACTATAATACTGCCCCTATGTACAAGAATATAACTACTATAATACTGCTCCTATGTACAAGAATATAACTACTATAATACTGCTCCTATGTACAGGAATATAACTACTATAATACTGCTCCTATGTACAGGAATATAACTACTATAATACTGCCCCTTTTGTACAAGAATATAACTACTGTAATACTGCTCCTATGTACAAGAATATAACTACTATAATACTGCCCCTATGTACAAGAATATAACTACTATAATACTGCCCCTTATGTACAAGAATATAACTACTATAATACTGCCCCTATGTACAAGAATATAACTACTATAATACTGCCCCTTATGTACAAGAATATAACTACTATAATACTGCCCCTATGTACAGGAATATAACTACTATAATACTGCCCCTTTTGTACAAGAATATAACTGCTATAATACTGCCCCTATGTACAAGAATATAACTACTATAATACTGCCCCTATGTACAAGAATATAACTACTATAATACTGCTCCTATGTACAGGAATATAACTACTATAATACTGCCCCTTTTGTACAAGAATATAACTACTGTAATACTGCTCCTATGTACAAGAATATAACTACTATAATACTGCCCCTATGTACAAGAATATAACTACTATAATACTGCCCCTTATGTACAAGAATATAACTACTATAATACTGCTCCTATGTACAAGAATATAACTACTATAATACTGCCCCTTATGTACAAGAATATAACTACTATAATACTGCTCCTATGTACAAGAATATAACTACTATAATACTGCTCCTATGTACAAGAATATAACTACTATAATACTGCTCCTATGTACAAGAATATAACTACTATAATACTGCCCCTTATGTACAAGAATATAACTACTATAATACTGCTCCTATGTACAAGAATATAACTACTATAATACTGCTCCTATGTACAAGAATATAACTACTATAATACTGCTCCTATGTACAAGAATATAACTACTATAATACTGCTCCTATGTACAGGAATATAACTACTATAATACTGCTCCTATGTACAGGAATATAACTACTATAATACTGCCCCTTTTGTACAAGAATATAACTACTGTAATACTGCTCCTATGTTCAAGAATATAACTACTATAATACTGCCCCTATGTACAAGAATATAACTACTATAATACTGCCCCTTATGTACAAGAATATAACTACTATAATACTGCCCCTATGTACAAGAATATAACTACTATAATACTGCTCCTATGTACAAGAATATAACTACTATAATACTGCTCCTATGTACAGGAATATAACTGCTATAATACTGCTCCTATGTACAAGAATATAACTACTATAATACTGCCCCTTTTGTACAAGAATATAACTACTGTAATACTGCTCCTATGTTCAAGAATATAACTACTATAATACTGCCCCTATGTACACGAATATAACTACTATAATACTGCCCCTTATGTACAAGAATATAACTACTATAATACTGCCCCTATGTACAAGAATATACCTACTATAATACTGCTCCTATGTACAAGAATATAACTACTATTATACTGCCCCCTTTGTACAAGAATATAACTACTATAATACTGCCCCTATGTACAGTAATATAACTGCTATAATACTGCCCCTATGTATAAGAATATAACTACTATAATACTGCCCCTATGTACAAGAATATAACTACTATAATACTGCTCCTATGTACAAGAATATAACTACTATAATACTGCCCCTATGTACAAGAATATAACTACTATAATACTGCCCCTTATGTACAAGAATATAACTACTGTAATACTGCTCCTATGTACAAGAATATAACTGCTGTAATACTGCCCCTATGTACAGTAATATAAATACTATATTACTGCCCCTATGTACAAGAATATAACTACTATAATACTGCCCCTATGTACAAGAATATAACTACTATAATACTGCTCCTATGTACAAGAATATAACTACTATAATACTGCTATGTACAAGAATATAACTACTATAATACTGCCCCTATGTACAAGAATATAACTACTATAATACTGCCCCCTATGTACAAGAATATAACTACTATAATACTGCCCCTATGTATAAGAATATAACTACTATAATACTGCTCCCTATGTACAAGAATATAACTACTATAATACTGCTCCTATGTACAAGAATATAACTACTATAATACTGCTCCTATGTACAAGAATATAACTACTATAATACTGCTCCTATGTACAGTAATATAACTACTATAATACTGCTCCTATGTACAAGAATATAACAACTATAATACTGCCCCTATGTATAAGAATATAACTACTATAATACTGCTCCCTATGTACAAGAATATAACTACTATAATACTGCCCCTATGTATAAGAATATAACTACTATAATACTGCTCCTATGTACAAGAATAGAACTACTATAATACTGCTCCTATGTACAAGAATATAACTACTATAATACTGCCCCTATGTATAAGAATATAACTACTATAATACTGCTCCCTATGTACAAGAATATAACTACTATAATACTGCTCCTATGTACAAGAATATAACTACTATAATACTGCCCCTATGTACAAGAATATAACTACTATAATACTGCCCCTTATGTACAAGAATATAACTACTGTAATACTGCTCCTATGTACAAGAATATAACTGCTGTAATACTGCCCCTATGTACAGTAATATAAATACTATATTACTGCCCCTATGTACAAGAATATAACTACTATAATACTGCCCCTATGTACAAGAATATAACTACTATAATACTGCTCCTATGTACAAGAATATAACTACTATAATACTGCTATGTACAAGAATATAACTACTATAATACTGCCCCTATGTACAAGAATATAACTACTATAATACTGCCCCCTATGTACAAGAATATAACTACTATAATACTGCCCCTATGTATAAGAATATAACTACTATAATACTGCTCCCTATGTACAAGAATATAACTACTATAATACTGCTCCTATGTACAAGAATATAACTACTATAATACTGCTCCTATGTACAAGAATATAACTACTATAATACTGCTCCTATGTACAGTAATATAACTACTATAATACTGCTCCTATGTACAAGAATATAACAACTATAATACTGCCCCTATGTATAAGAATATAACTACTATAATACTGCTCCCTATGTACAAGAATATAACTACTATAATACTGCCCCTATGTATAAGAATATAACTACTATAATACTGCTCCTATGTACAAGAATAGAACTACTATAATACTGCTCCTATGTACAAGAATATAACTACTATAATACTGCCCCTATGTATAAGAATATAACTACTATAATACTGCTCCCTATGTACAAGAATATAACTACTATAATACTGCTCCTATGTACAAGAATATAACTACTATAATACTGCTCCTATGTACAAGAATATAACTACTATAATACTGCTCCTATGTACAGTAATATAACTACTATAATACTGCTCCTATGTACAAGAATATAACTACTATAATACTGCTCCTATGTACAGTAATATAACTACTATAATACTGCTCCTATGTACAGTAATATAACTACTATAATACTGCTCCTATGTACAGTAATATAACTACTATAATACTGCTCCTATGTACAGTAATATAACTACTATAATACTGCTCCTATGTACAGTAATATAACTACTATAATACTGCTCCTATGTACAGTAATATAACTACTATAATACTGCTCCTATGTACAGTAATATAACTGCTATACACGACTCGTGTTATTCCACGTGTCTGTCGCTCTCCTGTAACGTCTGGTCCACGTTGCTCTGAGCAGAAGCCTTCGATGCCTTTTTCTGCCCACAGCTGTCTTCCTGAGCAGTGTGCCAGTGTGGAAGCCTCACGCCAGGTAATGTCCTTCTTCGTGGAGCTGAACTTTCCATCGCTCTTGCGGTGAGGGTCGGTAATTCTCTCACTTCCGTGGAAGCGTGTACTCATCCTCTGCGCTCATTGCTGTCCTCTTAGTCGATATTTGACCCCGGGTTCGGTTTGGACCTTCTCTTGTTGCCCCCTTTGCTGTGCGCACAGCGGGGGCACGTTGGGTCATGCTGTCAATGAACCATTAATGACTAGTTACTGGGAATATGTGTTTCTTTCCGAGCCTGGCAGCGAGCAGCGTGTCATGGCCGGCTGACTCTTCGCTGCCACTTGGCATCCTCGGATGCGGACTACTTCAGCTGCTGGAGGAAACTGCTTAAAGAATCAACAGGTTTGACAACTTTTTTTACATCTCCCCATTAAAGGGGAAGTCCTGGATTTCAATAAACATGGCTGGAGTCTTCTAGAAACAGCGCCACAGTGGTCACCTGGTTGTGTCAGGTATTGCACCTCAGCTCTTTTCTGTTGGGAAGGAAACATTGGTTGGGCTGGAAAAGGTGATCAATTAGCTTGGAAGTCCATTATATTCCAAAAGCCAAAGTGCCATTGTTTAGGTGGAGTTGTATATAGCAGGTTTACCATAGAGGTAAATTCTGCTGATTTTCTGTTAACTCTCAGGCGCTGCGACCTCACATTTTATGCCCTGCTTAATACCTATGCTGATTCTATAACTCAGAAAGTCAGAAGTTCAGGCCTGTGGCCTTTAGTCAGCTGGGGTTGAAACTTGCTCTTAGTTAAAGGGCCATTCGTGGTTAGACACCCCCTTTTTATTGATTTTTTTTTTTTTTGGGGGGGGGGGGGGGCCCAATCTTATCCACAGTTAGTTGGTCCTAGAGGGAACCGAGTGAATGTGCCCATGCCTGGAGACCAGACCCGGGCAGGACAGGTGCGGCCATTGTGGAGGCCTCTTCAGGTCCAGTCAAGGACCTTGTAACTCAAGTGAGGGGCACGGGGTCTGTCTAGAGCGTTGTGACAACCTAAAAACACAAAAATACAGCTCAGTGAAGGAATTACTGTGGATATGGTCCGTGCTGCTGAATAAATGTAGGTCCAGACGTGTTTCACATAAAGGATGGTGGTTTAATCAACGCGTTTCGAAGTCTAAATGACTTCTTCATCAGGAAAATACCTCATGATGTGGTTCTCCTATGAATAAGGGTGTTGTATACAGCAGAAACGCGTCAGGTTTCCTGAGGTTTCATTTTACCATGTTTTAGTCTATTTTTCAATAAAGATTTTACTCCTCCAGAGAGGTCTGGATAGTGGGGCAGAGGAGTCCACAGGGAGGGGACAGAGAGGCCTGTAAGGTGGGGCAGAGGAGTCCAGAGGGAGGAGACAGAGAGGTCTGGAAGGTGGGGCAGAGGAGGACAGAGAGGTCTGGAAGGCGGGGCAGAGGAGTCCCGAGGAAGAGGACAGAGAGGTCTGGAAGGTGGGGCAGAGGAGTCCAGAGGTAGGTGATAGAGAGGTCTGGAAGGTAGGTAGAGAAGTCCAGAGGGAGGGGACAGAGCGGTCTGAAAGGTAAAGTAGAGGAGTCCAGAGGGAGGTGACAGAGAGGTCTGGAAGGTGGGGCAGAGGAGTCCTGAGGAAGAGGACAGAGAGGTCTGGAAGGTGGGGCAGAGAAGTCCAGAGGGAGGGGACAGAGAGGTCTGGAAGGTGGGGCAGAGGAGTCCTGAGGAAGAGGACAGAGAGGTCTGGAAGGTGGGGCAGAGGAGTCCAGAGGGAGGGGACAGAGAGGTCTGGAAGGTGGGGCAGAGGAGTCCAGAGGGAGGGGACAGAGAGGTCTGGAAGGTAGGGTAGAGCAGTCCAAAGGAAGAAGACAGAGAGGTCTGGAAGGTGGGGCAGAGGAGTCTTGAGAGAGAGGACAGAGGGGTCTGGAAGGTGGGGGCAGAGTAGTCCAGAGGGAGGAGACAGAGGTCTGGAAGGTGGGGCAGAGGAGTCCAGAGGGAGGGGACAGAGAGTTCTGGAAGGTAGGACAGAGGTCTGGAAGGTAGGGTAGAAGATTCCAGAGGGAGGGGACAGCGAGGTCTGGAAGATGGGGCAGAGGAGCCCAGAGGGATTGGACAGAGAGTTCTGGAAGGTAGGGTAGACGATTCCAGAGGGAGGAGACAGAGAGGTCTGGAAGGTGGGGCAGAGTCCAGAGGGAGGAGGCAGAGAGGACTGGAATGTGGGGCAGAGGAGTCTAAAGGGAGGTGATAGAGAGGTTTGGAAGGTAAGGTAGGGGAATCCAGAGGGAGGGGACAGACAGGTCTGGAAGGTAGGGTAGAGGAGTCCAGAGGGAGGGGACAGAGAGGTCTAGAAGCTGGGGCAGAGGAGTCCTGAGGGAGAGGATAGAGAGGTCTGGAAGGTGGGGCAGAGGAGTCCAGAGGGAAGGGACAAAGCGGTCTGAAAGGTAAGGTCTAGAAGTCCAGAGGGAGGGGACAGAGAGGTCTGGAAGGTAGGATAGAGGAGGTCAAAGGGAGAGGAAAGTGAGGTCTGGAAAGTGGGACAGTGGAGTTCAGAGGGACGGACAGAGAGGTCTGGAAGGTAGGGTAGAGCAGTCCAAAGGGAGAGGACAGAGGGGTCTGGAAGGTGGGGCCGAGGAGTCCAGAGGGATGAGACAGAGAGGTCTGGAATGTGGGGTAAAGGAGTCCAGAGGGAGGTGATGGAGAGCTCTGGGAGGTGGGGCAGAGGAGTTCAGAGGATGGAGACGGCGGTGACTGATGAAGGACAGAAGAATCTGGATGGGGCCGGACAAATCTGACAGCGTCTTTCTTTGCTGCGTGGATCTTGCCATCTCTGGGGGATTCGGGATAGTTGTCAGAGGATCAGCGTTTCCTGGGGGCTGTCGGAGGTGTATGGGCTTCTTTACATATTCGTTTTTTTGGAAAGCTGAATGACAAGTAACATGGCTGCTCATACAGCTCCTTTTTTCCAGACTCCTGATTGGCTCCCAAACTGCTATATCACCAGGCTGATGGTGGAGCCTGAGGAAGCCGGTGACATTACTGTGAAAATATGTGATCCCTTCTGAATCTGCATCCATCACGAGGTCCCACCTTCCTCTCCCTGCCAGCCAGGACTAAACGTGGGGGCACAAATAATTACTGGGGGTCTCCAGTTTATGTCAGATTTGTGGCGCACTCCATTTCCTCGGCGGCCCGGGCCGATCCCGTGGATCCAGGTGCATCGTCCTCGGTGCCAATACTCTAGATTTACATGGCTAATTCCTCAGCCAATTGCAGCCAGATCGTTCCTGTGCCGCTGAATAGAGGGCATTGTTCAGTAGAGCCTGCGCTTAAAGGGGCGCGGAGCCTAAAGTCCTACAGCAGCCACATAATGGGGGCCACTGCCCAAATAGAGGGTGGCATGGCGAGGCCTGCACTTCTGGCTCCTCTCATAGGTGAACACAGTCTCTCATGTCTGATGTGACTGATAACAGAGAACAGAGGAGAGCATTCACATACTGAGCGAGAAGATACTCTGAAGTAACCGTACTAACAGTGGAAACAGCAAGATTCTGAAATGTCATGTGTCAGATTGTAGATTTTGCAGTGTTTCAGAAAATGATAAATGCCTAATGATAATCTGAAAGGAGCAACCAGCCTGCTTGATGATGGTTTCCATATGGAGATTGATGGGTTTTCTGAATATATACTGATACATGATAAGGGTTGTGGAGTCGCACTTGTCTGCGGTGGATGTCGCTTTTACCTTTAATGTGCTGTTTACATGGCGGGATTATATGAGTGAGGTCAGGACGTGAATGACGCTGGGATTGTTCAGTCCTTATATGAACCCGGCGCTATAATTAATGCAGCTCGGTTCACAGTCAGCTGATCTGTATAATAGAAGATATATTGTATGACAGACATGATCTATATAAAGCGGATTGTACGGAAAGTGGAACCCAAGGAAAGCGGGACAAGGTACCTGTATTATACTCCAGAGCTGCACTCACTATTCTGCTGGTGCAGTCACTGTGTACATACATTACATTACTGATCCTGAGTTACCTCCTGTATTATACTCCAGAGCTGCACTCACTATTCTGCTGGTGCAGCCACTGTGTACATACATTACATTACTGATCCTGAGTTACATCCTGTATTATACCCCAGAGCTGCACTCACTATTCTGCTGGTGCAGCCACTGTGTACATACATTACATTACTGATCCTGAGTTACCTCCTGTATTATACCCCAGAGCTGCACTCACTATTCTGCTGGTGCAGCCACTGTGTACATACATTACATTACTGATCCTGAGTTACCTCCTGTATTATACTCCAGAGCTGCACTCACTATTCTGCTGGTGCAGCCACTGTGTACATACATTACATTACTGATCCTGAGTTACATCCTGTATTATACCCCAGAGCTGCACTCACTATTCTGCTGGTGCAGCCACTGTGTACATACATTACATTACTGATCCTGAGTTACCTCCTGTATTATACTCCAGAGCTGCACTCACTATTCTGCTGGTGCAGTCACTGTGTACATACATTACATTACTGATCCTGAGTTACCTCCTGTATTATACCCCAGAGCTGCACTCACTATTCTGCTGGTGCAGCCACTGTGTACATACATTACATTACTGATCCTGAGTTACACCCTGTATTGTACTCCAGAGCTGCACTCACTATTCTGCTGGTGCAGCCACTGTGTACATACATTACATTACTGATCCTGAGTTACCTCCTGTCAGGGCCGCCATCAGGGCATGACAGCCATGACTGGCGTATGGGGCCCGGTGGGCAGAGGGGGCCCGCATCGGGCCCCGTCTCATCTGCTCACCGGGCCCCCCCTGGAGGCGCTGCGGCTCACTATTGACGTGCGGGCCCGTGCCCGCACGTCAATAGTTAACAGTCGCCGCCAGCCAGTCGGAGGCTGGCAGCTGACTTGAACGGCGGCAGTGCGCAGTCGCACCTCGCCGGCGTCTGACGTCATCGTCAGCCGCCGGCGAGTGCGTCCTTCACCTGCGTGGAGGAGCTTCGCCCGCCGCGGGAGCATGGCAAGGTAAGAAGTTTTTTTTTTTGGTAGCGGTGATCCAGGGGAGGGGGCCCGGGGCAGAGGAGATGCTGGACACAGACAGGGGCAGAGGAGATGCTGGACACAGACAGGGGCAGAGGAGATGCTGGACACAGACAGGGGCAGAGGAGATGCTGGACACAGACAGGGGCAGAGGAGATGCTGGACACAGACAGGGGCAGAGGAGATGCTGGACACACAGGGGCAGAGGAGATGCTGGACACAGACAGGGGCAGAGGAGATGCTGGACACAGACAGGGGCAGAGGAGATGCTGGACACGGGCAGAGGAGATGCTGGACACACAGGGGCAGAGGAGATGCTGGACACAGACAGGGGCAGAGGAGATGCTGGACACAGACAGGGGCAGAGGAGATGCTGGACACAGACAGGGGCAGAGGAGATGCTGGACACAGACAGGGGCAGAGGAGATGCTGGACACAGACAGGGGCAGAGGAGATGCTGGACACAGGGGCAGAGGAGATGCTGGACACAGGGGCAGAGGAGATGCTGGACACACAGGGGCAGAGGAGATGCTGGACACAGGGGCAGAGGAGATGCTGGACACAGGGGCAGAGGAGATGCTGGACACACAGGGGCAGAGGAGATGCTGGACACACAGGGGCAGAGGAGATGCTGGACACAGACAGGGGCAGAGGAGATGCTGGACACAGACAGGGGCAGAGGAGATGCTGGACACAGGGGCAGAGGAGATGCTGGACACAGGGGCAGAGGAGATGCTGGACACAGGGGCAGAGGAGATGCTGGACACACAGGGGCAGAGGAGATGCTGGACACACAGGGGCAGAGGAGATGCTGGACACACAGGGGCAGAGGAGATGCTGGACACAGGGGCAGAGGAGATGCTGGACACAGGGGCAGAGGAGATGCTGGACACACAGGGGCAGAGGAGATGCTGGACACACAGGGGCAGAGGAGATGCTGGACACACAGGGGCAGAGGAGATGCTGGACACACAGGGGCAGAGGAGATGCTGGACACACAGGGGCAGAGGAGATGCTGGACACAGACAGCGGCAGAGGAGATGCTGGACACAGGGGCAGAGGAGATGCTGGACACAGGGGCAGAATGGAGATACGGGGTATGATGAAAGACATGGGGGCATGACTGGAGACAGATGGGGAAGAATTGGAGACACTGGGGGCAGAATTGGAGACAGATCTTGCAGGATCATGGGGCAGGATTGATATGATGGAGACAAATGGGTCAGGATGGGGAGATCATATGGGGCAGAATGGATACTCATGAGGGCAGGATGGGAGAACATATGGCTGACGCCAGGAATGAGACACACGGGGCCAGGATGGGGAATATTATTACCATAGGGACTAATTTAGGGATATTATTACTGCAGTGATGTATTTATTTTATTTTTTGAGGATACTGTTTTAAATGAGGGGGCGATCCTGTTACTGTGTAGAGTGATACTATGTCGCCTCTTTTTCTTCATGTGGTGTAATGTAGAAGTTGGGAAAATTAATTAATGTATTCTACAAGCAGAGCTCGAGATAACTGTGTTATTTCCTGCAGAAACGAGTCCTGGCTGGATGAAATGATGGCGGTCTGTGCTGGATGAAAGATGAAGGACTTCAACCTAGAGACGTCACTGGTAAGTCAGTGTGTTACCTATACACTGACACTATACACTGTATACAGAGCTCCTGTGTATAATTTCACTAGTGATCACTGTATTATCTGTACACAAACACTGCATACTAAGTACAGATCTCCTGTGTATAATGGCACTTATGGTGATAGTATGGTGCTTTTTTTTTTATTACTGATCAGAATTGTAGTATTCAGTCACTATGTGGTGGTAATATGTGGTCTGGTAATGGTGTAGCAGTATTTGTTCTTTGTATGTGATATTATTGGTCATTTAAAAAATTGAAAAATAAATATAAATATACCTAAATTGTATTGCATATTTTAACAAATATTTAATAGGTTACAGTAGAGTAGGGCCCGGCCAAAAGTGTCTACTGTGTTATGGTGGCGGCATAAAAAATCTTTTGGCCAAAACAAAAGCTGCCGGCTATATGTGTGATCTGGTGATGGGAACTGTTAATGTGTGATAGGTGAGAAGTGGAGTTTTTCCAAGAGAGAGCGGTGGGACTGTGGACAGATCGTGGGGTGGAGCCTGGAGGCGGGGCTGGGGTGGAGCCTGGGCGGAGTCTCAAGGGGGCCCCGAAAATTTTGCCAGTATGGGGCCCCGAAATTTCTAGTGGCAGCCCTGCCTCCTGTATTATACTCCAGAGCTGCACTCACTATTCTGCTGGTGCAGTCACTGTGTACATACATTACATTACTGATCCTGAGTTACATCCTGTATTATACTCCAGAGCTGCACTCACTATTCTGCTGGTGCAGCCACTGTGTACATACATTACATTACTGATCCTGAGTTACCTCCTGTATTATACTCCAGAGCTGCACTCACTATTCTGCTGGTGCAGTCACTGTGTACATACATTACATTACTGATCCTGAGTTACACCCTGTATTATACCCCAGAGCTGCACTCACTATTCTGGTGCAATCACTGTGTACATACATTACATTACTGATCCTGAGTTACATCCTGTATTATACTCCAGAGCTGCGCTCACTATTCTGCTGGTGCAGTCACTGTGTGCGGTTAAACTGAGGTCCAGGAAACAAAGCAATTGTTTGTTTTTTTCAGCAGACTATATCACCCTCATCAGATCTCTAATCAGAAAGAGGAACCTTCTCTGATAATGATTCTTGTCACTGCTGAGATCTGGATTTGTAGATTGTAAAACCCGTGAAGCACATGGCTGTGGTTAAACCGAATAACTTCATGGGTTTGCAGATTTTTACATTTCGATGATTTACATGTCGACCACAAAACCTGTCACATGTCTGATGTATGAAGCAAGAAATGGAAGCACCCATAGCACTGAGATACAATGTATCCTGCCACCGATAACTGCTAATGTCACCGATGCAAGAGCTCGGCAACCAGAAATACGGTAAAATGTATCTATGGGGCTACATGAAAGAGGAGGAAACAGCTCGTCACCACTTTCACTTCTGTCGGTCGTTTGTAGATCTGTCTCCAAACATTCTGACCAAGTAATGAATATCTCTGATATCATACCGTCACTATGTACAATAATATAACTACTATAATACTTCTCCTGTATACATGAATATAAGTACAGTACTGCCCCTATGTACAAGAATTTAGCTACTATAATACTGCCCCTATGTACAAGAATTTAGCTACTATAATACTGCCCCATGTACAAGAATATAACTACTATAATACTGCCCCTATGTACAAGAATATAACTACTATAATACTGACCCTATGTACAAGAATATAACTAATATAATAATGCCCCTATATACAAGAATATAACTACTATAATACTGCCCCTATGTACAAGGATATAACTACTATAATACTGCTAATATGTACAAGAATATAACTACTATAATACTGCTCCTATATACAAGAATATAACTACTGTAATACTGCCCCTATGTACAAGAATATAAATACTATAATACTGCTCTTATGTACAAGAATATAACTACTATAATACTGCACCATGTACAAGAATATAACTACTATAATACTGCTCCTATGTACAAGAATATAACTACTATAATGCTGCACCATGTACAAGAATATAACTACTATAATACTTCTCCTGTATACATGAATATAAGTACAGTACTGCCCCTATGTACAAGAATATAACTACTATAATACTGCCCCTATGTACAAGAATATAACTACTATAATACTGCCCCATGTACAAGAATATAACTACTATAATACTGCCCCATGTACAAGAATATAACTACTATAATACTGCCCCTATGTCCAAGAATATAACTACTTTAATACTGCTCATATGTACAAGAATATAACTACTATAATACTGCCCCTATGTACAAGAATATAACTACTATAATACTGCTCATATGTACAAGAATATAACTACTATAATACTGCCCCTATGTACAAGAATATAACTACTATAATACTGCTCCTATGTACAAGAATATAACTACTATAATACTGCCCCCATGTACAAGAATATAACTGCTATAATACTGCTCCCTATGTACAAAAATTTAACTACTATAATACTGCCCCTATGTACAAGAATATAACTACTATAATACTGCCCCTATGTACAAGAATATAACTACTATAATACTGCCCCTATGTACAAGAATATAACTACTATAATACTGCCCCTATGTACAAGAATATAACTACTATAATGCTGCTCCCTATGTACAAGAATATAACTACTGTAATACTGCTCCTATGTACAAGAATATAACTACTAGGATCTGTTTATACCAAGGAAGGTGACGGGCACAAGGGGGCATTCTTTGCGTCTGGAGGAGAGAAGGTTTTTCCACCAACATAGAAGAGGATTCTTTACTGTTAGGGCAGTGAGAATCTGGAATTGCTTGCCTGAGGAGGTGGTGATGGCGAACTCAGTCGAGGGGTTCAAGAGAGGCCTGGATGTCTTCCTGGAGCAGAACAATATTGTATCATACAATTATTAGGTTCTGTAGAAGGACGTAGATCTGGGTATTTATTATGATGGAATATAGGCTGAACTGGATGGACAAATGTCTTGACAAATGTCAAGAATATAACTACTATAATACTGCCCCTATGTACAAGAATATAACTACTATAATACTGCTCCTATGTACAAGAATATAACTACTATAATACTGCTTCATGTACAAGAATATAACTACTATAATACTGCCCCTATGTACAAGAATATAACTACTATAATACTGCCCCCTATGTACAAGAATATAACTACTATAATACTGCCTCTATGTACAAGAATATAACTACTATAATACTGCTCCTATGTACAAGAATATAACTACTATAATACTGCCCCCTATGTACAAGAATATAACTACTATAATACTGCTTCATGTACAAGAATATAACTACTATAATACTGCCCCTATGTACAAGAATATAACTACTATAATACTGCCCCCTATGTACAAGAATATAACTACTATAATACTGCTTCATGTACAAGAATATAACTACTATAATACTGCCCCCTATGTACAAGAATATAACTACTATAATACTGCCCCTATGTACAAGAATATAACTACTATAATCCTGCTCCTATGTACAAGAATATAACTACTATAATACTGCACCATGTACAAGAATATAACTACTAAAATACTGCTCCTATGTACAAGAATATAACTACTATAATACTGCCCCCTATGTACAAGAATATAACTACTATAATACTGCCTCTATGTACAAGAATATAACTACTATAATACTGCTCCTATGTACAAGAATATAACTACTATAATACTGCCCCCTATGTACAAGAATATAACTACTTTAATCCTGCTCCTTATGTACAAGAATATAACTACTATAATACTGCCCCTATGTACAAGAATATAACTACTATAATACTGCCCCATGTACAAGAATATAACTACTATAATACTGCCCCTATGTACAAGAATATAACTACTATAATACTGCTCCTATGTACAAGAATATAACTACTATAATACTGCCCCTATGTACAAGAATATAACTACTAATACTGCCCCTATGTACAAGAATATAACTACTAATACTGCCCCTATGTACAAGAATATAACTACTATAATACTGCTCCTATGTACAAGAATATAACTACTATAATACTGCCCCCTATGTACAAGAATATAACTACTTTAATCCTGCTCCTTATGTACAAGAATATAACTACTATAATACTGCCCCTATGTACAAGAATATAACTACTATAATACTGCCCCATGTACAAGAATATAACTACTATAATACTGCCCCTATGTACAAGAATATAACTACTATAATACTGCTCCTATGTACAAGAATATAACTACTATAATACTGCCCCTATGTACAAGAATATAACTACTATAATACTGCTCCTATGTACAAGAATATAACTACTAATACTGCCCCTATGTACAAGAATATAACTACTATAATACTGCTCCTATGTACAAGAATATAACTACTATAATACTGCTCCTATGTACAAGAATATAACTACTATAATACTGCCCCTATGTACAAGAATATAACTACTATAATACTGCTCCTATGTACAAGAATATAACTACTATAATACTGCTCCTATGTACAAGAATATAACTACTATAATACTGCTCCTATGTACAAGAATATAACTACTATAATACTGCCCCTATGTACAAGAATATAACTACTATAATACTGCCCCTATGTACAAGAATATAACTACTATAATACTGCTCCTATGTACAAGAATATAACTACTATAATACTGCTCCTATGTACAAGAATATAACTACTATAATACTGCTCCTATGTACATGCTGTCATGGAATAGGAACATTGTTTTTTTTTCATTTAGAAGCTGAGCTAGACTTCATACTTCTCACAGCAGAGGGTTTGCTGCACTTGTCTCCAGACTGATCAGTCCTCAGAGCGTTATTCCTCCCAGCAGAACTCTTCTCACTCCTGACCTGATCATTTGTTCTTCCTGCTGTGATACATTGTATCGTCTGTGGTCCAGGCAGCTTTGC
The DNA here is from genome assembly GCF_032444005.1 of Ranitomeya imitator. Classification (NCBI taxonomy): domain Eukaryota; kingdom Metazoa; phylum Chordata; class Amphibia; order Anura; family Dendrobatidae; genus Ranitomeya; species Ranitomeya imitator. Next base: position 17,533,342 of record NC_091286.1, on the reverse strand, counting down.
TCATAGACTGAACACAACTGCAACAAACCCTCAGCTGTGAGAAGTGGTAAGTTTAGATGTGGGATACATGAGTTGCAGCACTTGGACTGGATGTGGAAAGAAATGTCTGCTTTCACTCACAGCAAGCAGAGATCTTGAAAAATGGTGAATCACTGAAACGCAAAATCTCAGAATTTCCCTTTGATTCGTAGACCCGCGCCTCTGGTATTATAGTGTTCCTGTGCCTTTAAGACTGCGATGTGAGTGATGTAATATTCCCCATCGTCCATCCTGCAATCTGTATGGATGGGGGTAGTAGTCCTTGTCTTGTGCCTTCTCCGGGGACACGGCTCACTCTGACGCTGCCGGGCATTGGATTTCTATTCCATCTGCATGTCGGGTCACTGTAGAACTACAACTCTCAGCATGTCTTCCCCTGATAGCAGCAGTGTAATGTGGGACACATTGATCCGCGAGCGGCAGCGGCGCGCAGGGAGGTGGCGATTTCTCTGCACAAGATTTTCTTTTTCGTTTTTTCCCCCTTAATTTTTTTGGCAACGAAAAATCCATATTTGTAATAAAGCTGAAATCCTCGGAGCGGCTCCGGAAAGTGGCCGAGGCCGATGCTGCTCTCAATTTCTTATAACGTCGTTTTCCTGTTTATAAGCTCCTGGGACGAGGCGAAAGGGTCACCGGCGCCAAAATGTGAACCCCTCACCAGTCCAGAGATGTAACAGTGTCGCACCCGGATGGAGAACATGGACGCTCTCCCAATGTGAGCGAGCGCCAACCTCACCGGAAGAATGAGAATGTAGCATCAGAAAATGATGGATTGTTCAGGATTTTGTGTTACATGTATGATTTGAAAATTTGACTTTTTTTTTTTTTTTTACTGTATCATCTTTACAACAAAAAGTAATCTTGAAATTCTCACAGTGGCCACTGGCGTATATTAGTCTGGTACTTCCTGTCCTCTCAAGAAGAGTTTTCAGCAGACTCTTTATTATCAGAGGCAGGATTACACTGGTAGCACGTCTAAACACAGGATCCACCATTCACAATAGGTGATGTCACAGCTCACCTCCTCCTCGAGTACAATGACTGATAACACCTCTATATACAGTAGATAACACAGGATCCACCATTCACAATAGGTGATGTCACAGCTCACCTCCTCCTGCTGTACAATGACTGATAACACCTCTATATACAGTAGATAACACAGGATCCACCACTGACAATAGGTGATATCACAGCTCACCTCCTCCTCCTGTACAATGACTGATAACACCTCTATATACAGTAGATAACACAGGATCCTCCATTCACAATAGGTGATGTCACAGCTCACCTCCTCCTGTACAATGACTGATAACACCTCTATAGACAGTAGATAACACAGGATCCACCATACACAATATGTGGTGTCACAGCTCTCCTACTCCTCTTGTACAGTGACTGATAACACCTGTATATACAGAAGATAACACAGGATTCACCATTGACAATAGGTGATATCACAGCTCACCTTCTCCTCCTGTACAATGACTGAAAACACCTCTATATACAGTAGATAACACGGGATCCACCATTCACAATAGGTGATGTCACAGCTCACCTCCTCCTCCTGTACAATGACTGATAACACCTCTATATACAGTAGATAACACAGGATCCACCATTCACAATAGGTGATGTCACAGCTCACCTCCTCCTCCTGTACAATGACTGATAACACCTCTATATACAGTAGATAACACAGGATCCTCCATTCACAATAGGTGATGTCACAGCTCACCTCCTCCTGTACAATGACTGATAACACCTCTATATACAGTAGATAACACAGGATCCTCCATTCACAATAGGTGATGTCACAGCTCACCTCCTCCTGTACAATGACTGATAACACCTCTATAGACAGTAGATAACACAGGATCCACCATACACAATAGGTGGTGTCACAGCTCTCCTACTCCTCTTGTACAATGACTGATAACACCTCTATATACAGAAGATAACACAGGATTCACCATTGACAATAGGTGATATCACAGCTCACCTCCTCCTCCTGTACAATGACTGATAACACCTCTATATACAGTAGATAACACAGGATCCTCCATTCACAATAGGTGATGTCACAGCTCACCTCCTCCTCCTGTACAATGACTGATACCACCTCTATATACAGTAGATAACACAGGATCCACCATACACAATAGGTGGTGTCACAGCTCTCCTACTCCTCCTGTACAATGACTGATAACACCTGTATATACAGAAGATAACACAGGATCCACCATTGACAATAGGTGATATCACAGCTCACCTCCTCCTCCTGTACAATGACTGATAACACCTCTATATACAGTAGATAACACAGGATCCACCATTCACAATAGGTGATGTCACAGCTCACCTCCTCCTCCTGTATAATGACTGATAACACCTCTATATACAGTAGATAACACAGGATCCACCATTCACAATAGGTGATGTCACAGCTCACCTCCTCCTCCTGTACAATGACTGAAAACTATACATTAGATCAGAAACCTGATTTGCGCAGCCGGTCATTTTCTGCTGATGACTTTCCTTTACGGGGTTACAGCAGAGATGATAGGAGTCATGTATAAATATTCACGCCTGTGATAGAGGTGCAGGTTTAATTGAAATTTCCAAAATCTGCATTGGAATCGCCCATTACATCCCTTTTAATTAAACACTGTGGCTGCCATTAACTGTTCACATTCCACTTTCCCAGGCTCCTGAATGGCAGATCTGCAGTGATACATTCTTTCTCCCTTACCTGTCATAAAGTTGTTGGAAAACTGAATTAAATCCACTACAGGGCTGTAATGTGGTCTCATAGGAGTTGTTACCAGCTTTCCCAGACTCCTGCATGGACGATCTGTTGTAATAAATAAATAGAGCAGGTTTTTTTTTTATCTCTGAAGAACTTGAGAGATCTGTCTGGGCCTCAGAAAGTTGCGTAAAACTCAAAGTGGAAGCTTTAATTGGGTTATAATAGTTATCACACAGCTTTCCCAGACTCCTGAAAGACTGGTTTTCATTACTACTTGAATATGTATTACTAAACAGCTTACTAAATCTGTCATTCAGGACTCCTAGAAAAAGCTGAGTGTAAACCTCTCTTGGAGCTATAATGGGGGTAAAGTTGTTGTCACTCAGCTTTCCCAGCCTCACCAAATAACCTTAGAGTTGTTCAGAACTAATAAACAGAAAAAGCTGAGAAAGCCAATGAACTCGTTAATGACAGCCACTCAGCTTTCCCAGACTCTGATTGGCTGATTTGCATTAGTACTGGGGTAATGAATGAGATAATTGAACAAATCTGTTGTTCAGGACTTAAAGGGACTCTGTCACCTGAATTTGGCGGGACTGGTTTTGGGTCATATGGGCGGAGTTTTCAGGTGTTTGATTCACCCTTTCCTTACCCGCTGGCTGCATGCTGGCCGCAATATTGGATTGAAGTTCATTCTCTGTCCTCCATAGTACACGCCTGCACAAAGCAAGATTGCCTGTACTACGGAGGACAGAGAATGAACTTCAATCCAATATTGCGGCCAGCATGCAGCCAGCGGGTAAGGAAAGGGTGAATCAAACACCTGAAAACTCCGCCCATATGACCCAAAACCAGTCCCGCCAAATTCAGGTGACAGGTTCCCTTTAAGAAAAGCTGAGTAAATGCCAATCTTGGGGCTTTCATGGTCAGAAGTAGTGGTCACTCAACTTTCCTAGGTTCCTGCATAGATCTGCATTAGTACTGTATGGATACATGTGTATCAAAAAATAATTCACAGATGTGTTTGTGACTCTGTGAAATCTGTGTAGAAATCCCCGGTGAGGATATCAGGCCTGTTATAGTGGTTACTTTACTACTCAGCTTTCCAAGTCTCCTGCAAGGAAGAGCCACATACGTTAGTACTAGAGCAGAGAAACAAATATAACACTGAATAACACGACAGATCTGTTCAGGACTCGTGGAAAGCTGAGTGAAAACATCAGTGAAGACTATAATTAGAGTTATATTAGTTGTCACCCAGCTTTCCCAGACCCCAGACCTGTTTTTTATAATTAAATGTGTGATGAGTGGGGGATTTATTTCAGAAACAAAAGGGTAGATCTCCTTAGGATGTAAGGAAAGCTGAGCTAATTACTCCTATAATGGCGGCCATTGTGGATGGTACCCAGCTTTCCCAGAGCCTGGATCTGTGACAATGACATTTATAGTGTGTTTTTTTTTGGGGTGGGGGCTTCATTATGAATTAATATAGCGAGTTCTATAATTATTACCGCCATCCCTGCTCCTTATCGCCGCACTGCACTTTTCACACTTTCTGGCTCTGGTTCTGGGTGGATCCGGTTGCGCCCGGTTCAGTCCTGGAGCGCAGCGCTGGGTCCCCCCGCCCCTCGGATAACAGTCCTGCTGATGGTTTCCTTCTGGGCACGGTTCTTACAAGTTTTGGAAGGAGTGACGGGGACGCTTCCAAAAATCTAGTTTATGGCGTTTTTTGTTTTTTTTATGGGTTAGAAAACTTTCCAGGAACCTTCAGCGCAATAAGTAATTTATTAATCGGGTTTTGGTCTTTAGGAAATCAGCTTGTCAGCGCCTGCATAAAGGGACGGAGCGCAGCCAGAGACCCTCTATAATGTGCAATTTTGGCAGTTAAAGGGGCATCTCATCTCGAATCATAAAACCTACAAAGTGACATCTTCATAAAATGTCTTTAATACTTTATTGGTTGTTTTTTGTTCTGCAGTGTTGGAAAAAGAAAAGTGTCTTTTTTCGAATGGAAACCATCAGCAAGAAGGCTGACAGCTTAATAGATCTCGGTCTAACACATTCTGTCTGTTTTGTGAAATCGTCATCATTGAAACTGAACCAGATGAAGGTATCAGGAAAGCAAAGCAGTAAACACAGTGGCAATAAAATAATGCAGCAGCTCACCTGCTTGCTGACGGTTTCCAGAATGCGATTCTTAACGACGTCCTCGCACTTGAAGCTTAATCATTGGGTACTGAAACGTTTTGCGACTTTCTAATATACTTTGTGCTTCAATTTCTCTCCGTTTTTAGAATTCTGCTTGCTGTCGGTGAATAGAAATATTTTTGTTTACATCACGAAAACGGAATATTTCTTGCGGCTGATGATTTATTAGCACTGATGAATATACCGATTAGTTTTCCGCGGCCAGTAAATGTTTATTTTGCCTTTTTTCAGATTTCATACCCCCCGAGCGATGAGGACGACAGCGACGATTCAGAAGGAGAAAATCAGGAGCTTGCACAGATTGACAAAGGTTAGAGGTCAAAGGAGGACGCTGCTCGCCGGGGGGCATGGTGTTAATTTAGAGGGGTTCAGGAGACCTAGTGACAACATACCTACCTGCTCTTAAAGGAACACTGATCTACAACCCCAATGCTTGGTTAAAAAAAGTAACCATTACCGACTGCCACATTATTTGTTCTTGATTTCTTTCTCTGTTTCTTAAAGCCAGGAAGTTGCCATTTGAAATGACTTTAGTTTTGTGCCATGTCTGTGATCGGCTTTTTTTCTACAAAATTAAACAACTGAATGAACATCCTCCCTCCAAGGCCGGAGATTCCATAATTTTTGCCAGGGGTTGTACTATTGTTTTCTGTTATCGGGCATTTTTCACTGTTGAGGTTTTCCATAAAATAATTGAGGAAAACTCCAGAAAATACCTGACCTCTTACTGAGCCCCTCCAGATTTATTCACGATGTGTAGTATACAATTTAGTGGTCCTTTAATCCAATTTACAGTAGTAGCCAAATGGAGCCAACATGGCTGATATTCAAAAACATCGCCTTACATAAGGCGTCATTACTCATATTTATTATTACATAAAGCCATGTAAAATAACAACTTTATTTCCTTTAATTGCATTTAAAGGGGAGCTGACAGTTTTTATAAATGTGTAATTTTTATACCAAATGTAAATGCTGCTGTTCTCCTGAATCCAGCAATGTTTTTCTTTCGTTCCTGCGCCTCGCCATTCCTGAGATATGACCTCATCTTCCCTGTTTATAAATCTAGTCTTTTTATCTAACTGGGCGTGGTCTTCAAGAACACGCCCACAGAGAGTTGAGGACCACACCTACTTTAATTAAGAGACTAGATTTATACACAGGGAAGAAGTGGCCATATCTCAGGAATGGAAAGGAGCAGAAACAAAAGAAAAACATCGCCGGATTCAGGAGAACAGCTGCATTTACACCAGCTAAACGGAAAAACATATTTTTGTCAAGTGAAGTGTCCCTTTAAGTCATTATACACATGCTGGATTTTTTTCAGTGAGCACAAGTACCCTCCAGAGCTGGCATCTCATCCAGAAAAGTAGTACCCCACTCTGCTCTGAGGGGGCAAGATCGCCAGATGGGTGTGTAGTCATGATTCAGGGTTATTTTTGTGGTTCAGATCATGACTATGTGGTCACAGTTCTGAGCCATCGGTGACAGTAGAGAAAGTTGTTTTTTTCCACTGAATTATTTCCTTAGATCTGATCAATGACAACCAGAAGTGTTGGAAACTGAATTATAGGGCGTTTTAAAGATATTGTCGCCTTACCATGGAGGTGAGAAAAGTAAAAACTAAAAAACTGGTACTCTCCTTCTGGGCTGCTGAAACTTTTTCCTAGTCAGCACTGCGCCAATATCCGAGGAATTACTTGAAGCCCCTGCCAGATGCTAATCCCAACAGAGTGATGAGGGATCCATTAGGAAGAAATCATCCATGAGTAGACAACCCCTTTAAGTCCAACTCTGTTCCACCCAAACGCTTAAAAATGTCATTCTTCTAGGAATAGTGCCTGTTTTACATCGGTTGCCCCAAAAATAAGCTGAGCTGTAATATCAGACGCAGCCTGTTGGCAAAGATGGCGCTGTTTACAATATTTATTCATGTAACACACGAGTGCTGGGTCATTTAGAGACCACCTATGGACGGATGTTAGAATATTTGCTACATTTTGGCACATAGAAGAGGATCCTGGGATGACGAGTCACCTCTCTGACAACCAAATATCCAAAATAAGGGCGTATGGAGATGAGTTGTCAGCCTGAAAAAAACACATTTTGTGGTTGGTGGAGATTGGTGGGTTGTGTAATGGACCTTTGGTGAGTCCTGGGGTTGAGGACAGCTGGGCCTGGGGTTAGTGATGTAGGAAGGGTTGTCAGATCTCTGACTACTCCAATTTTTTTTTTTTGCATGTTCTCAACAGAGAGAAGACGAAATTGTATCCTGACCCCATTGGCCACCAACCAGATGCAGAACCAAGGCAACCAGTGCTGCAAAGTGAGATCCATCTTCCACCCCAGCCTGGACCGGCACAGCTCGGAAGAGGAGCTGGAACGAATCAGTCGGGAATTTGCTGCGGAAAAACGCAAGTGGTCTCAGGTCAGCCGACTGAGCTGCCACAGCGACAACACATCGTCCAGCGACGAGGAGGTCAAGCACTTGTGCGCCATGTCCTTCAGGCCTGTTGAGCAGGTGGACGGTTTGTGTGGAAATTCGAGTCCCATCCTGTTTAGTGCCTCCCCTCCTAAGAGACTACAGTCCTTAAACCGGATCCCGGCTTCCCGGCCCCTTATATTTACCAGTGTGGGGGCCACGTTTGACCAAGGAATGCCATGTAAGAGACACAGACAGGGCTACGGAGACAAAAACAGCAGACCCAGCCTGGACCTGGAAAAGATGCAACAGGTAAGTGTGAATTCATTCCCTATCAGGCGGTCTGCAGACGTTGGGGTCATTGTGGGTCTACGTATGGTCACCGCTCGGTTGGGCGTCAGGTGGCCATGACTTAGTGTATGGCCTTCATATTACTTCCATATGGTGCCACCAACCTCAAACTTGGCCGCTGTCTAAACTAAGGCCTTAAAGTTCAAAAAACTCTCTGGGCTGTGGTGTTGTGCCCGAGATGTAGGACTAGAGTCTGAAGACGTCCATAGTGGGCACAGCTGTACTGAGTCCGCACAAGAAAGCATCGGGGATGGGGGGCTCAGAAATCCAGTCTTGCCGCCTTCGGAGGTTGACTGATCATCTCCTTGAGCATAAGCTTCACTGCAGAGATGGTGACACAGAACGTCCCAGCGTCAGACACCTCATTTTTTCTCATTTTTGTCCAGTTTCTTTTTATTTTTCAATTTCTTTTACGTGCACGAAATGCATTTGTTTATATCAACGATGAGGAATCCGCACAGAACGCGGCAGCATGTGGGACTGTCAGGGGTGGAATGTCAACCGTACAGCACTCCCTGCAGTTCTCGCTTTGTCTGTGGTATTCATCACCACATCTTTACAAGACTTTAGTTTTGTCTCAGTTCTTAGTCATCACTGACACCAAAGAAGATTTAAAGGGCAACTCCACCCTCTGCTGAAAGCTGACAGATCCTTTATGTGTCTGCCATCCTTCCTACTTCACAGGATTGAGGTCCTTAGGTGGAGAGGCCTCCTGACACCAAGGTGGCCATTGCTGATGTAAGCCAACATGGTGGTATAGATCCAGGCACAAATGTAACTATCTTCCTTTCTCTCTCTTTCCCTTTCTCTCTATTTTCCTTTCTTTTTCCTTCTTGCTCTTCTTTGCAGCAGCTCGACCTCTTCTCTTTGCAGCAGCTCAGCCTCTTCTCTTTGCAGCAGCTCGGTCTCTTCTCTTTGCAGCAGCTTGATCTCTTCTCTTTGCAGCAGCTCGGCCTCTTCTCTTTGCAGCAGCTCGGTCTCTTCTCTTTGCAGCAGCTCGGCCTCTTCTCTTTGCAGCAGCTCGGTCTCTTCTCTTTGCAGCAGCTCGGTCTCTTCTCTTTGCAGCAGCTCGGCCTCTTCTCTTTGCAGCAGCTCGGTCTCTTCTCTTTGCAGCAGCTCGGCCTCTTCTCTTTGTAGCAGCTCGGCCTCTTCTCTTTGCAGCAGCTCGGCCTCTTCTCTTTGCAGCAGCTCGGTCTCTTCTCTTTGCAGCAGCTTGGTCTCTTCTCTTTGTAGCAGCTCGGCCTTTTCCCTTTGCAGCAGCTCGGTCTCTTTTCTTTGCAGCAGCTCGGTCTCTTTTCTTTGCAGCAGCTCGGTCTCTTCTCTTTGCAGCAGCTCGGCCTCTTCTCTTTGCAGCAGCTTGGTCTCTTTTCTTTGCAGCAGCTCGGTCTCTTCTCTTTGCAACAGCTCGGCCTCTTCTCTTTGCAGCAGCTTGGTCTCTTTTCTTTGCAGCAGCTCGGTCTCTTCTCTTTGCAGCAGCTCGGTCTCTTTGAAGCAGCTCGGCCTCTTCCCTTTGTAGCAGCTCGGTCTCTTCTCTTTGCAGCAGCTCGGTCTCTTCTCTTTGCAGCAGCTCGGTCACTTCTCTTTGCAGCAGCTCGGTCTCTTCTCTTTGCAGCAGCTCGGTCTCTTCTCTTTGCAGCAGCTCGGTCTCTTCTCTTTGCAGCAGCTCGGTCTCTTCTCTTTGCAGCAGCTCGGTCTCTTCTCTTTGCAGCAGCTCGGTCTCTTTTTTTCTTTGCAGCAGCTCGGCCTCTTCTCTTTGCAGCAGCTCGGCCTCTTCTCTTTGCAGCAGCTTGGTCTCTTTTCTTTGCAGCAGCTCGGTCTCTTCTCTTTGCAGCAGCTCAGCCTCTTCTCTTTGCAACAGCTCGGCCTCTTCTCTTTGCAGCAGCTCGGTCTCTTTGCAGCAGCTCGGTCTCTTCTCTTTGCAGCAGCTCGGTCTCTTTTTTTCTTTGCAGCAGCTCGGCCTCTTCTCTTTGCAGCAGCTCGGCCTCTTCTCTTTGCAGCAGCTTGGTCTCTTTTCTTTGCAGCAGCTCGGTCTCTTCTCTTTGCAGCAGCTCAGCCTCTTCTCTTTGCAACAGCTCAGCCTCTTCTCTTTGCAACAGCTCGGTCTCTTCTCTTTGCTGCAGCTCGGCCTCTTCCCTTTGTAGCAGCTCGGTCTCTTCTCTTTGCAGCAGCTCGGTCTCTTCTCTTTGTAGCAGCTCGGTCTCTTCTCTTTGCAGCAGCTCGGTCTCTTCTCTTTGCAGCAGCTCGGTCTCTTCTCTTTGCAGCAGCTCGGTCACTTCTCTTTGCAGCAGCTCGGTCTCTTCTCTTTGCAGCAGCTCGGCCTCTTCTCTTTGCAGCAGCTTGGTCTCTTTTCTTTGCAGCAGCTCGGTCTCTTCTCTTTGCAGCAGCTTGGTCTCTTTTCTTTGCAGCAGCTCGGTCTCTTCTCTTTGCAGCAGCTCGGTCTCTTTGAAGCAGCTCGGCCTCTTCCCTTTGTAGCAGCTCGGTCTCTTCTCTTTGCAGCAGCTCGGTCTCTTCTCTTTGCAGTAGCTCGGTCACTTCTCTTTGCAGCAGCTCGGTCTCTTCTCTTTGCAGCAGCTCGGTCTCTTCTCTTTGCAGCAGCTCGATCTCTTCTCTTTGCAGCAGCTCGGTCTCTTCTCTTTGCAGCAGCTCGGTCTCTTCTCTTTGCAGCAGCTCGGTCTCTTTTTTTCTTTGCAGCAGCTCGGCCTCTTCTCTATGCAGCAGCTCGGCCTCTTCTCTTTGCAGCAGCTTGGTCTCTTTTCTTTGCAGCAGCTCGGTCTCTTCTCTTTGCAGCAGCTCAGCCTCTTCTCTTTGCAACAGCTTGGCCTCTTCTCTTTGCAGCAGCTTGGTCTCTTTTCTTTGCAGCAGCTCGGTCTCTTCTCTTTGCAGCAGCTCTGTCTCTTTGAAGCAGCTCGGCCTCTTCCCTTTGTAGCAGCTCGGTCTCTTCTCTTTGCAGCAGCTCGGTCTCTTCTCTTTGCAGCAGCTCGGTCACTTCTCTTTGCAGCAGCTCGGTCTCTTCTCTTTGCAGCAGCTCGGTCTCTTTGCAGCAGCTCGGTCTCTTCTCTTTGCAGCAGCTTGGTCTCTTCTCTTTGCAGCAGCTCGGTCTCTTTTTTTCTTTGCAGCAGCTCGGTCTCTTTTTTCTTTGCAGCTGCTCGGCCTTTTCTCTTTGCAGCAGCTTGGTCTCTTTTCTTTCCAGCAGCTTGGCCTCTTTCCTGTGTAGCAGCTCGGTCTCTTTTCTTTGCAGCAGCTCGGTCTCTTTTCTTTGCAGCAGCTCGGTCTCTTTTGTTTGCAGCAACTCGGTCTCTTCTCTTTGCAGCAGCTCGGCCTCTTCTCTTTGCAGCAGCTCGGTCTCTTTTGTTCTTTGCAGCAGCTCGGTCTCTTCTCTTTGCAGCAGCTCAGCCTCTTCTCTTTGCAACAGCTCGGCCTCTTCTCTTTGCAGCAGCTTGGTCTCTTTTCTTTGCAGCAGCTCGGTCTCTTCTCTTTGCAGCAGCTCGGTCACTTCTCTTTGCAGCAGCTCGGTCTCTTCTCTTTGCAGCAGCTCGGTCTCTTCTCTTTGCAGCAGCTCGGTCTCTTCTCTTTGCAGCAGCTTGGTCTCTTCTCTTTGCAGCAGCTCGGTCTCTTTTTTCTTTGCAGCAGCTCGGCCTCTTCTCTTTGCAGCAGCTCGGCCTCTTCTCTTTGCAGCAGCTCGGCCTCTTCTCTTTGCAGCAGCTCGGCCTCTTCTCTTTGCAGCAGCTCGGCCTCTTCTCTTTGCAGCAGCTCGGCCTCTTCTCTTTGCAGCAGCTCGGCCTCTTCTCTTTGCAGCAGCTCGGCCTCTTCTCTTTGCAGCAGCTCGGCCTCTTCTCTTTGCAGCAGCTCGGCCTCTTCTCTTTGCAGCAGCTCGGCCTCTTCTCTTTGCAGCAGCTCGATCTCTTCTCTTTGCAGCAGCTCGGTCACTTCTCTTTGCAGCAGCTCGGTCTCTTCTCTTTGCAGCAGCTCGGTCACTTCTCTTTGCAGCAGCTCGGTCTCTTCTCTTTGCAGCAGCTCGGCCTCTTCTCTTTGCAGCAGCTCGATCTCTTCTCTTTGCAGCAGCTCGATCTCTTCTCTTTGCAGCAGCTCGGTCACTTCTCTTTGCAGCAGCTCGGTCTCTTCTCTTTGCAGCAGCTCGGTCACTTCTCTTTGCAGCAGCTCGGTCTCTTCTCTTTGCAGCAGCTCGGTCTCTTCTCTTTGCAGCAGCTCGGATTCTTCTCTTTGCAGCAGCTCGGTCTCTTTTTTCTTTGCAGCAGCTCGGTCTCTTTTTTCTTTGCAGCAGCTCGGCCTTTTCTCTTTGCAGCAGCTTGGTCTCTTTTCTTTGCAGCAGCTTGGCCTCTTTCCTTTGTAGCAGCTCGGTCTCTTTTCTTTGCAGCAGCTCGGTCTCTTTTCTTTGCAGCAGCTCGGTCTCTTTTGTTTGCAGCAACTCGGTCTCTTCTCTTTGCAGCAGCTCGGCCTCTTCTCTTTGCAGCAGCTCGGTCTCTTTTCTTTGCAGTAGTTCGGTCTCTTTTGTTCTTTGCAGCAGCTCGATCTCTTCTGTTTGCAGCAGCTCGGTCTCTTCTCTTTGCAGCAGCTCGGTCTCTTTTCTTTGCAGCAGCTCGGCCTCTTCCCTTTGTAGCTGCTCGGTCTCTTCTCTTTGCAGCAGCTCGGCCTTTTCCCTTTGCAGCAGCTCGGTCTCTTTTCTTTGCAGCAGCTCGGTCTCTTTTCTTTGCAGCAGCTCTGCCTCTTCTCTTTGGAGTAGCTTGGCCTCTTTTTGCAGCAGCTCGGTCTCTTCTCTTTGCAGCAGCTCATCCTCTTCTCTTTGCAACAGCTCGGCCTCTTCTCTTTGGAGTAGCTTGGCCTCTTTTTGAAGCAGCTCGGTCTCTTCTCTTTGCAGCAGCTCTGCCTCTTCTCTTTGCAGCAGCTCGGCCTCTTCTCTTTGGAGTAGCTTGGCCTCTTTTTGCAGCAGCTCGGTCTCTTCTCTTTGCAGCAGCTCAGCCTCTTCTCTTTGCAACAGCTCGGCCTCTTCTCTTTGCAGCAGCTCTGTCTCTTTGAAGCAGCTCGGCCTCTTCCCTTTGTAGCAGCTCGGTCTCTTCTCTTTGCAGCAGCTCGGTCTCTTCTCTTTGCAGCAGCTCGATCACTTCTCTTTGCAGCAGCTCGGTCTCTTCTCTTTGCAGCAGCTCGGTCTCTTCTCTTTGCAGCAGCTCGGTCTCTTCTCTTTGCAGCAGCTTGGTCTCTTCTCTTTGCAGCAGCTCGGTCTCTTCTCTTTGCAGCAGCTCGGTCTCTTTTTTCTTTGCAGCAGCTCGGCCTCTTCTCTTTGCAGCAGCTCGGCCTCTTCTCTTTGCAGCAGCTCGGCCTCTTCTATTTGCAGCAGCTCGGCCTCTTCTATTTGCAGCAGCTCGGTCTCTTCTCTTTGCAGCAGCTCGGTCTCTTCTCTTTGCAGCAGCTCGGCCTCTTCTCTTTGCAGCAGCTCGGTCTCTTCTCTTTGCAGCAGCTCGGCCTCTTCTCTTTGCAGCAGCTCGGTCTCTTCTCTTTGCAGCAGCTCGGTCTCTTCTCTTTGCAGCAGCTCGGCCTCTTCTCTTTGCAGCAGCTCGGTCTCTTCTCTTTGCAGCAGCTCGGCCTCTTCTCTTTGCAGCAGCTCGGTCTCTTCTCTTTGCAGCAGCTCGGTCTCTTCTCTTTGCAGCAGCTCGGCCTCTTCTCTTTGCAGCAGCTCGGTCTCTTCTCTTTGCAGCAGCTCAGCCTCTTCTTTTTGCAGCAGCTCGGCCTCTTCTCTTTGCAGCAGCTCGGTCTCTTCTCTTTGCAGCAGCTCGGCCTCTTCTCTTTGCAGCAGCTCGGTCTCTTTGCAGCAGCTCGGCCTCTTCTCTTTGCAGCAGCTCGGCCTCTTCTATTTGCAGCAGCTCGGCCTCTTCTCTTTGCAGCAGCTTGGTCTCTTTTCTTTGCAGCAGCTCGGTCTCTTCTCTTTGCAGCAGCTCGGCCTCTTCTCTTTGCAACAGCTCGGCCTCTTCTCTTTGCAGCAGCTCGGTCTCTTCTCTTTGCAGCAGCTCGGCCTCTTCTCTTTGCAGCAGCTCGGCCTCTTCTCTTTGCAGCAGCTCGGTCTCTTCTCTTTGCAGCAGCTCGGTCTCTTCTCTTTGCAGCAGCTCGGTCTCTTCTCTTTGCAGCAGCTCGGCCTCTTCTCTTTGCAGCAGCTCGGTCTCTTCTCTTTGCAGCAGCTCGGCCTCTTCTCTTTGCAGCAGCTCGGTCTCTTCTCTTTGCAGCAGCTCGGCCTCTTCTCTTTGCAGCAGCTCGGTCTCTTCTCTTTGCAGCAGCTTGGCCTCTTCTCTTTGCAGCAGCTCGGCCTCTTCTCTTTGCAGCAGCTCGGCCTCTTCTCTTTGCAGCAGCTCGGCCTCTTCTATTTGCAGCAGCTCGGCCTCTTCTCTTTGCAGCAGCTTGGTCTCTTTTCTTTGCAGCAGCTCGGTCTCTTCTCTTTGCAGCAGCTCGGCCTCTTCTCTTTGCAACAGCTCGGCCTCTTCTCTTTGCAGCAGCTCGGTCTCTTCTCTTTGCAGCAGCTCGGCCTCTTCTCTTTGCAGCAGCTCGGCCTCTTCTCTTTGCAGCAGCTCGGTCTCTTCTCTTTGCAGCAGCTCGGTCTCTTCTCTTTGCAGCAGCTCGGTCTCTTCTCTTTGCAGCAGCTCGGCCTCTTCTCTTTGCAACAGCTCGGTCTCTTCTCTTTGCAGCAGCTCGGTCTCTTCTCTTTGCAGCAGCTTGGCCTCTTCTCTTTGCAGCAGCTCGGCCTCTTCTCTTTGCAGCAGCTCGGTCTCCTTGCAGCAGCTCGGTCTCTTCTCTTTGCAGCAGCTCGGTCTCTTCTCTTTGCAGCAGCTCGGCCTCTTCTCTTTGCAGCAGCTCGGCCTCTTCTCTTTGCAGCAGCTCGGTCTCTTCTCTTTGCAGCAGCTCGGTCTCTTCTCTTTGGAGTAGCTCGGTCTCTTCTCTTTGCAGCAGCTCGGCCTCTTCTCTTTGCAACAGCTCGGTCTCTTTGCAGCATCTCGGTCTCGTCTCTTTGCAGCATCTCGGTCTCTTCTCTTTGCAGCAGCTCGGTCTCTTCTCTTTGCAGCAGCTCGGTCTCTTCTCTTTGCAGCAGCTCGGCCTCTTCTCTTTGCAGCAGCTCGGCCTCTTCTCTTTGCAGCAGCTCGGTCTCTTCTCTTTGCAGCAGCTCGGCCTCTTCTCTTTGGAGTAGCTCGGTCTCTTCTCTTTGCAGCAGCTCGGCCTCTTCTCTTTGCAACAGCTCGGTCTCTTTGCAGCATCTCGGTCTCTTCTCTTTGCAGCAGCTCGGTCTCTTCTCTTTGCAGCAGCTCGGTCTCTTCTCTTTGCAGCAGCTCGGCCTCTTCTCTTTGCAGCAGCTCGGTCTCTTCGCTTTGCAGCAGCTCGGTCTCTTCTCTTTGCAGCAGCTCGGTCTCTTCTCTTTGCAGCAGCTCGGCCTCTTCTCTTTGCAGCAGCTCGGTCTCTTCTCTTTGCAGCAGCTCGGCCTCTTCTCTTTGCAGTCGCTCAGTCTCATCTGCAAAACCACAGTAAACCTAGACTAAAGCGAACTGCGCTAAACTATGGACAAGACTCAACTGAACGAGGCAAAAGAGGTGATTCTGACAAGTGCTAAAAGTTTATTAAAGAAGTTAAATAGATGATTTGACCCCCTGTGTCGGGACTAGTACGGAGCTTGGGAGGGGACAATGACATGACACAAAAATGCAAATAGCACCAAAGTATGGCAACCGATGAACATGGGTTTGCGGTGGGAGTCCACAGTCGTGGTTGACAACAGTGTTTATTTTTGCTGCCTATGAACAGCATCACAATAGGGTGGAGTTATGCTAATCAGTTTTAAAAAGGGGAGTGTCCGGTAGTGTGTTCCCTAGCAGAATGCATCAGTGCAGGAGGGTGGAGGAGACCCTACGATATTACACTGACACTCATGGAATTATCTTTCCATCTGACCAACCACATTCTGTGTGATCAGTACTGGGCGTCTCCGCCATGTTAGTACATTGCCCGCCATACTGTCTGCAGATGAGCAGCGGCCCAGTCCCGTGTCTGCAGCTCTCGGCTGGGTCGCTCCAGGCTGGAGGTTGAGTAACATTCGTCCCAGTTTCCACTGCAGCCACTTTTATATTATTAGAAAGGAAAGTTAATGGGATGAAGCCGCTTCAGTCACGTAGTGCACAGACAAGCCCGGGCTGCAAACCACAAGCCGGGGGTGACTGCGCCATCTGAGCAAGGTAATACCTGCTCCATGTGCTCTGTGGATATTTTACTCTTAAAAGGATCCTGCATTTAAAGGGACATTAACCCTGAATTAATCATGTAATGTCCTGTTAATACATTCCAGGCTGATTACGCTCTGCCCCGAAGCCTGTGACTACACGCAGACAAACAAAGGACCTGGAATAAGAATGGTTCACTAACCAATGTTTTATAATTACTAATTAATGGTCTGTTCTAAGACAACGCATAATAACTGACTGAGAATAGGTCTTATTCATCGTTATATAATGTAACACTTTAAAGGGCACATTACAGAAGCTGCTAGAAATATAGATCTGTCACTATAATACTGCCCCTATATACAAAAATATCACTATTATGTATTCTTGTACATAGAGGCAGTATTATAGTAGTTATATTCTTGTACATAGGAGCCGTATTATAGTAGTTATATTCTTGTACACAGGGGCAGTATTATAGTAGTTATATTCTTGTACATAGGAGCAGTATTATAGTAGTTATATTCTTGTACATAGGGGCAGTATTATAGTAGTTATATTCTTGTACATAGGGGCAGTATTATAGTAGTTATATTCTTGTACATAGGGGCAGTATTATAGTAGTTATATTCTTGTACATAGAGGCAGTATTATAGTAGTTATATTCTTGTACATAGGGGCAGTATTATAGTAGTTATATTCTTGTACATAGAGGCAGTATTATAGTAGTTATATTCTTGTACATAGGGAGCAGTGTTATAGTAGTTATATTCTTGTACATAGGGGAAGTATTATAGTAGTTATATTCTTGTACATAGGAGCAGTATTATAGTAGTTATATTCTTGTACATAGAGGCAGTATTATAGTAGTTATATTCTTGTACATAGGAGCAGTATTATAGTAGTTATATTCTTGTACATAGAGGCAGTATTATAGTAGTTATATTCTTGTACATAGGAGCAGTATTATAGTAGTTATATTCTTGTACATAGAGGCAGTATTATAGTAGTTATATTCTTGTACATAGGGGCAGTATTATAGTAGTTATATTCTTGTACATAGAGGCAGTATTATAGTAGTTATATTCTTGTACATAGGAGCAGTATTATAGTAGTTATATTCTTGTACATAGAGGCAGTATTATAGTAGTTATATTCTTGTACATAGGGGCAGTATTATAGTAGTTATATTCTTGTACATAGAGGCAGTATTATAGTAGTTATATTCTTGTACATAGGGAGCAGTGTTATAGTAGTTATATTCTTGTACATAGGGGAAGTATTATAGTAGTTATATTCTTGTACATATGGGCAGTATTATAGTATTTATATTCTTGTACATATGGGCAGTATTATAGTATTTATATTCTTGTACATAGGAGCAGTATTATAGTAGTTATATTCTTGTACCTGGGGACAGTATTATAGTAGTTATATTCTTGTACATAGGGGCAGTATTATAGTAGTTATATTCTTGTACATAGGGGCAGTATTATAGTATTTATATTCTTGTACATAGGGGCAGTATTATAGTAGTTATATTCTTGTACATAGGAGCAGTATTATAGTAGTTATATTCTTGTACATAGGGGCAATATTATAGTAGTTATATTCTTGTACATAGGGGCAGTATTATAGTAGTTATATTCCTGTACATAGGGGCAGTATTATAGTATTTATATTCTTGTACATAGGGGCAGTATTATAGTAGTTATATTCCTGTACATAGGGGCAGTATTATAGTAGTTATATTCCTGTACATAGGGGCAGTATTATAGCAGTTATATACTTGTACATAGGGGCAGTATTATAGTAGTTATATTCTTGTACATAGGAGCAGTATTATAGTAGTGTGAGTATAAGTACTATAATACTTTGTCATGACCTATTATTCAGGTGCTACACCCCTGTACATTCCCAATGTCAGTGTATAGCAGTATGTAGCAGGGTCGTCAGGCTGTACATGTTGCTTCATTACACAGATTGTACGGATGTGTTCGCTATTGTTGTGAATGTCTGGTAAACCGCACATTGTACGTTGTGCTTCCTCTTCTGCGAGGTGCACACACATCAGTTGAGTTATTGCCTGAATGAACTTGACAAATCTTATACATAGAGAAATTAAGAAGTGCTGAAATATTAAATGAGATTGTGTCACGCAGAAGAGCCTGGAAACTTTGCACACAGGGGTTAGACATAGGGTGGAATACTATGTCGGTCTGCCAGGTTTTCTCCGAGTTAATTGGATTTACGTCAGGCCTTGCATGCTTCCTCTGTATATTACTGCCTGACATAAATGCTTTATATGCCACAGTCAACGTGAAGTTAACAAATATCTTATTATTTAAATGAGTTTATCAATGAAAGCAGCTATAATGGCATTAACCAGATCTCTCTGTGGGATGAGATGTGGCCCGATTGCATTTTGAGATTTGTCCTTCTGGCACTTTGTGGATTAGGAGGTCAGATGTAAGCATCATGCAATAGGAGAAATCTTCTGAGCACTCTAGAACTAGTAGCAACCTGTCAGCACTCTAGAGAGAGACAGGACCTGTGGGCACTCTAGAGAGAGACAGGACCTGTGGGCACTCTAGAGAGAGACAGGACCTGTGGGCACTCTAGAGAGAGACAGGACCTGTGGGCACTCTAGAGAGAGACAGGTCCTGTGGGCACTCTAGAGAGAGACAGGACCTGTGGGCACTCTAGAGAGAGACAGGACCTGTGGGCACTCTAGAGAGAGACAGGACCTGTCAGCACTCTAGAGAGAGACAGGACCTGTGGGCACTCTAGAGAGAGACAGGACCTGTGGGCACTCTAGAGAGAGACAGGACCTGTGGGCACTCTAGAGAGAAATAAGATGAAGAAAAAGCCAGCTCACCGATCCCACGGGAAGCAAGGGACTCCGTCCTTGATGAGACGTGATGAAACACACTTGGAAAGAAAAAAGAGGTTCCAGCTTCTCCAGATAAAATCGAAAGGCTTTATTGCTATAACATCATTAAAAAATGAACAGCTCCCGAGACATCACCATGACAGTATGTACAACAGGCTACGCGTTTCGACCGACAAGCGGTCTTTATCAAAGCTAATCTACTAAATAGTGAATTGGTATAAAAAGACCTGAGGACCAATAGCATGACAAATGCAAATCACATGGTCGGAAAGGTCCTCACGATGAACAAAACTAATAACAATTCACACAAAAGACATAAAAGACAAATATATACAAACAAACCGCCGCGCTTTTTGCGTTTTTTTGCGGTTTTATAGTGTGTATAACAGAGCTGCAACAAGCAGAATCACTGAGAGATGTGTCTGAGACGCTGTGACTGTTATCAATGGAATCTCCTTCACGTGAGCTGAAGCTCACATACCGCCTGTGCTGTCTTCTTTTGCGGTTAGTGTGTCTAAGATTAGACTTAGGTGTTTTGGCAGAAAAATCCCAATCCCTCCAATTATATACTTTGTTTGACGCATAATCTTCCAGATCTCGTTGGAATTTGCGTTTCTTTCTCTGCATAATGTCGTCTTCTAATTTGGTCAAAACTTCCTGCGTCTTTTTGAAGGAGAAATTGTCATCTAATATGATGTTACTTATTTTAAGACTCTCTTTCGTTTTATCAATTTCAGATTGAAAATTAGAAAGTTTTGATTCCTCATGTTTGACAATAAAGCGCATAAGATCCAATGAACAAGTACTTAGAATAGTGTTCCATTCAATGGAAAAGGTCTCACCAAAATTAATTGGTCCTCAGGTCTTTTTATACCAATTCACTATTTAGTAGATTAGCTTTGATAAAGACCGCTTGTCGGTAGAAACGCGTAGCCTGTTGTACATACTGTCATGGTGATGTCTCGGGAGCTGTTCATTTTTTAATGATGTTATAGCAATAAAGCCTTTTGATTTTATTTGGAGAAGCTGGAACCTCTGTTTTCTTTCCAAGTGCACTCTAGAGAGAGACAGGACCTGTGGGCACTCTAGAGAGAGAAAGGACCTGTGGGCACTCTAGAGAGAGACAGGACCTGTGGGCACTCTAGAGAGAGACAGGACCTGTGGGCACTCTAGAGAGAGACAGGACCTGTGGGCACTCTAGAGAGAGACAGGACCTGTGGGCACTCTGTGATGAGTGGTGGCTTGTAAGCACTCTAAAATGAAAGGCGGCTTTTGAGCCCTCTGGAATGAGAGGCGGCCTGTGAGCACTCTAGAATGAGAGATCGCCCATGAGCACTCTGGAATCAGAGGTGGCCTGTTGGCACTCTGTGGAATCGGAGGTGGCCTGTGTGCACCATATAGTATAAGGGGCAGCCTGTGAGCATCCTTTGGTTTAGGAGGCAGCTTGTGAGCACTCAGTCTGGAGGTGGCCCATGAGCAATCTCTAGGATGAGAAGAGAGCTGTGAGCACAGTGATTACTGACTTGCAATATCAGATACCACATAAGATGCTGTGACGCACAACCTTAGGACGTCTAAAGTCCAGGGCCGAGTACAAATGTTGTACGTTGCGTGACCATAGCGTGTGAGTGGTTAGTAGTCCATGGACAGGGCTCGGTGTACACACGTGTCAGCATTAATATTGTGTGAACGCTCTGTAGGATTATATTGTGTTTTCAGATAAGTAATTTTCCAGTTTTTGGTGTGACCTGTTTCTCAGTGGCTCATGGGCCCCAATGCAAAATCGGGGGCCCCAATTGTTGCAAGTCTTTACTAGTATTGGTCTTTTTTATATAAGCCCAAGAGACTTTTGGGTCCCGTTAGGCTCCAGGACCTGGGTGCGATTGAAACCCCTGCCCCTATTGTAGTTATGCCCCTGCTGTTCCGTACATCCAGCAGATTCCATGGATTAGTTACTACGGATAAACTGGATATAGTCATGGGCTCAGGGCATCGTAAAACAGGAAAGTCTTTTAAAATGCTGGATCCACCGAGTCAAAAACTTGCTATACATACAGCGCTTCTAATGGGTGTGGGTGAAGAATTTTGAGGAAAGCCCTCAGATCACAGAGATTACAGCAGATTCTGGTTGTAAATGTCCCAACCTCTGAATTCACA
Source organism: Ranitomeya imitator (assembly GCF_032444005.1). Lineage (NCBI taxonomy): Eukaryota > Metazoa > Chordata > Amphibia > Anura > Dendrobatidae > Ranitomeya > Ranitomeya imitator. Next base: position 17,512,316 of record NC_091286.1, on the reverse strand, counting down.
CCGGTATATTCGAAATAAGACATCTTGGGACAGAAAGAGTAAAGGTGCCCATATGAGATGAGGTTTGGTAAAACCAACAATGTTGGTGGGACTGGCGGCCCGCTATCTGTTGTGTATTGGAGTTGTACAACTCTCCCTTGATGGAAAAAGAAGTAAGACTGAGCATGTTGAATTTGAACATGTCCTTTCCTTTAACCGGAGGCAAGCTGAGATGGTTGGTAGCTGCTTATTTCCCTCTCCACTCTGAAAACACAGACCGGTCAGTGAGTCGACAGACATTGCTGTCTGCCAAGTAGTGCAAAATCTGTACAATATATAATACTGGTGCTCTCTTTTGTAGAAGAGAGGTTTGGGGACCGTAATGGGCCAAGATGCACCCCCCGATAGCAATGCCTGTGCCTGAGACTTGCATAGACCACCATTAATAGGCATAAACACCTAGAGGACATGTCCTCTACGATCCCATATTACTTGGAACTTCCAGACAGCTGTAGATCAGACACTCTGATAAATTTAATGTAAAATCTGAAAGAAGATCTGAAATGAAGATTTGAGGAGGGCAGGGGCTATACATTAACACGAAGCGTGGGTGACTCAAAGACTCAGGAAAATTGAACCACATAGTCTAGGTTTAGATACAGGGACTGTATCACATGTTGGGTTTGGATATAAACGCTCAGCAGTCACCTAAGATTAACCGGTTCATCTTCACCTGAATTGGCTTAGAACAGTTGACGTGTGGATCGTTTCTTGCGACACTCGTAGGATTCATCCTTTCTCACTGATGAGAGACGTTTCAGATTTATATTCAAACCAGTGGATAATTCTGAACATTCAAATTTCTGGCCACTTAATAGTAAATAATCCATGCAAATGTCGACATCGCTGCACCACACTGGAAACTTTTGTGTAGCAACCTGGCACATGTAGAAGACATTTTACCAAAGCACCGATTCATAGACTCGGCATAGAGCGGGTCTTGGTTATAGCTGTCCACATTTACTATTTGTCTACAAATGGTCTCCATGAATGCCACCAGTTGAGCTTCATTGAGGGAACAAAGGCCATAAAATAGGTTTTGCATCAGGCTGTACCACGGTATATAAAAATCATTCTGGTGACATTGATGTAATGCATTTGTTGCCTCCAGTGGTGATAAATGTTATTGCAAGGATTTATGTATGCTGACTCTATAATAATTTATGATGGCCAGAAAGGTATCTGGATTCCTATGAAACTCAAATTTGGCTCAAACTGGGCTCCTAATTTTGATTTGACATTTGGAATTGGCCATTGAAGTCAAAGGGAGCAGCTGGTAGTTGGGCTTCAGGAGTTGGCCTGGACTGCAATTAACCCCCATAGCGGTCCCAAAATCGTAACCTTGCTATTAGATCAGAAGACAAAGAGACTGGTTCCCATAGATTGCTAACATAGTGGAAAAACTTTACCAAACAGGTTTATTAACCTTCTCTTTTTGAGTCTCTTTAAAGACTTTATAAAGGGGAAAACCTGAAACATTTTACACCTTAAGTAAAAAGACTGTGGGTATAGCACTTTAAAAAACTGTCTACAGATACAGTATTTCAATTGAAATGCATATGGGTTGTGTATCTGCTTTGTATATGATTGTTATAATATGTTATTATGTGCTGTACAGTGTGTTGTGTTGCCAGAATAATGGGCAAAGTCAACATAAACATTAGATGACTGTCAACTGAATGATGCTATGGCTAATCGTTCATTTGATAGTCATCTTGGCAGTCTCTCCAATACACAAGAGTGCTCGCTCAGTCAAGAGCTCCTATGTTCTCTATGAGAGAGCCACTGCTAGACATATCTGCCGGCGGCTTATTTCTGAGAAAACAAAACGATCGGCAGTCTAAAATCAGCCATGCCCGATCGTCATCTTCCCCAATTATCAGTTGACTGGTGACCCGATACACATTAGAATGTGTGGATTCATCTGATATTAGTCGAATGTGTATGGGGGGGCTTTACTGACATATACTACCGTTCAAAAGTTTAGGGTCAGTTAGAAATTTCCTTATTTTTGGAAGAAAAGCACAGTTTATTCCAATGAAGCTAAGATTAACTGATTCAGAAATACACTCTATACATTGTTAATGTGGTAAATGACTATTCTAGCTGCAGACGTCTGGTTTGTAATGCAATATCTTCATAGGTATATAGAGGCCCATTTCCAGCAACCATCACTCCAGTGTTCTTATGGTACTTTGTGTTTGCTAACTGTGTAATAGAATACCCTTGAAAACCCTTGTGCAAGTATGTTAGCACAGCTGAAAATAGTTTGGCTGATTAGAGAACATATAAACCTGACCTTCCTTGGAGCTAGTTGAGAATCTGGAGCATTACATTTGTTGGTTCCATTAAACTCTCAAAATGTCCAGAAAAAAAGAACTTTCATGTGAAACTCGACAGTCTATTCTTGTTCTTAGAAATGAAGGCCAAGAAACTGAAGATTTCCTACAATGGTGTGTACTACTCCCTTCAGAGGAGAGCACAGACAGGCTCTAACCAGAGTAGAAAGAGAAGTGGGAGGCCTCGCTGCACAACTGAGCAACAAGACAAGTACATTAGAGTCTGTAGTTTGAGAAATAGACACCTCACAGGTCTTCAACTGGCAGATTCATTAAATAGTACACGCAAAACACCAGTGTCAACGTCTACAGTGAAGAGGCGACTCCGGGATGCTGGCCTTCAGGGCAGAGTGGCAAAGAAAAAGCCATATCTGAGACTGGCTAAGAAAAGGAAAAGATTAATATGGGCAAAAGAACACAGACATTGGACAGAGGAAGCTTGGAAAAAAGTGTTATGGACAGACGAATCCAAGTTTGAGGTGTTTAGATCACACAGAAGAACATTTTTGGGACGCAGAACAACTGAAAAGATGCTGGAAGAGTGCGTGACGCCATCCGTCAAGCATGGTGGAGGTAATGTGATGGTCTGGGGTTGCTTTGGTGCTGGTAAAGTGGGAGATTTGTACAAGGTAAAAGGGATATTGAATAAGGAAGGCTATCACTCCATTTTGCATCGCCATGCCATACCCTGTGGACAGCGCTTGATTGGAGCCAATTTCATCCTACAACATGACAATGACCGAAAGCACATCTCCAAATTATGCAGGAACAATTTAGGGAAGAAGCCGGCAGCTGGTATTCTATCTGTAATGGAGCGGCCAGCACAGTCACCAGATCTCAGCCCCATTGAGCTGTTGTGGGAGCAGCTTGACCGTATGGTGCAAAAAAAGTGCCCATCAAGCCAAACCAACTTGTGGAGGGGCTTCTGGAAGCATGGGGGGAAATTACTCCAGAATTACCTCCGCAAATTAACTTCTAGAATGCCAAAGGTCTGCAATACTGGAATTGCTGCAAAGGGAGCATTCTGTGACGAAAGCAAAGTTTGAAGGAAAAAATTATGATTTCAAAGAAAAATCTTTTTTTCGAACCTTGTCAATGTCTGGACTAGATTTTACATTGATTTGGCAACTCATTTGATTAATAAAAGTATGAGTTTTCATGGAAAACACAAAATTGTCTGGGTGACCCTAAACTTTTGAACGGTAGTGTAGGAGGCGCCAGCATTAACATGGTCACAGGAAGCGTCAGGACGTGTGTGTTTAGGCAACAAACAGGAGGAGTGATTTGTGACTTATGTGCTGATGGTTCTCGGTCCCATGTACTTATGTTGTAGGTTATAATAGGAGCTGGTTGCGGGAAGTAAGGACAGTGTGTGGCTGAAGCCAGGGGAGCAAGTAAACTACGCAAGAATTGTAGGAAAGGTAAGTCATAGCAGAGCTCTCAGGAATGAGACAGGCGTGGGATTGAGCCTCCTGTTTAATCGTCAGACGTTGAGTAGAGAACGTTACAACAGATTCCGTGAGATCTCAAGCAGGTCGGCTAAAGTCATGACACATGAAAAGGATGGATGGAGACCTATAAGCTGGTGGAATGGTTGAAAAATGTGTCCTCCTCTAGGAGAGTATAAGGATGGCTCTAGCCGTGGCCTGGACTGTCCGTATTTCCTAACCACCTTAGATTTGCATTTCTGACAGCAGCTGAATGCTAATAGAGTAACGTGCGCTCTGCAGATGGACCTCCCGGGATCTTCTTGGTTTCAAAATCTATACTAAACAATTTGACACCTCTTGGCTTGTGAATAAAGCTTCACTTCTAGTGAACATTCAGGCTATGCCAGGAGCTAAAACCCATCAGATTTGGGCAACGCTTGTCTTACATCTGTGGTGTTGATGCCAGTATAGAGGCAGCCAAATGGTATGGGCACAAGAGACCCCAGGTGGCAGGATATGGGTGGGGGACAATCCCAAGGTGCATTAATAACCATGGGGGCTGTTTTCAATTTGTGTTTCTCAATTTGATATTGGTCACTTTTTGTGTAGATTAATTACTTGGTGGAGACTGTGTTGGACTGGAGTGTGCCGACAGCGTCTTCCAGTGGTGAAAAGTGGCACTACAACTGTCAATGGAAAGAGCTAAGGCATACGAATAGCTCAGTACTGTACTACAGATCACATAATATCATAGAAAAGATGATACTTTCCCTTTCAGTTCCATAATCGGTCTATGAAGCAGATCGTACCCTGGTGTATAGGGATCGGGGATTACTCTTTGCCAGGGCATGTTCCAGGAATCTGCGGGACGTGATAAACATTGTGACTACGTCAGTGGAAATGAGCGCCATAGGGCACGATCCATAGGGGCACAACAGATTCACTACGTAATAGTTAATGATTCAGAGATGAAGATTGTTGTGTTATATTTTTAAAGGGCCATAAAACAGGAGAAGTGCATCATATTTAAAGCACCCCTGGATATGTAGCATATACCGCAATTGGGTAAGGTGTTGTTTCATGAAACAATTCCTCTTTTTATGACTTTTTACTTCCTCCATTTCACTCTCGTGTGACAAATGACTTGTGATTATTATGTAACTTATTGTCATGGTAACCAATGTAAGGCATTGAAGAAAACACTTCAGGTTAGTATATTCACTAAAGCCCGCTCCATAGCTCATCATTTGCTATGCTACACTATGCTTTACATTATTGTTATTTCTGGTCATTAGCTGCTGTAATGTTCATAGCTCTGTTATGGGATTTTAAGGTGGAAAATATATTAACTTTTCATCCATTGTAAACTTTATTACAACATATGGGACTTGGGAAGCAAATTTAAAAACAAGTGAAGTCAAAAGGGAAGTATTTTACATTTTGATGTTCAGTAAAAGCCATTATAATTATGGCCTTCATGTGGACCCCATTGCGGTACCACACTTTGGTACAGGATAATTATTCGTAATCAAACTTTGCTCAATGTTTTCACAACAGTTCCACAGTGGGGAAAAATAACATTACTAATGAAGTTGCAAATTTTAAATAGCGGCAGACTGTTAAAAAAGCACATGCAATGAGATGAAATTCTTCTGTGAAAATTTGCAGCATATGCTGCTAATGTAAAATCCACACTATACATCAATATTGGCTGTACTTTATCTATTACCATTGAGAATAAATAGTTGTGATAGAGATAACTAAAAGATGCTAAAATGTAAAAACTAGTCTGTAGCTTTAAATATAGAAAGTACAGCACCTCTCCTGTATGCAGAGTTCTCCTTTAAGAAATATCCTATCCGTAAATGAGGTCTGGGGCCGAGTTATGATCACGTCTTCTCGCTATGCCTGCATGTCTATTGTCCTGATCTGTTTTGTCTTCGTCGTCTCGGAGCAGGACCTGTGTTCTTTTATTTTGGGCCTGAGTTGTACAATATGCACCATGTTCTCACCTCTGTATAAACAGGAAGCTTCTGTACATGCTCGGCGTTGCGTGGAGAGGCAATGTTCTATGTCAAGGACTCTTCCATGTTGTGACACACGTTTCCCTGCTGCTCTGGAGGATGATATACATCTCGTGGCAGTTACTAGCTGTCATATGCTATGCCATATACTGCAGATAAAGACAAAAAGAATAAAAAAATCAGGAAGAAATATGTTCTGTCTGTAGGTTTTCACCTTCAAAAAGTGCAGAAATATCAATGAACAGGTTGAGAATGGGAAATATACTTATTACCTAAATCACTGTTCTGGGAAAGCAGGGTTACAGCCAGTATGGCTGCCCTTGGGCTAGGGTCAGGATTAGAGGGTATGACCTGTTGTTAGACCTGTTCACTAATGCTGAGGTCACTCTGTCCTGTCACATTTGTAGGTGCCAATTTTTAACAGTTAGTTGCCATTTTCTCAGTGACCGGCAGCCTGGTACCTGGTACCTGCATGTTTATATTGACTGACAATTTAATTGCCTTCAGGGATTTTTTTTTTTTCATTTATTCTCTTAATACCCTAGACCACCAGGGTTGTTTAAATGAATCCCTTATTACACTAGGCCACCAGGGATGCTTAACTTATCACTTCATACACTAGGCCACCAAGGGTGCTTAAATTATTACTTGATAAACTAGGCCACCAAGGGTGCTTACATTATCTCCTTAATACGCTAGCCCACCAGGGATGCTTAAATTATTCCCTTAATATCCTAGGTTACCAGGGATGCTTAAATTCACTTCATACACTAGTCCACCAGGGATGCTTAAATTATCCCCATAATACACTAGTCCACCAGGGATGCTTAAATTATTCCCTTAATATCCAAGGTTACCAGGGATGCCCAAATTATCACTTCATACACTAGACCACCAGGGATGCTTAAATTATCCCCTTTATACTGTAGGCCACCGGAGAAGCTTACATTATCCCCTTAATAAACTAGCCCCCCAGGGAGGCTTAAATTATCCCCTTGATACACTAGATCACCAAGGATGCTTAAATAACCTCTTTATACACTACAACACCAGGGATGGTTAAATTATCCCTTAATACTCTAGGCCACCAGGGATGCTTAAATAAATTCCATATTCATCTCCTACAGATTGTGAGCCCTCACGGGCAGGGTCCTCTCTCCTACTGTATCCGCACCCATCCCCTGTAGACTGTGAGCCCTCGCGGGCAGGGTCCTCTCTCCTCCTGTATCCTCTCCCATCCCTTGTAGATTGTGGACCCTCGCGGGCAGGGTCCTCTCTCCTCCTGTATCCTCTCCCATCCCTTGTAGATTGTGAGCCCTCGCAGGCAGGGTCCTCTCTCCTCCTGTATCCTCACCCATCCCTTGTAGATTGTGAGCCCTCGCTGGCAGGGTCCTCTCTCCTCCTGTATCCTCACCCATCCCTTGTAGATTGTGAGCCCTCGCGGGCAGGGTCCTCTCTCCTCCTGTATCCTCACCCATCCCCTTTAGACTGTGAGCCCTCGCGGGCAGGGTCCTCTCTCCTCCAGTATCCTCACCCATCCCTTGTAGATTGTGAGCCCTCGCGGGCAGGGTCCTCTCTCCTCCTGTATCCTCACCCATCCCTTGTAGATTGTGAGCCCTCGCGGGCAGGGTCCTCTCTCCTCCTGTATCCTCACCCATCCCTTGTAGATTGTGAGCCCTCGCGGGCAGGGTCCTCTCTCCTCCTGTATCCTCACCCATCCCTTGTAGATTGAGGACCCTCGCGGGCAGGGTCCTCTCTCTTCCTGTATCCTCACCCATCCCTTGTAGATTGTGAGCCCTCGCGGGCAGGGTCCTCTCTCCTCCTGTATCCTCACCCATCCCCTGTAGATTGTGAGCCCTCACGGGCAGGGTCCTCTCTCCTCCTGTATCCTCACCCATCCCCTTTAGACTGTGAGCCCTCGCGGGCAGGGTCCTCTCTCCTCCTGTATCCTCTCCCATCCCTTGTAGATTGTGGACCTTCGCAGGCAGGGTCCTCTCTCCTCCTGTATCCTCACCCATCCCCTTTAGACTGTGAGCCCTCGCGGGCAGGGTCCTCTCTCCTCCTGTATGCTCATCCAACCATTGTAGATTGTGAGCCCTCGCGGGCAGGGTCCTCTCTCCTCCTGTATCCTCACCCATCCCTTGTAGATTGTGAGCCCTCGCGGGCAGGGTCCTCTCTCCTCCTGTATCCTCACCCATCCCCTGTAGATTGTGAGCCCTCGCGGGCAGGGTCCTCACTCCTTATGTACCCGTGTGCCTTGTTTTGCTCATGTTTATTGTACTTGTCTATATTTGCCCCTTTTTTTCACATGTAAAGCGCCATGGAATAAATGGCGCTATAAAAATGTCTAATAATAATATTACCCTAGATGGCCAGAGATGCTTAAAATAACTACCATGGCTTACCAGAGATGCCTAAGTAAACCCCCTTTAACCTTAGGTGACCAGGGATGATGCATTACATAATTCATTACTACCACAGCCCACCAGGTACGCTAACGTGAATCCTTCACTACCCTAGGCTACCGGCCACAACTAATTTACCCTTAATGCCCTAGGCCACCAGGGATACTAAAATGAACTATGATGCACCTCACTACCCCAGGCCACCATAACCCTTTATTAAAATAACCATCCATCAAGGATGCTGAAGCTAATCCTGTTACTACTCTTGCTCACCAGGGATGTCAACATTAACGCTTCCAATACACTACGCACCTCGGATAATAGGTCTATACATAGAGCCTCAGACCTACGATCGCACCCTGGATATCTGTGCGGTTGTGACAACCCTTCGTTCCCATTTCAGGCCATTATCACTCCTTAATTCTATCCTGAAGTCAATCATTCATTCTTTATTCACTCTGCCATCCCACCGTCCTCCATATTCTTCATATCCAGTGCTCAGTGTCGCCCCCTGCTGACTATTGTATTCTTCTATTTTCCTGTTCACCACCATATAAAATGTACCTGGTTTCCTTTATTTCAGAAAATGCTGCTGAAGAAGACGTGTGGATCCAAGACGAGAGTCATTAAAATACGAGTAAGTTCTTTTATTCTTATTTGTTTCTTAATTGGCTCCTAAATCTTTATTTTTAGGAGACTGGCACTATACAACTCCCAGAAAGCTCCACAGCAGACACTGAACCTGCAGGGGGTGACGAGATCAGGTCGACATTACTCCTGTTATAGTAAATATTTATATTCCCTACTAAAAATGTATCTGGCGCCTCTTTTCCTGTAACTTTGTATAGTTCCTCTGTTATTCCTCCTGGAAATGTGCGGATAAATGGACACTTGTGACCACTCGCCTTGTGTCAATGTGTCGAAGTGGAAAACGCCCCTTGGACAAGTGGAATGGCAAAACCCAATTGTCAATTTATTCCTACTTTTTCGCGAGGAATAACGGAAGAGCGGCACAAGCTCCCATCATCATGGCACAACACAACTAGAACCCAGAACTTGGACAAAGCGCGGGGTGTCATAAATCCCTAAATATCTGGAAGAAGCCAATGAGATTGAACATGAACAACCCGGCTCTGCTACATCTGGTCCTGATATCTTATACAGAAGCCTTCACGGAGAAAAGGGGACTCTGCACAGAAAATCCCCCGTCTGACGCCCGGAGATGAGGGGGCTATAAGATCTGAGCAATTCTACATTGCTTACCCCTGTATATTGGAGATGGGGCTAATCTGAGCCTCAAACAAAGCTGTAACCAGGGTAGGGGATGGAGAGGAAAGTGCCCGGGGTGCCCTGCGAGGCGCCAACAAGCCCCTCTGCCTTTACCAGAGCTAGGGCACAAGGCTAGGTAAACAGTGCTAGGACAGCAGGGCTAGGGAATGAGGGCTAGGGCAGCAGGGCTAGGGAATGAGGGCTAGGGCAGCAGGGCTAGGGCAGCGGGGTTAGGGAATGAGGGTTAGGGCAGCAGGGCTACGGCAGCGGGGCTATGGCAGCAGGGTTAGGGAAGTAGGGCTAGGGTATTACATTTAGGGCAGCAGGGTTAGCGCAGCAGGGTTAGGGCAGTGGGGCTAGGGCAGCAGGGTTAGGGCAGCAGGGTTAGGGCAGCAGGGTTAGGGCAGCAGGGTTAGCGCAGCAGGATTAGGGCAGCAGGGATAGGGCAGCAGGGATAGGGCAGCAGGGTTAGGGCAGCAGGGTTAGGGCAGCAGGGTTAGGGAATGAGGGTTAGGGCAGTGGGGTTAGGGAAGTAGGGCTAGGGTATTACATTTAGGGCAGCAGGGTTAGGGCAGCGGGGTTAGGGCAGCGGGGTTAGTGCAGCAGGGTTAGGGCAGCAGGGTTAGGGCAGCAGGATTAGGGCAGCAGGGTTAGGGCAGCAGGGTTAGTACAGCAGGGTTAGGGCAACAGGGTTAGGGCAGCAGGGTTAGTACAGCAGGGTTAGGGCAGCAGGGTTAGGGCAGCAGGATTAGGGCAGCAGGGATAGGGCAGCAGGGTTAGGGCACTACATTTAGAGCAGCAGGACTATGGCAGCGGGGCTAAGGCACCAGGGTTAGGGCATCGGGGTTAGGGCAGCGGGGTTAGGGCTGCGGGGCTAGGGCAGCAGGGTTAGGGCAGCAGGGTTGAGGCAGCAGGGATAGGGCACCGGGGTTAGGGCAGCGGGGTTGAGGCAGCAGGGATAGGGCAGTGGGGTTAGGGAATGAGGGTTAGGGCAGCAGGGTTAGGGCAGCGGGGTTAGGGCAGCAGGGTTAGGGAATGAGGGTTAGGGAATGAGGGTTAGGGCACCAGGGCTAGGGCAGCAGGGATAGGGCAGCGGGGTTAGGGCAGCAGGGTTAGGGCAGCGGGGCTAGGACAGCGGGGCTAGGGCAGCAGGGTTAGGGCAACAGGGTTAGGGCAGCAGGGTTAGGGCAGCGGGGTTAGGGAATGAGGGTTAAGGCAGCAGGGTTAGGGAATGAGGGTTAGGGCAGCTGGGTTAGGGCAGTGGGGTTAGGGCAGCAGGGCTAGGGAATGAGGGTTGGGGCAGCAGGGATAGGGCAGCAGGGCTAGGGAATGAAGGTTAGGGCAGCGGGGTTAGGGAATGAGGGTTAGGGCAGCAGGGTTAGGGAATGAGGGTTAGGGCAGCAGGGATAGGGCAGCGGGGCTAGGGCAGCAGGGATAGGGCAGCGGGGCTAGGGCAGCAGGGTTAGGGCAGCGGGGCTAGGGCAGCAGGGTTAGGGCAGCAGGGATAGGGCAGCAGGGTTAGTACAGCAGGGTTAGGGCAGCAGGGTTAGGGCAGCAGGGTTAGTACAGCAGGGTTAGGGCAGCAGGGTTAGTACAGCAGGGTTAGGGCAGCAGGGTTAGGGCAGCAGGGTTAGTACAGCAGGGTTAGGGCAGCAGGGTTAGGGCAGCAGGATTAGGGCAGCAGGGATAGGGCAGCAGGGTTAGTACAGCAGGGTTAGGGCAGCAGGGTTAGGGCAGCAGGGTTAGTACAGCAGGGTTAGGGCAGCAGGGTTAGTACAGCAGGGTTAGGGCAGCAGGGTTAGGGCAGCAGGGTTAGTACAGCAGGGTTAGGGCAGCAGGGTTAGGGCAGCAGGATTAGGGCAGCAGGGATAGGGCAGCAGGGATAGGGCAGCAGGGCTAGGGAATGAAGGTTAGGGCAGCGGGGTTAGGGAATGAGGGTTAGGGCAGCAGGGTTAGGGAATGAGGGTTAGGGCAGCAGGGATAGGGCAGCGGGGCTAGGGCAGCAGGGATAGGGCAGCGGGGCTAGGGCAGCAGGGTTAGGGCAGCGGGGCTAGGGCAGCAGGGTTAGGGCAGCAGGTATAGGGCAGTAGGGTTAGGGCAGTAGGGTTAGGGCAGTAGGATTAGGGCAGCAGGGTTAGGGAATGAGGGTTAGGGCACCAGGGCTAGGGCAGCGGGGTTAGGGCAGCAGGGTTAGGGCAGTGGGGTTAGGGCAGCGGGGCTAGGACAGCGGGGCTAGGGCAGCAGCGTTAGGGCAACAGGGTTAGGGCAGCAGGGTTAGGGCAGCGGGGTTAGGGAATGAGGGTTAAGGCAGCAGGGTTAGGGAATGAGGGTTAGGGCAGCGGGGTTAGGGCAGCAGGGTTAGGGCAGCGGGATTAGGGCAGCAGGGTTAGGGCAGCAGGGTTAGGGAATCAAGGTTAGGGCAGCGGGGTTAGGGAATGAGGGCTAGGGCAGCAGGGTTAGGGCAGCAGGGATAGGGCAGCACGGTTAGGGAATCAAGGTTAGGGCAGCGGGGTTAGGGCACCGGGGTTAGGGAATGAGGGCTAGGGCAGCAGGGTGAGGGAATGAGGGCTAGGGCACCATGGTTAGGGCAGCAGGGTTAGGGAATGAGGGCTAGGGCAGCAGGGTGAGGGAATGAGGGCTAGGGCACCAGGGTTAGGGCAGCAGGGTTAGGGAATGAGGGCTAGGGCAGCGGGGTTAGGGCAGCAGGTATAGGGCAGTAGGGTTAGGGCAGTAGGATTAGGGCAGCAGGGTTAGGGAATGAGGGTTAGGGCACCAGGGCTAGGGCAGCGGGGTTAGGGCAGCAGGGTTAGGGCAGTGGGGTTAGGGCAGCGGGGCTAGGACAGCGGGGCTAGGGCAGCAGCGTTAGGGCAACAGGGTTAGGGCAGCACGGTTAGGGCAGCGGGGTTAGGGAATGAGGGTTAAGGCAGCAGGGTTAGGGAATGAGGGTTAGGGCAGCGGGGTTAGGGCAGTGGGGTTAGGGCAGTAGGGTTAGGGCAGCGGGATTAGGGCAGCAGGGTTAGGGCAGCAGGGTTAGGGAATCAAGGTTAGGGCAGCGGGGTTAGGGAATGAGGGCTAGGGCAGCAGGGTTAGGGCAGCAGGGATAGGGCAGCACGGTTAGGGAATCAAGGTTAGGGCAGCGGGGTTAGGGCACCGGGGTTAGGGAATGAGGGCTAGGGCAGCAGGGTGAGGGAATGAGGGCTAGGGCACCATGGTTAGGGCAGCAGGGTTAGGGAATGAGGGCTAGGGCAGCAGGGTGAGGGAATGAGGGCTAGGGCACCAGGGTTAGGGCAGCAGGGTTAGGGAATGAGGGCTAGGGCAGCGGGGCTAGGACAGCAGGGTTAGGGCAGCAGGGTTAGGGAATGAAGGTTAGGGCAGCAGGGTTGGGGAATGAAGGTTAGGGCAGCAGGGTTAGGGAATGAGGGCTAGGGCAGTAGGGTTAGGGAATGAGGGTTAGGGCAGCAGGGCTAGGGCAGCAGGGTGAGGACAACAGACTGAACTTTGCCCCTGTAGATTAAGTCCTAGTTTAGACCCAGGTTTATAGGTTTATATATGAACGACCATTTTTTATGACGTCCCCAGTTGGTGGGAATTCGATCCTCTTTCCAATATTAGATGGCGGTGAGGTTCTTGGGCCTCCGGTTGTGAATGGCCCCGGTGTCTCCAGGGTACGGCAGACGCTCGGTCACAGCTGGCGGAGGATTATCCTGATTATTCCCAGTGCGTCGCTGTGGGCCGGTGACAGAAGCTCCAGGGCAAATTGTGAATAACACATGGAGTCCTGGCGCCCCTTCCACGCCAGCTCCTGAGGAGGCCTCTCTGGCGTCCCGTGATGACACCGCCTCACCTGAGCCCGCACCGCCCTACTTGTGTTCTGGCTGGAGTCCAGGAACCAGATCCTGAGGCCACAGAGGGGCACAGGTCACATTGTGTCCGACCAAAAGATCCCACTGCTCCCCCAGAACATCCTCCAGTGGACACTGCTTCTGCTGATCTTCTGTGAGAACCAGGGACCCCAGCAGCACAGAGTATTTCAGGAGAGGACTGCGCTGATCTGGTTAGATGGAGAGTGATTATGAGGTCTGCGGTGCTTCAGCGATGTCACCCAATGTGTTGAACATTTGGTCAGATACCTCCAGTGTGTGTAATATTTGATGAAAACTAAATACTACGTTTTTCTTAAAGGGACAGTACCATATATTTTTTGTTATACGTGGATTTTCCATAGCCTTCCAATATGGACAGGCAGGGCACACCTCCTCCTCCCCCTCTCTGCGCAGGTCACAGAGCATGCCCACTATGCTTTCCCATTGTTTCCTACAGTCTTCAGAATAATAAAATTTACGATGGGAAAATGTAAACTATAAAGAATGTTACAAAAGTGACATCAGTGACACAATCCCTTTAAGGATCTTCTCCATATTAATGTACGGTCTTTTTTCTGGCACGAGGCCTCTAACCCCGAGGACGGTCCCCTCTCCCTCCCACGCGTTCATGGAAATTTTTGCATTTCGGTTCAGGGAAGGAAAACGTTTCTTTCATTTGATCTTTTTGTTCTGCGGTGATGAATATGTATCCCGGAGCAGCTGCAGCATGAAATGAGCCGGAGCTCAGCGTCGTGCCGCATTGTCCCCGGATCATTGTGCTGTCAGCCGGCCCTGCAGCTGCTGCCGAACATCTCCTGCCCGCCACGTCTTACTGAAGGTCCGCCACCCTGACGCTGCCGGCTGTGCGCAGTCGATGGCGCTCACGTTTAACCATTCACTGTACACACTGGCGAAGGACTCACAGATGTTACCTCTAAAATGACAGAAACACTCCAGACAAAAGTGATAGCGGTCAAAGGCATGGAAGGTAGAAGCCTGCACTGCCCTCTAGTGGTGAGGCAGGTACAGGTTTTATTTGTTGCAATTGGAGACAGTCAGCAAGTTTGTCTAACGACTCGCCTATCCTTACTAAACAGGGCTTATCCCAAACCGGTGACATCGACATTGCAGGGGAGCAGTGCCAGTGAGAGTACGACCCCACACACCTGATGAGACGCATGCATGATCGGAGGTATCGTGCATGATCGGAGTTATTGTGCATGATCGGAGTTATTGTGCATGATCGGAGTTATTGTGCATGATCGGAGTTATTGTGCATGATCGGAGTTATTGTGCATGATCGGAGTTATTGTGCATGATCGGAGGAATCGTGCATGATCGGAGGTATCGTAATACCGGTCATGCACAATAACTCCGATCATGCCGGCGTCTCATCAGGGGTATGGGGTCGTAACATCATTGCTTCCAATGCAGAAGTGACTGGCACCTGATAGCACCATCAAGCCTCTGCCACAGGAGCACCCACTTTTGGGCATCTTTTTGCAGCCCGATTCCCCAAATTGTCCTTGGTAAGTTTGCCCACTCCTAAAAACTAGAGCTTTTATTATGCACTACTTAGTTTTACTTAGTTTAGTTCTATCATACCCTCAATGACCCCCCCAAAAAATCACTTTCCCCGAGTGGAGGTCACCGTTGATCTTTGGGAGTTTGATTTCATGGGGCCTTTGTTGGTTTGATGATGGAGACATCTCAGTGCCACGTCCAGCGTCACTGGAAACAGCTTCTATTTCCCATTGTTGTCTTTATGGCTATTTATACCCTGCCCGAAGATATTTCTGCACGGCCGGAGCCCGGGCTGGAGATGTGGCCTGATACAGCAGACTTGTGTAATGTTGAGTAAGATCATGGCCGCCTCTGCTGTTCTTCCATGTCTCTTATCTGGATATAGAAGGAACTCTGCCAACTCTTAGCAAGGGTTTCCTGCCCCTTATCTGCCGTCTCTCTGCTCAATGGAGAGAAATATGCTCTTTCACTCCCTAGCACAGCAGAGGCTTTGAGTCTCGAGCCAGGAACTTGTTTTGACATATTACATTTTTGTCTTAATACCCGTGACATTCTGGGGTTTATTTTTAATTTCAGCAAACAATGGAGTCGTTCCCTGAAGAGCAGGGGGATCTGGATGAGGTTTCTCAGGACCCTAGAAGTTCCAATGATCACAGGAGGTGACGTCGGCCTTTTTGTAGATTTGGTCCTTCTGTAAATTTGGCCTTCTGTCAATCTTGGTCTTTCCATAAATTTGTCTACTTTGTAATTTTTGGTCCTTCAATAAATTGAACCATATTGTAGATCTTGGTTATTTCATAAATTTGGATACTTTTCAGTCTTAGGTCCTCCCATACAGTCTTTAGTCCTATAGAATTTATGGAAGTTAATAGATCCTGGTCTTTTTATTATTTGTTTCCTACTTGTAGATTTTGGTCCTTCTATAAATTCATGCACTTTGTTGTTCTTGTTGTTCTTTGTCCTTCCATAAATTCAGATCTTCTTGTTGATCTTGGTCCTTCCATGAATTCAGATTTTCTTGTTGATCTTGGTCCTTCCATGAATTCAGATTTTCTTGTTGATCTTGGTCCTTCCATGAATTCAGATCTTCTTGTTGATCTTGGTCCTTCCATGAATTCAGATCTTCTTGTTGATCTTGGTCCTTCCATGAATTCAGATCTTCTTGTTGATCTTGGTCCTTCCATGAATTCAGATTTTCTTGTTGATCTTGGTCCTTCCATGAATTCAGATCTTCTTGTTGATCTTGGTCCTTCCGTGAATTCAGATCTTCTTGAAGATCTTGCTCATTCTATAAATTCATCTTTGCTGTAGATTTTGGTCTTTCTATACATTCATCCACGTTATAGATATTGGTCCTTCTATAAATTCATCCAGTTTGTTCTTGGGCCTTCTATAAATTTAGAACTTCTAGATCTTCATCCTGCCATAATTTTAGCATTCTGTCAATCTTGGTCCTCCCATAAATTCAGCATTTTTGTAGATCTTGGTCCTTCAGTAAACTCATCCACTTTGTAGTTCTTGGTCCTTACATGAATTCCAACCTTATTGTAGAGCTTTGTCCTTCCATAAATTTGGCCTTTTGTTGCTCTTGGTCTTTTTATAAATTTGGCTTTCTTGTAGTACTTGGTCCTTCCATAAATTCAAACCGTTTTATTGATCTTGGTCCTTCCATGAATTCAAATCTTCCTGCCGATCTTGCTCCTTCTATAAATTCATCCAGTTTGTTGTTCTTTTTACCTTCTATAAAATCAGAACTTCTCGTAGGTCTTCATCTTTCCATAATTTTAACCTTCTGTCAATCTTGGCCCTCCCATAAATTCGGCATTCTTGTAGATCTTCATCCTTCCATAAATTCATCCACTTTGTAGTTCTTGGTCTTTCCATAAATTACAACCTTCTTGTAGATCTTTGTCCTTCCATAAACTTGGCCTTTAGTTGCTCTTATTTTTTTTTTAATAAGTTTGGCTTTCTTGTAGTTCATGGTCCTTCCATAAATTCAGACTTTCTCGTACTTCTTCGTCCTACCATAAATTTGGCCATCTTGTAGTTCCTGTTTCACTCTCCTTGGCTTGAGTTGGGTCAATGTCTAATGAGGACAGCTGTGAAATTGTATTGACATGACACCAACGTCTCAGACACTGGATGGTCTGACTATTGGTTTCTTGGAGAATATATTGTGTTACTTACTATTTATACCTAGAATTGAGTTGGTTTCACATGTTTTATATCTCTGATTTCTGCATCTATATGTGTGGGAGGACTGAAAAGTATTGAGCAGATATCTCTGTAGACATCAGTCCGTTCCTGGCTGTCTGAGTAAGAAGACCCTCTAGTCATAGATTCGTTTTATTTGTCCTGCTTGGATGACTGAGACATTGGAAAACACAGATCCATTGCTCCTTCTTTTTATTTCAACCTTCTTCAAAATATGACATCAGAGGCTTCTAAAAGTTCAGACAGGCAATCGTTGTACTGACTTTTGCCAGCCATTCTCAAGTTTGGTGTAAATTTTAATGTTCAGTGTTACTAAAGAAGCCCTTGGCTAATACTATGACAGTCCTGTTGAACAATCTACCCAATCCAAGGGCAACCAAGGTTTCCAAACTACAATAGGCCATGGGTCAAATTTCCTTGACGACCACCCAAGTAGGTTCTCTGTTTGGAAGGAAGTCTTGTGTGTTGTGTTCACGGGTCAAGTTCAATCCTGCGTCCTGTAACTTCTGACAGCTTCTGTGTATATAATTCTCGGCCTTACATCCCTGACTTCATTCCTGGTAAATGACATCAGGGTCAACTGACAAATATATCTACACCCCGGCCAAGACTTGTAAGAAGAATGAGGAGGGAGGGTCAGCTCACAATCCACTATTTTTGTTTTGGATGGTCTACAATGGTCCATTATGTGCCAAGTGGTTTGTGCAATTCTCTGTGACTCGGTAAATAGACCGTAATCTCAGGCAAACACTCCGGGAAAGGTGGATCTGTCTTGGCACAGTTCCTCTAAGAGATAAGTGTACCCTCAGGAATTTTGGCTTTCTGCATAAAAGGGGTCATCCAGCGTATTAAGGGCTATTGAAGACGTTTGGCACTTTAATTATCACCTGGCGTCTTAAAGGGCATTTCTACCAGAAGTCAAAAATCTGTGGTCACCATGACTTCTGGAAGAAGGGTAGATGTCTTAGATTTCTCGAAGAAAAGTGCCGCCAAAGTCTCCTGGAAGGCAGCACTTCTGGAAGGCAAATTGTGCGTGGTTTGATGCTCCTCGATGGTCAGTCTTTATATGGAGCCCCTGTGCAAAGGCACATTCGGGAGACGTGGCAATTGTGTGAAATGTATATATCCCCGAGAGGGCATCCCGAAACGTTGGCATGTATGCAGTTGCATCATAGCCCCGTAACAACTATTCACAACAATTGCTGTGGTTTCCTGCTGGTTTCCAGGCACTGGGAGCACACATTTTGCTATGTTCAGCACCTGCTTGTTCAGCACCTGCAACCACAATTGCTGTGGTTTCCTGCTGGTTTCCAGGCACTGGGAGCACACATTTTGCTATGTTCAGCACCTGCTTGTTCAGCACCTGCAACCATTTTGATGTCCACTATTCATTGTGGGACCTGAGCTACTAATGGCCTCCTCACACCTCTCAGATGTCGGGATCCAGGCAGTAATGGTGCGGTGATGTATACGGACTGTAACTGTAGAAGTTCAGTAACCGCTGGTGACTCTTGTAGGATTACATAATGCGGTTGGAAGTTGGCTGATGTAAATGCTGTTCCTGAGCAGCGCTGCTGAAGCTCGGGGCCCTCTCTGTGGGCCACCACCGGCCCGGGGGACGCACTTGTTTACAATTATGCAGAGCAGAATTCGATATTTGTTTCCTGCCGGGAGACCGTATGTAGGAAAGCAGATGAGGGGGAGAGATGACAAAGCGCTTGTCCCATGTACGAGATGAAAGAAGTTAGACCCCATAGTAAACTAATATCTAACTAGAAAATGTGAGACCCCAATACTTGCTTATTGGATGGCCACCCCTTCAATCATGAGCCAAAGGTAAAGGCACACTTTCCTGCTAAAAATGTATATAAGTAGTCGTCCGCCAAGTGTGCGCTCACCCCTACTGGTAAAGCAACAATGTATCGAACAGTGCAGCACTGATAAATGTTACCCCAAACCGGATCCCTAAATTATCAGACCCCAGACCAGGCCCCTAAATGTAATCAGACTCGAAACTGAATTAGGCTGCAAGCCCAACTCCTAAATTTAGTTAGACTCCAGAGCAGACATCAGACTAAACCTGTGAATTCATGCAGATCCCTAAATTATCAGGCTCAGATGTCTCATGTCTATTGAACTCTAAATTAAACTAGATTTTAGACCCGTCCCGTAAACTCATTAAATTCACCCTAAATTGAATCCAGACCCCAAACCAGCCACGTACCTTCAATCGGACCTCAGACCAGATCCCTACATTGAATCAGACCAAACGTCTAAATTCGGTCAAGACCCCAAACTGGATCCATGCATTGAATCGGATCTCAGACCAGAACCTTACATTGAATCAGACACCAGATCCCTAAATTCAGCAAGGATCCCAAACCACAGTCCCATACGTTGAATCAGACCAAACCAGTAAATTCAGTCAAAACTCTAAACTGGACCTCTAAATTAAATCAGATCTGAGACCATATGACTAATATCAGTCAGGACCCAAAACCAAACCTCTCCATTGAATCCGACCCCATACTTGACCCCTAAATCCATGAGATCCTAGATCAGACCGCTCATTTGATTACTTCACAGAGCAGAGTCCAGTGTCAGGCCTTCTGTCTTCTTCACTTCTGAGGACCTTCTTGCAGAAGCTTCTGCCATTGTCCAGTGTCTGGATATTGTGTGTTGGCTTCAGTGGTCCGGGCTCCCCTGAGACCATGGGCCATGTAGATGCCACTATGGCTTCTACAGCTGTAATAACGCAACCCACAGAGTCAAAAGTATGGAGGAACCCCTTCTAATTGATTCATTTATTCAGGCTTGTTAGTCTTTTTCTTCTGGAAGCCATGTCATCACAAGGGCTGTCTTGTCAGGAGTTTTGGAGATTGAGGCTCGTGTGTTGCTGTCCTTGGAATACTAGGATCAGTGTGCACAATGCCAAGAGGTTGCCCCAGTGATGTAAAGCCACCACCAGACCCTGTGGCCGTGTACACCCGATTTCTGGAGGACTCGCACATTACCACGTGGACTTGGTGTATACCAGAACTCTTCTTGTCTGAAAGTTTTGGAAGATGAGGATTATTGGGACCTCCATTTTACCAAAGAAATAGTCATTAGGCCTGATTGCTTTGATCCCATTTTAGGGTCTCTGCATTTTGGGCAATTCCTTGATGCTAACTTGTTGAGGACCCCGGCAATCAATGTATGGAGAGACTCTGTTCCACAGGGGAGTTGGAGTATTACACCTTTGTCATTGTCTAATGCATGGATGTACTGCGTCCCCCAGGGAGATCTTTATAGCCCCTCCTGAATGGCGGAATCCCCCTTTACTTGGATGCTTGAACCCGTTATTTGCAAATATGTTGGGTGTGAAAACTTATGCACAGAGCAATGTTACCTGTAGCTATATAGTGACCGATGAAATAATCCCATGCATTATTCTGCAATTCCCATTGCCAACGATTCGACTAAGGACGACGCTAATTACATTTCCAGCGCGGTTTATGACATTGACCCAGTTATGAAGGATCCTTTGATCTGGGTCACCTTTAAATAGTCGTCGTTAAGGGAAGTAAACGAGGGTTTCCAAGCAATTCCTCCAGCAGAACTGAGTAAACACCTCGATTCTCAATATTTGCTCTGCGGGAAGGAAGAATCCTCTCCAGACGCCCCCGGCCCGAGCTGGCAGAGCCACCAGATCATGCAGATGGGGCGCCTCGTTCAATGCTCGTCTGTTACTTACAGGGTACATTCACTGCCCATTCTTATAGTACAATGCCAATCAGTAAGGCAATGCTAAGGCGTCGGATTATTACTCTAGTCACATCCAGAGCTGCACCCAGAATCTCTGCAAAGCCCAGCCCGTTTACTACACATAATGTTATATTTGATGTTGAGTAACTTTGCATAAATTACAGTTACAACAGTTATGCTTTAGTCCTTTTCAAAGCTGCATTTACCGATAATAAAGTCCCATAATGCGCTGAGCACTGGTTACTGCATTATGCTGTTTGGGCGGATACCCCTTTACTTCTGGTCTGTAAGAGGGGGGCAATGTTCGTTCAGTTTTACCATTCTTTTGTCTTTCCTAATATTACTAGAATTTTGGAAAGTTAGTAACTGCCCCCACACAGTGTAATTCCCCACAGTGCCCCACACACAGTATAATTCCCCCACAGCGCCTCCACACACAGTATAATTCCCCCAATGTGCCTCACACACAGTATGAAACCCCCACAGTGCCCCCACACAGTATAATTCCCCTACAGTGCCCCACACGCAATATAATTCCCCCACAGCGCCTCCACACACAGTATAATTCCCATACAGTGCCCCCACATAGTATAATTTCCCCACAGTGCCCCCACACACAATATGAATCCCCCACTGTGCCCTCACACACAGTATAATTCCCCCAATGTGCCTCACACACAGTATGAATCCCCCACAGTGCCCCCACACAGTATAATTCCCCTACAGTGCCCCACACGCAGTATAATTCCCCCACAGTGCCCCAAACACAGTATCATTCTCCCACAATTCCCCCCATACACAGTATGATTCCACCAAAGTGTCCCCACACACAGTATGATTCGCCTACAGTGCCCCCTACACACAGCATGAGTCCCTCACAGTGCCCCACATGCAGTATGATTCCCCCACAGTGCCCCACATGCAGGATGATTCCCCCACAGTGCCCCACATGCAGGATGATTCCCCCACTGTGCCCCACACACACAGTATGATTTACCCACTGTGCCCTACACACACAGTATGATTTACCCACAGTGCCCCCACACAGAGTATAATTCTCCCACTGTGCCCACACAGTATGATTCCCCCACAGTGCCCCCATACACAATATAATTCCCCCACAGTGCCCCACAATGCCCCCCACACACAGTGTAATTCCCCCACTGTGCCCCTCACACACAGTATGATTCCTCCCAAATGCCCCACACACAGTATGATTCCTCCACTGTGCCCCACATGCAGTATGATTCCCCCACATTGCCCCACATGCAGTATGATTCCCCCACATGCAGTATGATTCCTCCACATTGCCCCACATGCAGTATGATTCCCCCACAGTGCCCCACATGCAGTATGATTCCCCCACAGTGCCCCACATGCAGTATGATTCCCCCACAGTGCCCCACATGCAGTATGATTACCCCACAGTGCCCCACATGCAGTATGATTCCCCAACAGTGTCCCACATGCAGTATGATTCCCCCACAGTGCCCCACACACAGTATGATTCCCCCACATTGCCCCACATGCAGTATGATTACCCCACAGTGCCCCACATGCAGTATGATTCCCCAACAGTGCCCCACATGCAGTATGATTCCCCCACAGTGCCCCACACACAGTATGATTCCCCCACATTGCCCCAGATGCAGTATGATTCCCCCACAGTGCCCCACATGCAGTATGATTCCCCCACAGTGCCCCACATGCAGTATGATTCCCCCACAGTGCCCCACACAGTATGATTCCCCCACAGTGCCCCACATGCAGTATGATTCCCCCACAGTGCCCCACACAGTATGATTCCCCCACAGTGCCCCACATGCAGGATGATTCCCCCACAGTGCCCCACATGCAGGATAATTCCCCCACTGTGCCCCACACACACAGTATGATTTACCCACTGTGCCCTACACACACAGTATGATTTGCCCACAGTGCCCCCACACAGAGTATAATTCTCCCACTGTGCCCACACAGTATGATTCCCCCACAGTGCCCCCATACACAATATAATTCCCCCACAGTGCCCCACAATGCCCCCCACACACAGTGTAATTCCCCCACTGTGCCCCTCACACACAGTATGATTCCTCCAAAATGCCCCACACACAGTATGATTCCCCCACAGTGCCCCACAAACAGTATGATTTCCCCACAGTGCTCCACATGCATTATGATTCCCCCACGGTGCCCCACATGCAGTATGATCCCCCACGGTGCCCCACAAACAGTATGATTCCCCCACATTGCCCCACATGCAGTATGATTCCCTCACAGTGCCCCCAACACAGTATGATTCCCCCACAGTGCCCCACATGCAGTATGATTCCCCCACATGCAGTATGATTCCCCCACAGTGCCCCACATGCAGTATGATTCCCCCACAGTGCCCCACAAACAGTATGATTCTCCCACAGTGCCCCACATGCAGTATGATTCCCCCACAGTGCCCCACATACAGTATGATTCCCCCACAGTGCCCCACATGCAGTATGATTCCTCCACAGTGCCCCACATGCAGTATGATTCCCCCACAGTGCCCCACATGCAGTTTTATTCCCCCACAGTGCCCCACATGCAGTATGATTCCCCCACAGTGTCCCACACGCAGTATGACTCCTCCACAGTGCCCCACATGCAGTATAATTCCGCCACAGTGCCCCACATGCAGTATGATTCCTCCACTGTGCCCCACATGCAGTATGATTCCCCCACATTGCCCCACATGCAGTATTCCCCCACATGCAGTATGATTCCTCCACATTGCCCCACATGCAGTATGATTCCCCCACAGTGCCCCACATGCAGTATGATTCCCCCACAGTGCCCCACATGCAGTATGATTACCCCACAGTGCCCCACATGCAGTATGATTCCCCAACAGTGCCCCACATGCAGTATGATTCCCCCACAGTGCCCCACACACAGTATGATTCCCCCACATTGCCCCAGATGCAGTATGATTCCCCCACAGTGCCCCACATGCAGTATGATTCCCCCACAGTGCCCCACATGCAGTATGATTCCCCCACAGTGCCCCACACAGTATGATTCCCCCACAGTGCCCCACATGCAGTATGATTTACCCTCAGTGCTCCCCACACACTGTGTGATATCGACTACAGTGCCCCCCACCCTGTGTTAAGCATCCCATGAGCCTGTGTGTGTTTCACATCCCTTAGCTGGTCTCTTCTGCCAGTTTGGATGACCTGAAGGTCCTTCAGTCTCCTCCCAGACAGAATGGTGAAGCAGGGATCTGTTGCCTCCCTGCTCCACCGTTGGAACAAACTGTATCCGTGTCCTGAGGACACAATTGAAGTCAAAACAAGCTTTTTGGACAGTAGAAAAGATCCCCTAACTCAGATTTGTTCTGCTGGATCCAAGGTGGTTGGGAGGTGACTGTATGGCTACATACAACTGGACTTGCTTTTCAGACCAACAGGGAACAGCATAGACTCGACTACAATGTGAGTGCAGATCTGGATGTGACTGGAGTAGAAATATTTGCAAAAAGAGTTATTAGAATTGGTCTTTTATAGGGATGAGTGAATTGATTCATATGACCCCGGTCCAGGTCTATTCCGTGGCCGCTGGTTGGGAACCCTGAGGACCGCCTCCTACCTGACTGCATCGCGGCTTTACTCTTTTGAGTAGCCGCAGTAGCACATAGTTATTGTTGCGGCCTGATGCATAGTTTGTCACCCCAGGCAGGGAAGTCAAGAGTAAAGCCAGGTATGTCGGCAGGTAGGAGGCGGTCCTCAAGGCTCCTGTCCAACGGGCACAGAATAGCCCTAGACGCTGGACCAGGGTCCTGCAGATTTATTCGCTTATCTCAATCATTCATTTCAAAACTTTCCATTCTTTTGGAGAACAGGCAAAAGTATCTGGATGGGCAATAGAGGCCATCCCTAGAAGAAAGGTGGTGGAGCGGGGGGGGGGTTGTTGTTCCACATTTTGCTTTTGTCCTGCGTAGTCTCCGCTGTAACCTGGGCTGCGACAGCGACCCTCCAGACAAATTGCCTGCCATTTGTCCCCATTTTAATTTTTTAAGTTGAGGCCACGGACAGACTTGGCAGCCCAACAATAGAATCTGCATTCTCTAGGAGACGGCAAGTGCCAGGAGCGCCCGTCTTTGAAGTTCAAGCACAGACCTGTAATTTAAGGCAGAGAACGGCATGCTGGGTAACGACCTCGGACCGTGCATCACTCCCTTCTCTTTGTCTCTGGATTTAATTGCGGTGATAAAACGTAGACGAGCAATGCGATTAATGGACATTCCTCTCCGACTCTCCTAGCGAGGGAGAAATTTTGCCGGATTCATCGTAAACCGCTCACAAGTGCATCGGTAAAAACCTGCATCGTGTGCGTTCTGTATCACCTCATAGGGCAGAATGTTACCGGACACCATGGTGGTGCGGTACTCTGGCTCCTGAGGGCGTGCATACCACAGAGGTAGTCCATGTGGCTGCCATGAGGCCTTAGAGAGATGGTCAACCTGCCCTGAACCTCCTATCTCCTACTGTTTGGTTTCCATCTTTTTTCTGCCATGTAATCCTTTGGCGGTGTGTTTGCCACCCAATAGAGAGCGGCAGACCCTAAGAGAGCCCTGGTGTTGACCCACCTCCAATGTAAGCCCCATCTCCTGGGCAAAGAACTCGGCAATTGAGAAGGATGCAGTTTGGCACCGAGTTCCCCCAACCTCCTGCCTCCTTGGGCTTCCTTTATGCTTGATCCGCCAGTAATTGCTTTACGGAAAGGTCGGGCCCTACATACGCCAAGTCATAGGGTGACTGCCAGATCCTTTCACACTTCTTCATCAGTATATAAAGTTACGGTTAATGCCACATTGATCTACCTGTGCATAAATCACAACACTTCAATGGAGAATGGGGTCTGGGCCACATTGGGAAATGTCTGCCAGGACTCGTGAGGGTAGGGGGGCCCTGGAGGAGGACGAAGGGGCTTCCATCCCTTTTTACGATAAGTCAGAGCTTCCCATTATAAAAGTTTAGCCTCCATTACTGTCAAGAACAGATGTAGAAACCTTGCACTAAGCGGAGTGAATGAACGTTCTTGGCTCTGCGGCCGGCAATTTTGGACGAGCTCTTCGGAGATGAGAGCCAAGTGTTTATTTATAGGGAGTTCTGCTTTTTTTTTTTAGGAATGTTCAGTAAATTATAATAACGTCTAAGGTTTTTAAAAGCAGGAACTGATCTGCAGATAGCTGAGCAGCACTGGATATTTTCCACAGAACTCCACTTGTCCACCCTTTAAAATGGGTTTCTTTGAAGGACCCTGCAGATGTAACCCCCTTGTCCCCAATGGAAAAGCCCCTATATTTTATTGACTGGAAACCCAATGGGTTATATCAGCAGTGAGGTCAAGGGTGGGGAAGACATATCTACTCCCAGTTTTTGTCAGGTTGCCCCATGTAGCAATAGATATTGGCACGTAGTTCTTGAACTCTGGGCGCCACTACACAGGAGCTGAGTCAGGTCCAGGAGCAGGGAAGGAAAGTTTATACTCTTTTCTGGGGTCTGAATTTGATCTGGATCCTTTGGGGTCTCGTTTCAGATCTGATATGTTATAGAAGGTCTAAATAAATTTAATCTTAATCCATGTCCCTCGAAAAAATATTCCCATTTTTACCACCAAATGTCCCCCCATGAAGCACTCCCTAAAGTCATAAGTGACTAATCCAACGTTCTATAAAGCTTCTACCGGAAAATTGAATATATTTGTCAAGCCTTACAGACATGTCAGCTAACACACTGGTGGCGTTCAATGAGTTTCAGACGTCAATTCTTTTACATGAAGGAATGAGGCTCTGAAGATATTTTTCCAGTTAAAATCTCCCAAATTTCCCGTGGGATATGGTGGTATCGATAGTTAACCCAAGTTTCAATTGTACACAATGTTGAAAATTTTGGTAGGGCTCGGTAGTTTGATCAGATCTCAAAACTCCCGACACCGTGCTCACTACTGATCACTATTGTAACAGCTCTTTTATGAAGGTCTGAAGCTATTAAGGGCTCAGGGGAAGTACTGACATTCTGGACTTAGAGACTAAGATGTAAGATGGCCGAAGGGACAAATAATACAACTTTATTATTGAATGATAGTCATTGAGGTGAGGCTGGTACAGATTTTACCACGAAGCTTAAAGTTACGCCTCTGGATTCATTTGAGGGTAACGAAGCCCAGAGAGGGTTTAGGTACATTGTAGAGTTTTGGTAATTGGCGCAAACATCTTGTCATGCCTCTGACTGTTCATCATCTAAGAAAAATTTCTGCATGTATTTTCATTAATCTTATGTTTCTTCTTCATTTCCAGAATATCAATGGTGGCCGGCAACCTCCACATTTTGTCTATGATCCGGCAATATTTGCATTCCGTTCCCTTAGCACCGTAAAGCCTATCAGCCCAATAGTTGCTGTTGAAGAACCGTCATGTGCCTACTAAGGAGAATACTCTGGAAGACGAAAATCTCAGGACACTCACTCAGCACAACCTGTTACTAAACAAAGCAATATATATATATACAGAGATTCTGCCCTGTGCTCCTAGTCTTGTACCAGCAAAGGGAGGAGAACGTGTTGAATGTCTACGGCTAAGTGGTGGCACTTGGTAGAAGAAGCTTTACGAGTATATCTTGAGTAGAGTAGGACCCACATTGGTCATTTACTTCTTGGACTACGATATTACGAGGATGAAGTAGTCAATGACTGAGAACCATGGTGGAGAAGGAGAATCATATTCCCGTCCATCGTCTTGGCAATGTTGATGGTTGTATGTGTGCCAGTCTGGCATGTGAAAGATGAAGAAAATGATGATGATGTGTTTTGTTCCAAAGGACTGTGTTTTTTTGGTTGTTTTTGTTCATGGGACATCTCTGTAGGCCACGACTAAAGATGGTTGACATGAGGGCCATCACCTGTCTGCTTGTGGTCTCATTATATAATAAAGGACTATGTGTCTTCTCTATTATAAGGCAATGTTGCCTATGGAAATATGGACTTTTTGGCCAAATCGTAACCGAAGGCAACGTTATTCGAAAAGACTAGAGGAGACAATCAGGAAAAGTTGACTCAATTTGACTGATGGTCTAAGCTGTACAGGAAATTTGTTGTAACCTAGAAGTGCTACCAAAATTGCCATCAACCTATTGTCCATTGTAGAACCCAGCTATGGTCATTGTCTTACCACAGTAACCTCAGTGGTCAAGAGGTTTTTGTCAGGATTTTTACAAATCAGGAAAAAGCCTTGTGAAATTCCATAGAAGCAGTTCTGGGACTGTGCTTACTCGCAATTTTTTTTATCCAGTGGGACTGCATTATTTCTTATGAAAGAAACTTTAGAAACAAAAATGATTTGCTAAGAATTTCCTGGCAGCTTGGGCTCATCTCTGCCCCAATGGAAAATGGCCACACAATGCCATTACCAGATACCTGGTTCATTGGTTATGGATTGAGAAGAGTCCTTTGGCTGTGCTCATGGGTTATTGTGGCTTATTCAGTTAATTTAGGTCCATCTAGTCTCTGTATGTCTCGGGCCAGTAATATCTTCTACACATGGCGCTGATGAAGACCCTGCTCACTCTGTCGAGGGCTTCGCGTCATAGGCTCCTTCAGTCATGTCGAAAGTGACCTATAAGTAAAAAAAAAATATGGAATCCTTCACATTGAACTTGTCCTAACTTTACAAATACTTTGCTTTGGTTATATCATGTCTTGTACTTCAGTCACGTCCAAACCTGCATTCAGAATTGATCAACCTTGACGCTGACTTGTCTGTTCCGAGCTATGGATTGCAGAAGTTGCCCAGTCATTTAGGATAGTCCTGGGAATCCTATGTCCTGAAGCTTTAAAGTGATTTTCAATGGTGTTTCAATAGGGGGTTAGATAAGGGGCTGTTTTGGCAATGTTGATGCTCATCATAGAGCAGAGTTCCCCAAACTTTCTGACCTTGAGAGCCACATTCAGCTAAGAAAGTGGGTGGTGAGCCACATTCAGCTCTGAGAGAAGGGCGCGAGCCACAACAAGCTCAGAGAGGGTTGCGAGCCACGTCCAGCTCTGAGAGAGGGTCGTGAGCCATGTCTAGCTTTGAGAGAGGGTCACGAGCCACATTCAGCTCTGAGAGAGGGTCACGAGCCACATTCAGCTCTGACAGAGGGTCGCGAGCCACGTCCAGCTCTGAGAGAGGGTCGCGAGCCACGTCCAGCTCCGAGAGAGGGTAGCGAGCCGCGTCCAGCTCAGAGAGAGGGTCGCGAGCCGCGTCCAGCTCTGAGAGAGGGTCGCGAGCCGCGTCCAGCTCTGAGAGAGGGTCGCGAGCCACGTCCAGCTCTGAGAGAGGGTAGCGAGCCGCTTCCAGCTCAGAGAGAGGGTAGCGA
The DNA here is from genome assembly GCF_032444005.1 of Ranitomeya imitator. Taxonomy (NCBI): domain Eukaryota; kingdom Metazoa; phylum Chordata; class Amphibia; order Anura; family Dendrobatidae; genus Ranitomeya; species Ranitomeya imitator. Next base: position 17,483,069 of record NC_091286.1, on the reverse strand, counting down.
GCCGCGTCCAGCTCAGAGAGAGGGTCGCGAGCCGCGTCCAGCTCTGAGAGAGGGTTGCGAGCCACGTCCAGCTCTGAGAGAGGGTCGCGAGCCGCGTCCAGCTCTGACAGAGGGTCGCGAGCCACGTCCAGCTCTGAGAGAGGGTCGCGAGCTGCGTCCAGCTCCTGCTCCACTCACACTAGTGACACCCAGAGCCCCCTATCACCGGTATAATGACAGCCAAACTTTTCCACTGAAATCACACCAATGCAGCATGCCAAACTCCAGGGTTTCTTATCTTACCCCCATTCAGATCTGCTCTTCACCATCTAGAGATCTGCTCTTTGTTGCTGTTGTCTACACCTGGTGCTAATGCACCAAGTTGGCAGACAGTCGCGAGCCACTCATCACGGGCCCGCGAGTCACTCGTGGCTCTCGAGCTACATGTTGGGGACCCCTGTCTTAAGGTACCGTTACACTAAACGACTTACCAGCATCATGACCAGCGATACGACCTGGCCGTGATCGTTGGTAAGTCGTTGTGTGGTCGCTGGGGAGGTGTCACACAGACAGCTCTCTCCAGCGACCAACGATCAGGGGAAAGACTTCGGCATCGTTGAAACTGTCTTCAACGATGCCGAAGTCCCCGGGTAATCAGGATAAATATCGGGTTACTAAGCGCAGGGCCGCGCTTAGTAACCCGATATTTACCCTGGTTACCATTGTAAAAGTTAAAAAAAAAAACAAAAAAAAAACAGTACATACTCACATTCCGATGTCTGTCACGTCCCCTGGCGTCAGCTTCCCGCACTGACTGTGTCAGTGCCGGCC